>NC_056731.1:1405582016-1405699516 GCF_019279795.1 Protopterus annectens | reverse complement strand
ATGCCATGGAAAAAGTATTATTGCTATTATAAAGGGGTTGTTTATATCACAGTATGCAACTCCTGTGATGGTTTTTACATTGGTAAAACCAAGAGAGCCCATCAACAGAGAATTTACCAGCATTTATACGACATTAAACACATAATGAGAGTAACGCACTCTACAAATACATTAGGATGTTCCCCACACACTCTTTCAAATTTGGTGCCATCGATCATGTTGAGCTGGGCTCTCAGGGGGGACCACTTGATGATTATCTTGAATTTTTGGAACTAAAGTGGCAAATAAGAGCTAACACATGTCTAAACCCTGGGATCAATGACAGGTTGTCAATCAGCTCTTTACTTAGGTTAAAATCCATGTACTGTTTTTAATATTTTTGATGTTGGTGCACACAGATTTGTTAAGTCACTGTTACTGTAACTTCTTTTACCACTTGGTTCATGTTTCATTGTTTTGTACATTTAAAAATGGTCAGGGGAAATGAAGCCATTATTTAATTATCTTTTGTCCAATGAACTGCTAAAGTTGGTTTTATAAAGAAATTTTATTTGGTTTTGTACCATTCTGAGGAAGTCTGTACTTGACGAAAGCGCTAAATTAAAACATATCTTGGTTTCCTGTGCATGGTTTGTGGTTCTGAGAAGTACTTTCTTATTTGGATTATCAGTTTTCGCTTTGGATTGGTTTTCAGTGTAAATGAAATATCATTTGGGTTGAAAAATATGTTTAATAAAATAGACACAAGGGATATAATGTACATATATTTAAAAGAGACAGATACAGTATACATATTCATCACAAATAAGTCATTTATGTTAAAAACAACTTGTCCCAGTCCCCTTCAATAAACACACCACATCAAATGACATTCCATGACCTTTATTAAACTTCCATAAACATAACTTTATTTGACAACATTTTAATTTATTGATCACAGCATGAACACCCATATAACCATTTACTAGGGCAGTGTAATCCTACTCACCCTAACCAAATAGGCATTGTCCTCACCTCCGCTCACTTACTTTTACTTGTCAAACAGCATCCTCACCTCCACTCGCTTACTTTTACTTATCAAGTAGCATCCTACCAATCACTTTTATTCCCCAACTCATTAAATTAAACATTCACCACCAGAGGTGGAACAGAAGAGGGAAAATTCTTCCCTTCTTTTCTGCCAACCAGCCTGACACAGGCTGTTCCCCCTCATTCATTCCAAAGCCTTCAGCAAACCCTCTAAAACAAACCTAAGTGTACATTAAAGAGGTCCAAATCAAAATCATTCAGGTGTGCTCCATCCTGTCTGAACCAAATTGGATCTATGTCCTTGTCCCAGTGCTCTATCATATAAATACCCAAAGCAGCAGCCAGTTGCCTAACTAGCCTAAAATTAACAAACTAATGATCCTTCTCCAAACCTAAAATAACCGTGGTACTACCTCCGGCTACACAACACACATACCTGGGTATAACCTCTTTAAAATAAACAGATCCTCACTTATCCTAACTATCAACTGTTGCTTCAAAATTATCCCCAGATCGTTGCCTCCTGAATGTACCACCAGGACTCTAAAGAGTCCAATGCCACCAGAAACAATGCAAACCCAATTGCGTGCCATTCGGCCTAACTGCAACCCCCTTTTGCCACCAAATGGATATAAGAATGACCAAAATGAGATTTCCTTTTCTAGAAAAAAAAATAATTTAATGCTAAGCCAGTCACTGTACCTCATTATCTAATATAAGACAAGAAAGCATTTGATGAACAACAACCCACCATCTTAATGACTTCAATTAATCTGTCATCCCTTGCTAAATCCAATACCTTCCAATACACAAAGAACGAGTGGAAAACCTCTCACTCTGAAAACCAACACACTGAAAAGCTCTCCTCATCATATATACAAACTGATTATATGTCAACACCTTGCCCCCTACTGATCAAAACGAAGTCCTGAGGACTTCCAACATGAGACCACACCAACCCCTTAGCCCAACCCACCGAACACAACCAGTCATTTTTGTCCTTTCCCAATACTATCTCCCTACCCTTCTCCACCTGATCCGTTTTAGATCTACACAACCAAATATGCATGGAGGCAAAAAACACAGAAACATCCCACCAAACTAGTGACCAGAACAACTCTGACACCCTAAGCACTTCATAATACATCCATAAAGTGAATGTCACACAACGTATAGACCAACAAATCTCCATTTACCAATGCTAATCTCAGCAACAAAACCTTCAAAACCTGTCTTGTCAACAGTCATCCTTTGTCAGTCTTCACACTATCAATCCTACCCCAACCTGTCAACACTAGCAATACATCCAAATTTAAACTACTGCTTAAGGAACACCTAACAAATAACTGGCTTTGCTCCTGCTCTAAGCCAGGCTGATCTTTCTGTCCTTCTTTGTTCTTACAAATATAATATCTCTTACCTTAAACTCTATCCCTTCTCTCACTGAATTCCAATTTGTCTCTACCTACCTCAAGCTCACTACTCCTTTTTATCCCTATCTACTTATCTCAAGCCTCTTATAGTGCATCATATTCCCTCCTTCCTGGCCTTCACGTCAGTCTTGTCTTAGTTGTCACTGTTTATAACTAGTAACACTAACATAGTAACAACCAGCTAATCTTTTGTTTTTATACCATACATCCATTTCATAAATAGTTAAAAGCAATTCCATGATATTACCTTCTTATCAGCCATTTCTCTATGATGCCACAAGCTATTTCATGCTAGTTTATTTGTCATAGGATCATAGAAGGTTACTAGGCTAATGGCCCTGAGGCCCTTACAAGCCCAGCCACACGTTTATTCCTCAAAAGAAACCTCCGTCAGCACCTGTTGCCTCTGTCAATTAGGGACACAGGTGGAACCCCTGAGACAAATCTGTGATTTCCCATCCATTCATCAAGGTTGCACTTGAAGAGGGTCAGCAAGGTGCTCTGTTTGACGTGTATGGGAAGTCTATTCCAGAGACAGGGCAGCCTCTGGGAGACAAACCTGTCTTTCCTGCAGGTTTTGTTAATGTCACATATTAGGCTCAGGCTTTTTGAGCAGGTAGTGTGTGAGGAGTTAGATTTACGGATATGGAGCATCTCTAGTAGGGCAAGGTCCGAGACTGCCTTGTAGGCGAGACACAGATCACTCCTGAGCAATCTGTATGATACCAAGTAGAGTGATAGTGATTTGAGCCTGTCTGCATAGGACAGATGTTGGAGGCCATGGATTCTCTTTGTGAAGTATTTCAGTGGCCTTTCCAGTTGGTGCAGATGTTTGGAGAGGTACATCCCAAACGGGGCATTATACTCAATTATTGTTCTAATGAGGGAGGATTATAGAGGAGGGAGTCTAATGAGGGAGGAGTATAGATAGGTAATAACCTCCTTTTTTTCTGGATGCAATCCCAGTTTGTTAGATATTTTTAGCTACATATTTTATTGAGATACCTTTTAATTAAATATTTTCTTAGTTAGACATTTTTAGTCAGTTATTTGCTAGTTTTTTACTACCTATATTTACTAAAGTTATGTATTCTTGATGGTTATCGATTTCTTGTATTGTATTGTTTGCAATGTGTTTTCTGGTATTGTATTGTTTGTAATGTGTTTTTTTTTTTTTGTAAAGGAGCTTTTTAATCCCTGGCTGCCACTGAAAAAGAGTCACTGGTCCAGTTGGACATCCCCGATAAACAAATGTAAAATAAATAAATAAACATACAATGCACAGTCCAAGATTTAATAGTCACATAACCCTGTCACCCGTGCAACTATACTAATCGCAGCAAACTCCACCTTGACTGACTGAACTGCCTTACCTGGTTCCCAAGCCTGAACCAAGTCTTTCAACAACAGTCCTTCCCACCAAAACTTCTTCCTTCTCAGGCAGCTACAACACAAATTTAACAAAATCTTGCAATGCTCTACCATATGCCTTCCTTTTAAAAGCTGCCCAGGATTCCTGTTCCAAGCATCTGATCATTTAAAGCCAACCTGACACACCTTGTCTGGCAACACCAGTGGCTCGTACCACTGCCATATTGTCCAAAAGAAAATGAAACCTTTTTCCCCGCAACTTTTCCTGCTAGACCTTTGACGCCAGCCAAATTGGAACTAACTCCAAACAGTCAACATCCTTCCTCCAGTCATCCTTCCATCCTGCCAGTCAGCAAGCCACAAACCACCACCCCCCAAAATATGCCCCCATCCCAATACTCCCTGCCGCATCTGTAAACAATTGTAAATTCTCTTGAACAACCCAGTCCACCTGCCAAAAAGCCATACCATTAAACTGTTCCATAAAAGACAACCACAATGCTAAATCAGCACACACCAACTTATTAACCCTCGCCCAATGATGTTTCATTTTCTGCCCATTCAGCAAAAAGGCCACAAACCCAAAAAAGGAATGACCCAGGTGAACTGCCCAACATGCAGACTTCAGGAACCTGAAGTGCTCCATGACATCCTTAATCTGCAACTTGGCCTAGGATTTCCCCCACCAAATCGTTTCTTTCAAACATGTTACTTTTTCATCTGGTAAACAAAACAGACCATGGTCTGCATCCACTAGAAATCCCAGAAATGCCTTACTTGAGCCTTCTAACCTCTGCCTGGCCAACAGAATACCCAGTTCCTCACACATCCCCAAAAACATGCATCTATATGCTCTGTCACACCCTTCACCTACTCTTAAGAAGTCATCCAGATAACATACCTCCTTCTGGCTGCCCAACCACTGTTGCCAAATCCAATGAAGAACAGTGCTAAACCTCTCAAAGTAGTACAGGCCAACAAGCTTCTCAATGGCATAGCCTTGTCAAAGTAAAGTTTAAACCCAACTACCCTGCCCAACAACAGCCACTCTTCCTCTAAAACAGATAATAAACTAAAAACGAATTCAGTATCTACCTTCTCCAACTATGGGTCTGTAAACTCTCAAATGACCTGCACTACATCATCCAAAGATGCATAACTGACTTTTGTGACATCTTCCAAAATAAAATTATAAATAGAATTCCCCTGGAGATAAGACCAATGGTGAATCAAATGAAATTCTCTGCCGCCTTCTTAGGAACCAACCCCAATGGACAAACATTAAAGGTTTTAAAGGGAAGAATATCAGATGGACCCAATAACCTACCCACCCGCCATTCATTCTCCACCAAGCCTTCCAAAATCACTTCATTTCCCTGCAAGGAATGCATTTTCCTACAAAATGACCCTTCCCCTCCCACCCCTGATTTAATAGAAAATCCCTCATAAAACCCATTAATTTGCCTACAACTGCTAAATCAGAAAATTGCATGAGCAGCTGATGCAATACCTGTACATTAATGGGAAAATGCATCCCCCGGTCTGCCCATTGAGCCATGAAAGGACACTCCCTTCTCCACTCCTAAAAATTCACCCTACCCTGACTACCTTGACTACCCTGAAATGTGGGAAACAATAAAGGCAAATTAAAGCTTCTGCAAACTCAAATTAACCAACGTGCCTTCTCATCTGCTACGTGCACAGCTGAATGCATACCCGCCCACTTCAAACAGGTGTGTGACCACTCTACTTCCACCTTCCCCTCTGGAAAATTACAGAGAATATGCCTCAATGCCTGCACCTTAATGGTGAGTGGCAAACCTGCGCCTCCTCTTTGATCCCAAAATGTCAATCCCTCCCTTCATCCTTGAAAATGACCCTGTCCTCCTGCACCATTGAAACAACTGTGTGAAAAACAGCAAGCCAACCATGCACAGCACCGCATGTTGAATGCCCAATACATGCCTAATCCTTCACCCCTACTTTACCCCATCTGGAAGCTCCCACAACATTATCCACCACTGTGGCTAACCAGGTATCTGGATGCCTAGTCTCCTATCTCTAGGAATAATCGACAACCCTCCTTTTATGGAACCGCTGTTCACAACAGAGCCATGCATTCCCTCCTCACAACCTCTGATCCCCTCAAATTGTGAGAAAATATGCTAACAATGGTAGGGCCAATGAATTGTATTTCTCCAACCAACTATCATGTAGAACTCAAAACCTAATACCAAATTCTCCCATGTCCTTGCACACATCCTCCCCACTCTCCGCCTACCCAAGGCTGCTAAAGCTGCTAACAGTCTTTTTTATTGGCCATGTCAGCCTCTAGCAAATTCTGCAGTCTTTCTGCATCAATTAATTCAACAATATCAGTATATTCCCCTTTCCAAATCGTCTCCATTAACAACTGAATGTGCAGTGTCAAAAAAACACCTCCCTCCACATTAAAGAATGTCTGTATCACTAACCAATCCCCGGATGCATTCCAAAATCAGAGCTAACCTTGGGCTGCAACTTTTCACTATCCGAACTAAACCCCAAACTAACAAATGTTGACCTTATATCAATGTCGCCACCTACCTCCCCCCACCATGCACTATACCTCCGATAAACTGCAGCACCCCCACTGCAGCTGCCACTTCCTCCTGACCCCCTACTGACACACTATCATTACCCTTCAAAGGCTCACCCTCCCCTATATGTAGTCACAGCAATTAATCATTGACTGTACTGCCATCTTGACTTATTCCTCCAGCCGCTGTCTCCTCCACGGCTGCTGCCATCGACTTCTGGGAATGCTTCACCCACAATGAACTGCCCATCACGGACTTGGCTCTGTGGTGTCCCATCTCTCTTCTTACCCTGGGATGCCTTAGGCTCTGCTGTCACTAGTATCTCTGCCTCTGCTTCTTGAAAAAATTCTTTGGCTTGTGCTATGATAGCTGCCCATTTCTGCCACAAAGCACGTGCTCCAGCCACCTGTAAAAAAACAAGAGAAAACCATAACTAAACACTGGAATCAGAGTCCTCCACTGCAACCACATCATGTGCCACTCTAGTGATGGGCACATCCCCTGTGATAGTGTCCCTCAGCTACCATGCCTGCTTTCCTTGTGCAACTTCCCCAATTGCCTTTTCCTCTTCCACTGGGCTCACCAGGCTCTGCACTTTTACCGTCTGCCAAAAGAAAGACCACAATAACTAGTGAATAGCCGCAAATCAGAATCAAACCTGGTGTGCATATCTGTGAGATTAAGCCCTTAACCATTACACTGACTCTCCCTTCTAAAAATTCTCACTCCCCACCAACTCATGAAATATGTCCACCTGCCTAGATTCCAAGCTCCCCTTTGTGTGCTGTGCTTTGCTGTATTTTTTAATACCTAAAAATAAAATGCCCCTCACAAACCTCCCAAACTCCTAATACAAGAAATCTGGACAAGCCAGAATTACTGGGCAAAGAAAGGTCCATTTTTTTTTCTAATTAGGAACAGATTCTTAAAATTACTTATATAGCTTAAAAAGTTGCTAGAATAATTGGGTTTGTGTTAGCATGCAGTTGTCATGAAAATCTGAGCACTGCAAAGGATCTACACAGACTGAGCATCATACCTCACGACCTCTTAGAGCAAGAATCTGGAAAAGGCCATAATTAAAAAAGGGACAGAGGTCCAAAAACAGGGATACTTTTAAAGATTGCTCTTACTACTGAGAAACCTCTCCTGAGCTGCTGTGTACACCATGCATGCACGGCGAGCGAATGTTACTCATGGGTGCCTCGCTGAGCAGGAAACACCCTAAAAGTTACTTGCATTATGGCTAAAAGCAACCCAGCTGCTAAAAGCCACAAGGCACTATACCACCACAATCAGCAAACTAAGGGAATCAGCCCCAAAAACAACCACAGCCCTGCCTAATAACCATGGGAACCTTAACAGTGGCCCACTAACACCACTGGCCAAACCAGGAGGGAAGCCCTCTCAACACCAGCATTAGCCAAGTACCTCATAACATGAACAAGTCCAGGGAAAGTAGTACCATAAAAATTTACAGAATGACCACCAGGCTACTAGCCCTCAGCCTCCCCATCCCAGCAACCCAGACAAACAAGCCACCAAGAACCAACTAATCAAGTACAAACTGCTAAAATGAACCATCACCCACTGCAAGCATCCACATCCAATGACGTATAACCAATCCAAACCCCCCACAAAGCATGAAGCCCCCATCCACACTACTTCCAAGGGGGATATATATATATATGTATATATATATATATATATATATATATATATATATATATATATATATATATATATATAAACCATTATCTGTCTGATTATATACAATCCTTACCTACCTCCTCTGTCAATACTAACAGTAACCCAAGGCCTACTTGGAGCTTGCAATACAGAAAGTTCATGCCAAAATCTAATCCCTTACCCAGTTACAGTCACACAAAACCAGCTAAGCCCCTCCTTGCTCTTACCTCATTTCCTCCCAATCCTCGTACTTTCCCAGTGTAGCCCTTCCATCCCCAACATAGGTTCATAGGTAGGTACTAGGCTATTGGCCCTAGGGCCCATACAAGCCCAGCCAAAAAATGTACCCTGGCTTTCACCACCCAAGAAATTTATTTTCCTGTGCCCCTGTTGAGCAGAGCCACAGAAGTGATATCCGGGGTGAATTTCCCATTTCCCATCTAACCATCAAGATTTTTCTTGAAGAGTGCTAATGAGGAGCTCTATTTGACATAGATAGGTAGTCTGTTCCAGAGTCCCTCCAGCATGTTCTGTTTATTGTGGTGACAAGGTTTGGGTCCCTAGAGCGTGTAGCTTGGAGGGATTAAGATTTCTTTAAGTGGAGCATGTCCAACAGCTCTGGGTTTGACATAGCTTTGTATGTTAGGCAGAGATCGCCCCTGAGTAGGTGATATGCGATGGAGTAAAGCTGTAGTTTTTTGAGATGGTCTGCATAGGGCATCTGTTTAAGGCCAGTAATCCTCTTTGTGAGGTATTTCTGTGGTCTTTCCAGTTGTTGTAGATGTCTTGTGAGGTACATACCAAAAGGGGCGGTGTACTCTATAATGGGCCTAATGAGTGATGAGTAGAGGGGAACAATGAACTCTTTTTTTCTGGATGAGAATCCTTTTGTGATGAGATGAGCCATGTAGAAGGATTTCCTGACCACTGTGGCGATGTGATTATCAAAGGAGAGACTACTGTCCACCTGTGTCCCAAGGTCTCTTATCACATTTTCGGCATTAAGTAGACTACCAGCTATGTGGTAGTTCCTGGGTACAGAGTTTTTACCAAAGGGGATGACAATACACTTTTTGGCATTGAGCTTCAGGCCATGGCTTTGACACCAGGTATCTGTCTCAGTGAGGCCCTTTTGTAGTTTGTCCACATTGTTAGGAGTTTCGATTATGGCTCCTAGTTTGCAGTCATCTGCAAACTTTGTTAGCCAAAGACCTTCTGTGTTGGCCTGCACTTCAGAGAAGTAGATACCAAACAGGAGAGGACCCAGGACTGAACCCTGTGGTACTCCACTTGTTACTGGTCTGATGTCGGATTTGGAATCCGCTACTTTCACAGTGTGGGTTCTGTCCGTGAGCCAGTTGGCAACCCATCTTGTGACATAGGGATTTATACCTAGTTTAGTGAGCTTATCTATAATTCCAGAGTGGGGGATGGTGTTGAAAGCCTTGGCGAGATCTAGATAAGCTGTGTGAACCATTTTACCCTCATCTATGGCTTTGGTGACTGCTTCAAAGAAGTCAATCAGGTTTAGGAGACATGATCTGCCTTTTACAAATCCAAACTGGGTAGGGTCCAGAGTTTGGAGATTACCAATGTCTTTGTTTATGAGTTCCACGATGATACGTTCCAAGGCCTTGCAGACCAAGCTCGTCAGGCTAATGGGGCGGTAGTTCCCGGGGTCCGTCTTGGCTCCCCCTTTGTGGAGTGGGATAACCATCGCTGTGCGCCATTCAGTGGGTACAAAGCCTGAGGTGAGGCAATGATTGAACATGGTACTTAGGTAGGGTGCCAGTTCGTTCTGTAGTTCGTGTAGAACGCAGCCTGGGATATTGTCAGGTCCCATGGATGCTGTGTTCTTGGCTTTGGAGAGTGTGTTTTTTACCTGTGCAAAGTGTGTTTTTACCTGAGATTTACCTTTGAGACTGGAATGTGCAAAATTTGGAGTATTTAATAGCCCTTTGCCTCCTGTCATGCCGCATTCTGTATGTAATCCACACACTAACTTTCTTCCCCTACCATCTTAACTCCCATTACTATTCCTACCTAGCCCTCACTCAAAGATGTCCCTGGACAAACTGGTTTATTCCCAAACCTCATTTTTCATTTGTTGCAATAAGTACTTGTTTTATGTTCATTGCTCCTTTACTTTACAGCTGTCCACAATTGTGCAGAATGGCTCTATTTTATTTTAATTTTTTTTTGCTCTGTCACTCAGAAAATTATTGATTTTTAGGCAAATTGTTGATGATTATATTTGCTTTAAAATTCCAGGCTTTTTATTCTTCAGAAAAATGCATGCCTATAATAAAAAGTGTTATTCTACTAACTTTTTAAATGAACAACAACAATATTGATAATGTAGCACTCATATGAGACCTTTGTCCCTCATTATTTTTGGCTTTGTCTCTGATTCCTGGTTCTTCAGATAAAGGCTCAGAGCTGACAACAACATGAAAGGCAACATTAATGGTAAGGATCTCACAGCAAGTTTATGATATAAAAAAATGGTACTTTTAAGAACATCTTTATAAACACCTTAAAGAGTGTGACAGCGAGCAAGCGTCTGACATTTTGCAGCTGTATTGAGCAAACAACATAGAAACTAGGAGAGTGAACTCTTATTTTAAGACTAAATTTAATGATTTGTACAAATTGTGTCTAAATGCTTATTTTTTTATACAGCTCCATCTTAAGCAAAGAAAAATAAAGAACTTATATGTGTTGCTGATTTTTACTGGTCTTGCTAATGTTCTTTCTTTATCTCTCTAGACTTGGAGAATGGATATATTGCCTTGTTTTGAGTGCAGGCACATTTTAATTATGTGATAATTAGCTGCTTTGACACATTCTGAGGCTAAACTGTATTTATTATAAAATAATGTCTAAAAGTACTACATACAGTCACCGCATGAAAATGAGCTAATTAGTGATGTCCAATTTAACTATGGTGGATGCATCTCATCTGAGTGTGCTTTAAACTGCGGTGGTCTTGTCACATTAAATGGTGTAATTCTTTTGTTCATTTACTGAAAACACTCCCACTAGAAAATTAATAGTTTCCTCACCAGAATTATGTTCAAAACAGTCAGCCAGGAACATATGTAAATTAAAATGCATCTAGGTGGAAAATTCTGCTCCTGATCATTTTTTCCTGTGATTGGCATGCATACTGGATATGGGGAATACCTGTTTAACCCGGTAGCAGACTTGTCTGATTTGACCATTCATAAACTGTATTATCAATTTTGTAATTTAATTAATGCAGACATCACAGGGGACGTTCCCAAAACTTATTGCTGTTCCTAAAAGCCTAAGCAAATGTGTTACAGTCTGTGAGTTACATTTATGGTAAAGTAATTTGGTGAAGAAAAGCTAACAATGCCTGCTGCTGTCTTGAGTGTTGTCCCACACCTGATATGTAGTGCTTAAAAAGTAAACCATCCTTTACTTAGCTGAAGAGAAATAAATATTAAGTAAATAACTGCAGCAGTTTTTAGAATGTAACACTTTTCACCCATTGTTCCCCAGATGAGGTTATGGCTCTCCATAGCTCTCAAACAGATAATGCAGTTATAGAAAAGGGATGGATTGATGGATGTTTTAAGCACTACAATGCAAATATCCATGTCTGTGGCACAAATAAGCCCCCATATGCATCTGGATGTTCTTTCTGGTATCAAACGTATATACAGGCAAGTGTACTGTGACAATATTAATTTATGTAATGAAGTCACAAGTACTAGGCAAATAGATTGCCCAGAATGCATCTGGATGGTTATGATTGCAAACTAGAGAATGTATTTGTGTGATGAAACATTGAATTTTATAGTCTGAAATACACAAAGGCAAAATAAATAACAAACTGCATAAATTCCGGGGATGCTTATTATGTGTCAGTCATGATGTGAATGAATTATACTTACAATGCACTGCATAATCTGGAGAATATAGAAGGGCTGACTAAACCATCAGAAAATAGTTGCAAACCACTGGGAAAATGTACTGCAGGAAGATTCACTGGACCAGGGATCAGGGAGGAATAAACAAGTACATCGTAGAGTAATAGTCCAGGTGAGCAATGCCTGAGGGCACTAGGCATATCTGTATATCATGCACATCCTGCTTTGTCTTTACAGTATATTTCATCTGCTTGGTACAAGGCCTATGCCTCTGTCTGTGTGTGCATAGGCAAAATGCAGACTATGCACCTAAGCTGGTAAGAAATATATTAGTCATGAGGGGCATGAAAGTATGTCTCAATACCTATTTTTTGATGCATTGTTTTCAGTATGTTTTTAAACAGAATTCAAGTGGTAAGCTTCTTTCCCCTTCAGCTTCATTTGAATTATTTAGATCTAATCTGGTTTTGTATTATATTTCAAGACAGACTTGTAACTTCTTTTATACGACTTCAAAGAAACACACCGATGCAAATGCACACACACACAAACACACACACACACACACACACACACACACACACACACACACACACACACACACACACACACACACACACACACACACACACACACACTATGTTATGTGCTTTATACATTCCATGCACAGCTGCTGTAATGGAAAATTAATTATACTGTATCAGATAACTTAATTATCAGCCTTTTTTCCACTCTCAAAATTCACTGGTATGAAATTTAATAAGGAGATCTTTGTTATGTGCTTGTGCTGTGAAGCAGCTAAATTCCATATCTGGTGCCTCCAGTTATATGGCCCTGTCAACGGACCAAATTGCATCCACAGGCACTGACTAAGCATTTATTCCTCTGTCTTTTCTCATGCAGTCTACAATATCTTACAATGCAGTAGAGACACACCTGGATATCACAATCTAAGTCCAATCAAATTTCAAATCCCACAGGGTACCTCTTGCCAAGCCACATGAACATTCTTCATAAAACCATGCACGGTATTTGTCAGTTGCTAACATTTCATTTTCATTCTTAATTTAATTGATGGCTATTTTTTTTTAATCTGGAAGTTTAACTGGGACATGGCCCTTGCTCAGTAGAATCAAGGAGGCAGACTAACCACATGGCATACGAAAATCAACGTAAATGTTTTAAAAGTATTAGTTGCTTAAGGTACGCAGTAAAGGCAGCAATGGTCTTAAAACAGCACAGCATTTAAACCAGGATATGTATTCCAGCACAACTGCACATTCAATGTGAAAAAGCGTACTAATGAAAGATATGAACCTATGACTGATGATGTTCAGAAATAAGAAGTTATGTACCTACCATAACGTTCCATGTTAGTTGTCTTCTTCTCGCCTTCTTTCTTGCTGGTTGGGTTTGGAGCCGATCCTCAGCTCCGACTCGGCCATCTACTAAAGCTTGAGAGCTATTTACTGGCTCAAGGCCTCCCCATATCCCACAATGTTTGGAGCTAGATACCCAGATCTCGTTTGGCACAGCTAACACCATAGAAAATACAAGGACACCTGTCCATACTACAAGGTTTTCCTACAGTACTAAGACAGAGGAGGACGTAACCAAGATAAGACTCAGCCAGAGGAAGAAGGCCTCAAAAAGGGACTCTTCTCGGTCTGTCCAGGCTAGGGGGATGGAGGGTGGGATGCAAGAAAGAAGGCAAGAAGAAGACAACTAACATGGAACGTTATGGTAGGTACATTACTTCTTAATGTTAAGTTGTCTCTCTCTCCTTCATTCTTGCTGGTTGGGACAGCGTCCCTAGCACATTAGTCCTGGGTGGCTCATCAGAACAGACTCTTGAGCACAGTGGAACCAAAAGCAGCTGTACTCCTAGAGGCCATATCCAACTTATAATGTGAAATGAAAGTATGAGGAGTAGCCCATGTGGCTGTGGCACAAATAGATTCCATAGGTAGTCTTGCTTGAAAAGCTACTGAAGTAGCTAACACTCTGGTGGAATGACCTTTGGGTTTAGTAGGGAGTTCTTTATGTCTCAGCTGATAAATCAAAGTAATAATAGAGGACAACCACCTGGATAAGGTTACTTTAGAAACTGGCAGGCCCTGTTTGCCCTCAGCGTAGGACAAGAAGAGTTGGTCTGATTTCCTTGTTTGCTTGGTCCTATCCAAATAAAAACGTAATTGCCTATGAACGTCCAATTGGTGTAACTTTTGTTCAGCTTTGTTCGAATAGTTAGGAAAAAAGACAGGTAGATCAATAGCCTGATTCAGGTTTGTTTCGGAAGGTATCTTGGGCAGAAATGAAGGATTAGTCCTGAGTGAAACTCTATCTTTATGAAACACAAGGTAAGGAGGACGAATACAGAGGGCTTGAAGTTCCGAAACTCTCCTAGCTGAGGTGATGGCTACTAAAAAGAGAGCCTTCCACAAGAGCAATTTTAAGGAACAGGAAGCCGCAGGTTCAAAAGAAGGGAGAATCAAGGAAGCTAATATCAAGTTTAAGTCCCACGGAGGCGGGGGATCTCTGACCGGGGGCCTAAGCATAATAGTCCCTTTAAGAAAGGCCTTGCAAAGTTTGTGGGACATGATGCTGGTTTCTGACAGGCCAGTGTGGAAATTTGCGATAGCAGCTAATTGGACCCTAATGGTGGCAGACGAGGAACCAGCTTGAAAGAGTTCTGCTAAAAAATCTAGAACGTGATGGACAGGGGCTGTAAAGGGGTCTATATTCCGAGCCTCTTCCCAGAAAGAGAAACGTTTCCACTTACTAGCATAAGTCTTCCTGGTGGTAGATTTGTGCGAAGAAAGGATGATTTCACACACCGGCTGAGAAATATGTGGAAGCCTGGCTAAGGTTGGAAGTGGAGCAACCAAGCTGTGAGGTTGAGAGACTGAAGGGATTGGTGCAGCCTGCCCAATTAATGGACCAAGAGGTCTGGCACTGGGTCCAGATTCCAAGGCTGCTCCAGTAGGTGACGTTGCAGGAATGGGAACCAAATTTGTCGAGGCCAGTAAGGGGCAATGAGGATCATCCTGGATCCCAATGCGGTTGCCTTCTGAATTAGTTTGGGAATTAGGGGAAAGGGTGGGAATGCATAGAGAAGGCCCCGGGGCCAATCATGAACTAGAGCATCTCTGGGGGAGTGCCAGGGAAGGAGGAAGAGAATGAAGAAATCGTTGCACTTGCTGTTGAGAGGAGTTGCGGAAAGGTCGCAGCAAGGTTGACCTCATCTGCGGAAAATTTTTTCCACTACTGACTGATTGAGAGACCACTCATGAGGCATGAGAATAGCTCTGCTTAGCCTGTCTGCTATGACGTTGGACTTCCCGGGGATGTGCTTTGCTATCAGAAACCATTGAGAGGAGATCGCCCACTGCCAGAGTCTGAGTGCTTCTTGACATAAGGGATAGGACTTGGTTCTGCCCTGCTTGTTGATGTACCACACTACAGACATATTGTCTGTTTGAATTGCAATAGTCCCAGTGGGTAGGGAGTCCTGAAGAGCTTGCAACACTAAAAGCACCGCTCTCATCTCCAAGACGTTTATGTGCAGGTGGTACTCTAGAGGTTGCCAAGTATCCTGGACAGTCCTGCCCTGAAAATGCCCCCCCCCACCTGATCAGGGAGGCATCCGTGGTCACCGTGGCAACAGGAGGAGGAAGAACAAACAGTCTGCCCTGGAGTACTAGAGGGGAGACCATCCACCAAGCTAGGTGGTCTTTGCATGATTGAGTGATTATTATCTTGTGAGACATTGGAAGTTGTTGAAAGGACCATTGGGTAAAAAGCATCCACTGAAGAATCCGCATGTGAAAACGAGCCAGGGGAACTAGTATGATTGCTGCTGCCATGAGACCCAACGTTTTTAGTACAAATCTGGCCTGAATCCTTTTGCACTGTAGTAAGACCTGCACATGTTGGCAAATGTCTGACACTCTGTCCAGAGGAAGTTTTGCAGACAGATCTTTTGTATTTAATCTTGCGCCTATAAAGGTTATAGACTGACAAGGCGACAATGCAGTCTTTTTGAAATTTATTGAGATACCTAGCTCGGAGCAAGTTTGGATGGTATAATCCCTGGCTCGCAGTAGCTGATGCCTGGTGGAAGCAGTAAGAAGCCAGTCATCTAGATATGGAAACACCTGGAATCCTCGCCATCTCAGGTGAGCCGTAACCACTGCCATGCATTTGGAGAACACCCTGGGGGCTGTGGTGAGACCAAAGGGCAGGAGTCTGAATTGATAGTGACTGTCTTCCAGCCAGAAGCGGAGAAACCTTCTGGAGTGCCTGTCCATTTTGATATGGTAGTACACATCCTGAAGGTCTATGGAGCACATCCAATTGTCCTGACCCAAAAAGGGTAGAATGGACTGAAGCGTGACCATCTGGAACTTCATTCTTTGAACAGATTTGTTTAACCTGCTGAAATCCAAAATGGGTCTCCAGTCCCCTGTCTTTTTTGGTACCGAAAAGAACTTGGAGTAAATTCTGGATCCTTGCTGATCTGCTGGGACTGGCTGGATGGCCTGTTTTTCTAGCAGTTTTGAAATTTCTGGTACTGCTTGTTCCCTTAGACCGGGTGGAACATCTGGAAGGGACTTAGTTGTTTGTACAGGGGTGTGGTCAAAGGGGATTTTGTAACCCTCGGATATGATAGACAGTACCCATTTGTCTTGTGTGAGGAGTTACCAGGCTTCTGGGTACAGTGACAATCTTCCCCCGACTGTCCACCTTCGGAGTGGTGTTGAAAAGGTTTGTCAGAGAAAAATTCTCTGCTACCCTGATTTTGCGGACCGCCCTCTGCCCCTCGGGCGGCATCTATTATTGTTCCCTCCCCTGCCCCTGGAGGGAAACTCACCACGTGTGTCAGGCACGACTCCCTGGGGTTTCCGAAACCACATTTTCCCACTCTTTTGACCTTTAGGGTATGGTCTAGAGGGAGTAGAAAAATGGACTCCCACGGCAGAGAGAGTCTTGCCTTCCTGCTCACACCTGGTAAGGGTATCCTTCACCTGTGGTACAAACAGAGCCGAGCCATCTAAGAGGGTATTGGTGAAGGATGCCTTAAAGGGGTCAGCAAAGTTACATAACCGCATCCAGGCATGTCTTCTCAAAGCCACGCCTGTACCTGTGGCCCTACTCGCCCCATTGGCTGCATAAGAAATGAGCCGCATGGAGGAGTTGACGATTGAGTTAAGGGTCGCCAGCTGGGAGTTAATCGTATCTTGTGCCCCCACAGCTGATGGATCCTGAAGGGTATCACCCAGTTCCTTGAGAAGATCCCTTTGAAGGCAGGTGAAGTGGCACAGATAATTCAGCGACCGCATGGAAAAAGTCGCTGAGGAAAACATCCGCTTCCCGTACCTGTTCATTGTCCTAGAATCTTTATTAGGTGGATGGACAGGCACTGAAGGGTCAGCCAACTCCTTCTTCATGGCTGCTGCAACCACCATGGCATCAACGGGGACACCTTTTGTCAAAAATTGTTTGTTGGGTGGGGCTGTAATGAACTTAGTGGGCCTGTGGGGAGTTGGTTCCACTGTGTCCGGGGCTGACCATGGCCTTCGAGCCACTACTTCCATCAGCAGGTCGAAGGGTGGAGACACCCAGGAGGTGGAAGGGCGAGAACCAAATGCGTCCAGGTATACCGACTCGTCCTCGGAAGGGTTAAGGGCAGTCCAGTTCCCCCTCTGCTTAAGGATCTCTAGGATGCCTGAAAAAAGAGACATCCTCAGAGGGGGATCTTGGGGACCCTTCTGAATCCTCCAAGTCGGTATCAGATGTGACTGACTCGGGGGAGTCGACATGTTTCCTCTTACATTTTCTCTTCTGAAGGGGCTCCTCTGAATGATCAGGGGAGGCCTCGGAAGAGGAAGATACACCCAATGGGGTGACCTGGAGCATCTGTTCTCCACGCTTGGGGACAGAAGGGTGGGCAGAGACCGATGCAGGCACCATGGGGGGAGGAGCTGACGGGGCCGATCGAGGAGCCGACTCAAGAGTCAGCACGCTCCTCATGACCTCAAAGGCGCCCCTATCAGGCAGAGCAGAAGGTCCCCGCTTCGAAGAGACATGAACCCCTCCTGGCACCGAGAGGGACAGCTCCGAGGCCAATGTCAGAGCCGAGCTCACCTGCGCCGAAGCCCCAAGAGGGAGAACGGGGTCGGACAAGGGTCCGATGCCACTCACCCCTCGGAGCCGACGAGGGAGTCCCGGCGCCCAGATCCCTCCAAGGAAGGAACCAATGAAGAGATCGGAGCTGACGAAGGAGCCAAAAGGTGTGGTATCCGTTTCCAAGATTCGAGCCCCAACCAGCTCCGGCTCCAAACACAGAATGGGAGTCGGAAGAGGAACTGCTGAAGACACAGGGACAGCCACAGTCTGTTGAGAAGGGCTGGTTAACATTTTGGCCAGGGCCTGCGATTTAAGGAGTCTACTGACCACCCTCTCCAAGTCATGATCGGATAGCCTAGAGGGCCGAGAGGAGTGGGACCTATGGCTTCGTTCGGACTGAAGCAATGGTGACCTCGGAGCCGAACGAACAGATTCTAGGGAAGGGGACCTAGAACGTTTTCGGCCCAAAGACGGTTCTGACACTAAAACCGGAGCTGATTGAGGTCCAGAGATGTTGGTTCCAGCCGGAACCGAAGAGGAGGCAGATGCTCCGCCTGGCGATGGCTCTGAGCTGGGAGCTGACGGCTTGGTGGGCTTTAAGGATTTCCCTGACTAAGGCTTCACCGGGAATCCCTCTGGTTTAAGTAAGCCTCTCAAAATAAGCTTGTTCCTATGTTCCTGCAGGACTCTCGGGCTGAAGTCATGACAGACCGAGCAGGAGTCCTGCAGGTGTAGGTAACCCAAGCAATAAACACAAGAAGTGTGACCGTCCATCAGAGACATGTTCTGACAGCACGAGTCACACTTCTTGAAGCCTGAAACTTTGGTATCCTTGGACATACTGGAAAGGGATACCAAAGAGAGGAAAATTAAACTAGTGCTTAAAAAAGGCACACAGGTACAGTCGCACACTCGCACTAGTTAAACTAACAATAATAACAACAAAAACTATCACACTACACTTAATAACAACAAAAAATATCCACTAATAAAAATATATACAAATATTACAAGGCTAAACACTACTCCTATTAGGTACAAAAAAGGGTGGGGTTAGCCACTAAAGAGAAGAAACAACGGGGGGGGTAGAAACTCTCTAATAAAAAACAAGTTTCCTGAGTGGGACAAACTAGGGGAATACACAGTCTAATTATACTAAAAGGGAAAGACTATCTATATATAAGAAAAATACAAAGGTAGATTTGAAGCTAATAAGACCAAAAAAGATTAATACGACCTGAGCCAGTAAAAACACAACCTCGTAGCTGAAGCGGCAAATGAGATCTGGGTATCTAGCGCCAAGCATTGTGGGATATGGGGAGGCCTTGAGCCAGTAAATAGCTCTCGAGCTTTAGTAGATGGCTGAGTCAGAGCCGAGGATCAGCTCTGAACCCAACCAGCAAGAATGAAGGCGAGAGAGACAACTTAACATCAGAAGTTATTCACTTATGCATTCATATGTTGTTACTAAGTTAACAACTACTAGGGCCCTTAGAAACCAAGCTGTGCACCTCAAACCAATTTGGATCCTAAGTATTATGGGCAACTACACGGGGGGGGGGTAACTGAGGTATTTGTAAGGGGGGGTGTTAGGATAATACTTTTCTTATTGATGGCTTCTGTCCCTAGGGGATATGGGGGCCAGACTTGGAGGGAAATTTATGATTTCCCATCTAGTTGTCAAGGTTTCATTTTAATAGAGTCAGGGATGAACTCTAGCTTACATGGATGGGGACCCTATTCCATAGCATGGAGATCCTTCCAGACTTGTCTGTCTCTCCAGCATGTTCTGTTTATTTCAGAATCAAAGTTCATATCGCTGCTTCTAGCATTCCTGGTGCTGTTTGTTTTGTGCATGTGTAACAGACCCACCAGGGTTGGGTCTGAGAAAGTCCTGTAAGCCAGGTATAGATCCCCTCTCAGCAGTCTGTGTGATATAGAATACAAAGACAGACTCTTAAGGCAGTCAATATAGAACAGGTTGTTCATGCCCTGAATTCTCCTGGTGAAAAACCTTTGTGGCATTACAACTGTTGCAAGTGTCTGATTAGGTACATGCCAAAGAGGACATTGCACTCGATAGGTCTGATAAGGGCCAAGTAGAGTAGTACTAAAACTTCATTGGACCTAGATGCTATACCCTTACCTATAAATTGGATGACATGGAATGATTTTCTTACTATCTTAGCTGTGCATGGTCAATGGCCAGATTGCAGTCCTCATATGTTTCCAGAACCCTAACTAGTGGGTCAACTCTTAGGGGTGTTTTATCAATGGAGTAATTAACATGGGCTGATAGTTTCTCAAAGAGCATTATAATACATTTTTGGCATTAAATTTTAGGCTTGGCATCATCATTTGCCTATGTTAAACCTTCTTTCAACACGTTGATGCCTTGGGAATAATCTAGAATAGCTCCCAATTTACAGTCATCTGTGAACTTGGTGAGCTGGAGACCTTGAGCATTTCCATAAAAATTGATCTGCATGAGTGGGATCAACCTCACTGACCTCTAAGACTAAAGCCACAAGCACTGGGAATGTTCAATATTCCATATTTTCCCAGGTGCTATACTTTTCCCCATTATTCCATAGTAAATCAGTCAAGTATCCATCTTCAGATGTGAGGCAGCCATATAGAGGTGAATTTTAACCAAAAACAAGATGTCAGGAGAGGGTATTATTGAGGATACTGCCACTCCCACAAATCTGTTGTTATGGTAAGTACATAACCTTCATAACTGATAGGAGCTGGACTTTATTCAGTAACCTCTTAGACAATGTCCCAGTCTCTTCCTAATGGTTGGTCCTAGGTCAGATTACCCTGAAATACAGTGGTTCCAGAGGAAGGTCTAAACTTGAAAGTGAAACACAGTTTATAATGCCTGGTAAAGTGTTCAAGTGAACCAAGTAATGGTTACACGAATATCACTTACAGAACTTACTATCACTGGATGGCACAGTGGTACAGCGATAGTGTTGTTGCCTCACAGCAAGAGGCTCTCCAGTTCGATTCTCAGCTGAAATGCCTTCTGTACGGAGTCTGCCTGTCCTCCCTGCATTCGTGTGGTTTCCTCTGGGTGCTCCAGTTTCCTCCCATGTTTCAAGGACATGCATCTAGAGTGTTTCTCCTTGGGCTTCCACTGAAAATTGGCTTTGTTCCAAGTCGGACTTTCCTGGTAAACAAATGTTAAACAAAATAAAATAACTATTCCTGAAGAAGAGAGTGATAAGAAGGCTACAGTGCCAAAAAATAAAATTTAGGAGGACTGGACAATTGCTTACCACAGAAAGTGTAACAGAATGAATGCAGATTGAAAGCCTTCTAAAAAGCCTGGCCTTAGAAACCTTTTCATCCAAGGAACTTTGACTAGAAGAAATGAAGATTTGTGAATTTATTCTGATAGAGTTGGTCCTTTCAAAACAAAAACACAGCTGTTGAGAGCAGTAAAGTCAGTGTAAAAATGCTTCCCATGCATACCCCTCAATTGCTATGAAATAGGCCTAGCTCTATGATTTTGGTTTTCAGATTTAGCCTTGCTCCTCCTAGAATTATGATGTTCCTGATAAAGTCAGACATGTTTATGCGTATATACATTTTTAAACACATAACCTAAGCCTATACAAAGATACCCAGCCACTAACTATATAAGATCTAGTTTTTAAAGTCCTTCTATTGTGAAAAATAAGAAAGTGCTTCTCTTTCGGACCTTTTGCTATGAATTTTAAGAGCCAGTGTTATATTTTAATGATCAGAGGTTGAGAGGTATGCCCCCATGTTAACATACTATGGAAAAAAGACAGGCAAGTGTATTATCTGATTAAGGCAAAACTCAAAAGCTATCTTCAGCAAAAAGTGAATTGTGCAAAGAGAAACCCAGTCTTTATGGAAGAGCAAATAAGAAGGTTCAGAGGACAGAGTGTGAAGCTCAGAGATTCTCAATGAAGAGGAAGTACAAACCAAAATAGGGTTTTTAATGAGATGAATATATGTTTCACTGGCTGGTTCAAAGGGAGCATTTCCAGTACAAAGTGTAGGTCACAAAGAGGAAATGGCCCATGTAATGGAGCTTGCAAAGGAAAGATTTCTTGGTGGAAGGTCATGGAAACTTTAAATAAAGCCAAATAATATCCATTTTGACCTTGATGAAACTGGGAATGGCAGGCAATTTGACTTTGATAGAAGAATAACTTAAGACTGAGTAGAAAAAATGTCAGCTAAATAGTCATACACTGTATTGAACTGTGCAGAAAAGATATCTAACCATTTTGACTCGGCCCATACAGAAAAAGTGAGTCTACATTTCTGTATATGTTTTTTCCTGTTATGGTCTTCTGAAAAGCAGGAATGATAAAAAAATAACAGTATCTGAAAAGCAGGGTCACAATCAACTACTGGAATTGGAGAAACCAAACTCTGATAGACAGCTGATGTACACCAAGGTAAGAACTGCCAAAAGGATGACACAAAGATATATACATTTTTCCTAAAAACAATGGTCAGTCCAGGAGATGGGGCAGAAGGAAAAGGGTCTAGACTTACAGGGGCTAATAAAGTGCTACATGATTGACCTTGGCCTAAACTGCCTTACCCTGTGTATGAATGTCACTATCAGAGGAAATGGAGCCATTTTGGACACAGATGAACTAAATCATCCCTTGGAGGCTTTCCCTCTGATGGGATGAGGAAGAAAAAAATACCTGCACTTGGAAATGGATGGGATCACAAAAAAACAGATCACAGCAGAGATCTCCCTGAATACAAAAAAAAATCCTCTTCTTTAATCAACTGTTGAGGGACCACTCATGCAGCATGAATAGCCAACTGCTGAACTTGTTCACCCTCTGAATGGACTCCCAAGGAATGTGGACTGCAGCAAGAAAGTGGTCAGTAGCCATGTCCCTTTCCCAACTTTTTATAACCTCTCAGTAGAAGGGGGATGAGGCCAGGATCCCCCTGTCTGTTGAGATACTACAAGAGACATGCTGTCCATTTGAATGAACAGAAAACCCAGGAGCAAGGATTCCAGTAAAGTCTGAATGGAAAAAAGAGATGCCCTCATATCCAGTATTCTGATTTGAAGAGAGACAGTAAGTTCCTCAGGTAGTCACACTTCTTGAACTCTGCACATTATAGTACTACCTCACCATAAGGTAAGCATCTCTATAATGACTGTCATCGGAGCAATGAGAAAGATAGAAATGGTTGCTCATGTAGAGATTGCTGAAATCCAACAACCATGAAACATGTCATAAATGTGCTTGAGATAATTCGATTTTATACTCCATTGAGTCTGCTAACTGTAACCAGTGTACCTAATTATCCGGTAAAAAAACTCTCGTGATAACAAGCTAGCGAAATCATGAAAATGTCCACAGCCATAAGGCCCAGGATCTTGAAGCACTGAAGAGATAACAAAGCCAGAAGAGCAGTTATTTTGGAAATTAAAGGCTGAATCCCTTCTGTGGGGAGTTTGGCCTTGCAGGCCAGAGTGTGCAACCCATGAAAACTAACCACTGAGCCAGGTGCAACTGAGACTAAGACAAATGCCCAGGGACTGAAACATGGAATTCAAGAAGCCACAACTAAGAGCCAGTTGTCTTTATAAGGGAAATCCTAGTTCCCTGCAGATGCAGATGCACTCTTCCTGTGGCCATACCATTGATGGACACCCAGGTGACTGAGATGCGACCAATAAGAAGTGTAAGAAGTGTCTAGAACTGCAAGTCACTGTCTTTGATTCTAAAGGGCAGGGACTACTGGAATTGTTTGTGGATCTTGATGTGTAGATAAGAATCCTGGAATTCTAGAGAAATTAACCAATCTTGTTCATCTAGACAAGGAGGGTTATCTAAACAGAGACCATGTAGAAGGTATCTTTGGGGATAAATGTGTTTATACCACTTAGATCTATAATGGGTCTGAGACTCCTGGTCTTTTATGGCACCAAAAAGGAACTGGAATAAAAGCCATGCCCATTCTGATCTAGTGGGAACTCCTAAGTGGCTCTCTTCTACAAGAGATGATGCACCTCAGACTTTGTTACCTCTCCTTCATAGGGTGAGATATCTGGCAATGGAAGGAGGAAAAGGTTGTTGAAAGGGAATTTTGGAACTCCTGGAGATGATTACCCCCTCTCAGATGCTAGTTATGATTGTTGTCACTCAGCAATCAGTAGAAATGGAGAAGGAAACTGATCAGTGGAGAGACAGGTGCCACTGACTACCTGAAGGAGTGGACGGTCAAGTAAATCTTCATGATTGCTGTAGGCCCCCAAAATAGGTCTTATGTTCACCTAGTGATTACTGGAAACCATGACTATAGCCAGCCAGCATGACCTCTCTGGAAGGCGTTAAAAGAGCTTAACCTTCTGTCACAGCCTTTTTACTTTCATTTATGATGAAACCACATTTGGTGTTCACTCTTTTAAGTCCATTAAACATGCATTCAGTAGAGGGAAACTTGGCACTCTACCTGCCAAGGTCTTCCCCTTCTTCTCCATTCTGTCCTTATTAGCTTGGTCTTCTAATCCAAAACTTCCAGGACTATGGAAGGGGACCTGCATGAAAGTCATCTTTGAGTTCTTGGTGAAGTCAGTAAGGTGAATTCAAGCATGGTAGCAAACTGCAATGTCCTCAGCTGATACTTTAGCTGTACCCCCCACCACCACCACATTAAAAGACACATGCAGCACATGGCATGCCATGCAAGACAGCATGGCTGATTAAGACTCCATTTTTTTAATGTACAGATCATCTGCTGACTGCACTGTAGTGCATCAGCAGTCTCACAGGAGAACTTCACCACATGGCCCAGATAGGAAAGCACTATCAAGGCAAGACATGAAAATATATGCACATGCTTCCAAAGGCAGTCTATTACCCAAGATTCCTTATCAGGTGGATGTAGATATCAAGATATCTCACTTCAGAATCTCTGATAAAAAGGTATGGACAAGGTCAGTATTTCCTGACCATTTTGTGACACATGGCCTCAAGCTTAGGTATTAAAGATATCCACTACTTCTCTATACCAGATGTAACAAACAACGATGATGCCAAAGCACCCAAGTCTCTTCAGGCTAAAACAAAAGCAGAGATCGGGTCATCAACAAGTCATTCAAAATCTAATTGGAAGACTGGGTGACCAGGACTGCATAAAGTTTCAGCAAATTCTACACTGGTCCTCTGGATATGTTTTCCCTAGGTAAAACATGGCTGTCTTATGGTTGGATCTTCTCCCTACAGGGACACTTATGGAACCCCTAATAGCTAAAGAGAGGGATGAGGCCAAACAACAACTAACAAGACAAGAAAAATCACCAACACAGAACAATCAGAAAAGCAATGTGGAAAAAGAGAGCTTTCTAGAACACCAAACTAACATCTACCACTGACAAGCAAAGGCAGAGAACCCTGCCAAAGCAAACACAACAATAAGGGAGGAAAAGGGTGGCTGAGGATTTTTATATTGTCTCTTTTTTGAAGAAAAAATATCAAAGTCTGAAGAGAGAGGGGGAGGTTAGGAATAAATATCAATAGATAAAACTCCCCCAAAACTAGCAGAAGGAAAATTCAGAGAGATAGAACTACATAAAGAAAGTACACTTATGACCTAGCAATCATAAACAGGCTTGAGCAGTCTGGAACCATTTCAGAGACCAATGTTTAGCACACTGCAGCAAAAAGATTTGGAGACTGGCACGCTGATGTAGTGCATTGTTGGATAGTGTGCAGGGGTGTAGCTTCCTGGGAAGCTTAGGGGTGCCGGCTGTGACGAGCAGTCCTAATGCTTCCAGCCTTAGTTCTAGGAGTTAACAATGACTCCACTGCTATCTGGATGCTAAATTTTGACTATAAAACTCATAGTCTGCAATGATTAACTGAACAGGTGCATAATACAATTACTAGTCCTTGCACATGAGTGAGTAGCTCTATGATACAGCATAAATATGTTTGAGAATGTGTAGTGCAAATGGACTCCTAAGAGACCCATATTTCAACAAGCAACAAACTATTTTAGTAACTGTAGAAGATATCAGTTAACTCTGGTAACATAGCCCAAGATTTATAGAGGTGCAATGCACTTCTCAAGCCTTGTATAGCTAATGAGCAGTGAGTAGAAGCAGAAGGAGTCAATTAGCATCAAAGTGGAAACATACAGTATTTATGGACAGCTAGCTGCACTCACCAATATGTAAATAAGCCAGGCAATGAATATGCAAGTGGAACACATAGCTGGACAAAGTTTAGATTCATAAATGGGAAGGAAAGGGAAACAGCAAGCACAGGATGACACATAAGGACAATATATAAGACTCTGCAGGATGGGGGAAGGAGGGAAACATTTTCCCAGGGATATGGCATCTTTTTGGAAGAGATAAGGGAAGACTGGGGATAAAAGTGAAGAGGAAAGGAGGGAGACAATGGAGGAGAGGAAAGTGCATGGGGCAGACAGACAAATGGAGTAAAAGTGTGCACAATGAAGTAGGGAGCTAGAACAGTGACCGGAGCAAATACAACATTGACAAATGGTGGCAGGGAGGGCTGGAAAATGCACAGGGTATAAGGTGGGACATGAGAGAAAGAGAGCACACATGGACAGCTGTTACTGCTTATGGACACACTAGACATAACCATGTGGTTTCACATTAGCACAGTACCTGCACTTACCAATTAAATGGCCCTGTGGAATTTTTGTATTCAGAAAGAGCAGATATAGCTGAGATATGGGACATATACCTAAGTCATACCAACTGCCTGGATACTTTGCAGGCATGATGGGTAAGATCCTATGTGTATTACACATTACCTTGAAGTTCAAACAATTGTAGTCTTTTCTATTCACAAACTATTGTGGCTGTAGTTCAGGTGGGGTCATTATTGCTATATGTGTACAATCTATGATGCCTGTACCTGTACCTAAGAGAGGTGGGTGATGTTGTAGAAGGCATGCATGGTGTTAACTCTCTCTTGTGGTGTACTAAGAAACAATATAAGATCTTACATCAATTAATGTGTTGACTATTCTAGTGGTGGAGATTTGTGAAATACCCATTTTGTCCCAAGCTGGTCTCTGAAAGGTCCCTGCAGCCAGTATGGAAAAAGCTTATCATACCTTGGTCTCAACAAGTGAGGAAAGAACATCAACCAAGACTTACATAATCTCACAGTCAATTCTAGTGATTCATGTTGGTGTTGGAGGGTACCATAGGTTCATAGGCTCATAGGTTCATAGGTAGGTACTAGGCTATCTGCCCGAAGGCATTTATAAGCCTAGCCAGAATGTGTTGGTTTTCGCCGCCCCCTTAGATTAGTTCCCTGTGCCTCTGTACAGCAGAGCCACTGAAGTGATCCCCAGGGTAAACTTTTTGTTTCCCATCCACTCGTCAGGGTTTCTCTTGAAGAGTGCTAGCGAGGAGCTCTGCCTAATTTATTTATTTATTTCCAGTTTGATAACTGGGGAAGTCCAGTGGGCCCGAAAGCCCGTTTTCAGTGGAGGCCCGGGGAGAAAAGCTCCATATTACAAACACATTGCACACTTAAAGCTCTGTATTCCTAAAACATTGCACACTTAACAATTTACAAACAAGTAAAAATAACATTTTTATACAATTGAATTGTTAGCATAGAAGAAAAAAATATATATACATGGATATAAAATGCACAAGAAGTAAATCAAAGAGAAGTGTAGAAAAACGGAGGTGCAAAGAATTTAAAGGAGAAGAGATGCCAGGAGGAGGATAAAAAAGAACAGTTAGACAAAGATTCAGTTTATGTTAGAGGTGAAAGATACATCTTATGGAAATGGTAAAATATACAGTTGCAAGAATAGGCATATAGGAAGTGGTGAGGTGAGGATATAAAAGGAATTTAGATAGAGTTAAACAGGGGGAAAGGAGATAAAGAAGTAGAGGGTGGGGAGTTGAGGAAAGTGTTGGAAGAAGAGGGACAGGAGTGGGAATATTGAAATTGGGATGTAATAGGATCTAGGTAGGAAGTATACAATTACATTTCCAGTTTTGGGAGAGGTGAGAATGGAGAAGAGATTTGAATTGTTCATAGCTTGTAGTGACTCTTAGAAGGGGAGGAAGCAAGTTCCAGTTTTTTGCTATAGTATAAGAAAGTAGAAGGTGTCCAGGGGGTTGTTTAGGTTTATGTACTGAAAGAAGATTTTGGTGGCCTGATCTTAGGGGCCTGAGAGGAGTGTAGAAGGGCAAGATATTAGATAGTGCAGGGCAAGCAGTGGGTTTAAAAATTAGTTTGTGTGCAGTTGTAAGTTGGAGGTAATCAAGATGATTAGGGAGTTCTAGCCATTGAAGACTATGGAGGGAGATGCAATGGTGTGTAGAATGAGTAGAGTTAGTAGCAAATTTGGCGATTTTTTAGTAGCAACTTTCAAGTTTTGAGGTGATAGAAGCTGTGAGGTTGGTTAGAAGAGGAGCACCATACAATAGAGAAGGGAGAAGGAAGGTAGAGGCGAGTGTTTGTCTTGTAGCTAATGAGAGAAAGTTAGCATTTCTATAAAGCATTCCGAGCTTCTGATGGGTTTTTTTATGTTTAGTTGAATATGAGTATTAAATTTCAGGTGTTCATCAATGGTAACACCAAGTAATTTGGCACAACTAACAACTTCTATTGAAGAGTGGGAGAGGCTGGTGATCTTGAAAGATGGCTTATCAAGGGGGAGTGCTTTCGAGGGGGAGAAGAGGATGATATGGGATTTATTGGCATTAAGGGAGAGATGGTTTTGAAGCATCCAATTCTCTGTAGTTGTGAAGGCCAATTGGGTTTTGGTCTGGAGCTCGGGAAGGTTAGAGGCTGAGCAGATTAAAGTGGAGTTGTCTGCATATTGCACAATTTGAGAATGAGGAATTCCAGAGTGAAAATCATTGATAAAGATATTAAAGAGCATAGGTCCGAGAATAGAACCCTGAGGAACCCCGGTAGGGGTAGGTAGGAAGGCAGAGGTACCTGTTTGCCATTTTACAGCTTGGGATCTATCTGAGAGATAACTTTTGAACCAAGAAAGGGAATCGAGGGAGAGATTGAGGTTAGAAAGGTGGTTAAGAAGGAGTGTGTGTGATACCGTGTTGAATGCCTTGGAAAGGTCAAGAAGGACGGTGGAGACAATATCTCCAGAATCACGGGCATGGTTGACAATGTCTAAGAAAGAGAGGAGAGCAGTAATGGTACTGTGGCCAGGACGGAAACCATGTTGAGTAGGGGTGAGGAGATGGTTATTTAGGAGGTGGGGCATGAGTTGCAGGTGGATACATTTTTCAAGTACTTTTGAAATTGGTGAAAGAATGGCTATTGGGCGGAAATTAGAAATGCTATTATTTTTGCCTCCTTTATGAAGGGGCAGAATGTAGGCAGCTCACCATAGTTTGGGAACATAAGATTCCTGGATGGATCTATTGATGAGAATGCTGATGGGTATGGCGATGCCATCTGCTGCGAGCTTGAGAAAGAGTGATGGGATATTGTCGGGGGCATTGGAGCATGGCTTGAGTTTGGAAAGAAGTTTTTTGATACAGGTGGTTGACACAGGTTTTAGATAAAAAGTGGGAGGGGGTTTAGGGGAGCAGGAGTGGGGAGAGGAAGGGGAAGAAGGCTTAGGGGTAGGGCAGGGGGTGGAATTGGAGAAGGATTTGGTCAGTTCGGCTATGGAGCTGGTAAAGAAGGAGTTAAAAAGTGTTGCAGTTTCTGTGTCTGTCTTATTGTTGTCTGGACAGGGATTGGATTTAGTACCTGGGTGTAAGAGGGAGTTGATGGAATTCCAGAATTTTTTGGGATTGTTGGAGAGGGCAGACTGTAGTTTGGTGTAGTACGATTTTTTTATCTTTTGTGATAAGTTTTTTGGTGAGATTGCGGAGTTGCTTAAATTGAAGGAATGAAGCTGGGTGTTTATTTTTATTGTAGAGTTCCCATGTTTTGTCTCTTTGTAGCATGAGAGTTTTAGTGTCCTTAGTTAGCCAAGGGGCAGAGTTGTATTTTATTTGTTTTGTTCAAGGTGGAGCTTGGGAGTTTAGGATATTAAGGAAGGTAGTATTGAAGACTTCTAAGGCTTCATCTAGAGGAAGAGTTTTTAGTGTATCCCAATTTGTTAGTTTAAGGGTTTCAGAGAATATAGAAGGGTTAAAATTAGTGAGGTTACGAGTGTGGGCATATTGGTGTTGGTGAGGGAGCTGTATAGTAGCTCGGTTAATAAAGGCTGGAAGATGATCACTTATTGAGTCAGGTAGTATACCAGAGTCAGAGATGTTATTGGGTGGCTGACTAAGATCCAGTCCAAGATGGACCCTGGGGGGTTATTTTTGTTAGGTCTGGTAATGTTGTTTATTAGTTGAGTAAAATTATAAAGATTGATAGACAGGGTGGGAGTATTGTTATTAATTTTACTCCAGTCAATGTTGACATCACCTAGAATGTAAGTCTCAAGTTTGATGTTGTTTGAGGCCCATAAGAGAATATTCTCTAGGGTGGAAGTGTTATCACCAGCGGGAATATAGATGGCTATAATACAGATACTTTTAAAGTTGTTCATTTTGAGGATTCCTATGATTAGTTCGGCATTATTAAACTGAGGAATGGGATTCTGGTAAGGGCAGAGATTCAGCAGGCAGTTGTAGATTAAGGCTACACCACCTCCTTTTTTGTTTTGGCGATCGAATCGAAGAGCTTGGAAGCCAGGTGGTATAATCTCAGAGTTAGTAGATTGTGGTTTTAGCCAGGTTTCTGTTACTGCTACTATGTCAGGTGCAGTGTGATTTAGCCAAGCATGGAAGTTTATTTTGTTATTTATACTCTGGGTATTAATGGTAATGAACTTAAGGTATTTATGGCTGTTTCTAACAGAGGAGTTAGTGGGAGAGAGATTGTTACTAGGTGTTGGCCCAGGGTTCGGGTGGATGTCTCCTGCTAGAGCAAGCCAAGAAAAGGGAGAGAGGAGGAGAGACTTTGGATTGTGACATAAAGTTAGAGGGAGATGTAATTTAGATTTGATCGCTGGAGGTTTTAAATAAACTGTATGTAGTTTTAGTTTAAAATAATGAAATGGATTAGGTTGAATTAGGGAGGGGGATATTAAATAAAAGTGGAATGTCAAAGAGTGGGGAAGGGAGAGAGTGGAGGAGGAGGGGAGGGGAAAAGAGGAGGGTAATTTGGTAGAGGAATAGGAGGTTACATTAAAGAGAGTTATTAAAAGGAGAATACATGTAAAAGAGGTGAGATGATGTGGAAGAGACATGGGTGAATAGAGTAGGATAGACTTTTGAAGTGGAGGTAGAGCAAGTGGGAGAGTTTGGAGATGTAAGGTAGAGAAGTATATGTGAGAGTGCAGTCAGGTAAGGGAATAGAGAGGGGGAGGGGTACTTAACTGAACTGCAGCTAGGAGGGGAGGAGCAAAGAGATGGGATAGGCTGAGGGGTAATGGGGAGGAGATTCAGGTGACTATAAAGGTAGATGTGTTGGGGGTGGGTGAGATTTGGGGGTAGGGTAGGGGAGCGGAGTGAGCCCGTAGGGCGAACGGAGCGGGTTGAGCCACTGAAGGAGAGAGGCCAAAGAAAAACTATCAGTGGAGAGCTGACTTGGTAAGGAACGTTTGGGGATGGGTAGAAGGTAAAGGCCTAAGCAGTAGGGATAGTAGACAGAGAAATGTAAGTGAATTGGAGTACAGGTGGAAGGAGAGAAAAAGATGTAGGGGCAGCAGTTCTACAAATATATAAAACCTGCAGGCCTAAGGGAAGAGTTTTGAGTCAGTGGGGTAAGACAGGGATAAGGGTGCCACCTAGTGGACAAAAGTTATATAGTAAGGAGTAGCTTCTTCTGAAAAGTAGCAGGACTTGGAGATTACAAGTACAAGGGGAAGGAGTTATGTTTAAAGAACAGAGGACAGAAGGGGAGAGGGCAAGCTAGAATGTAAGGAAAGGCTTTGGCTGCTGGTCGACCTAGCTAGGGAGTGTATAAAAAACCTAGAGTATCTGAACAGAACTAGCTTAAAATAACCTGGAGTAACTAGACAGAACTAGCTTTAAAACAGTCAGTTGTATTAGGTACACATACTTTCTTATGTTTTACTTTTCTTCATAGAGGGACTGTTGCACAGGGAGGTTAAGGTTCAGATCCTCAGTTTAGATAATGGATAGTAGAAGATATGGTGGGTGTAGGACGTTGGTCAACAGCGACAGGGCAGTCTCCCACTGGAGGACAATATAGGCAGGTTGGACAGCTGGGTAAATAAAAGTGGAGAGAAACAAGAAGTAAAATAAACAGAAAATTAGGCACACTAAGTAGAAATACTAGGCACTGATATTCATAACATAGGCAATATATCACGGTTTTACTTAAATAATATAGCAAAGGACAATGTGAAAAAAAACAGACATTTCCAGTAGAATAGTCAGTAAATAGATTTGGTACATTCAGAATAATGTCGTACAATCGCAGCTATACCACTTTGTAAGTGGGGAAGTACAATTTGCATTTAACAGAAACTGAGGTAGGGAGCAACGAATGTTGTTTGGGTGTAGGCAAAATTTAGCATAAATATAGGTAGAAAAACATGGGTGCCAAATTAACATGGCATATTTAAAGCCAAAAGTATTTCAATTGAAGCAATTAGAACAAATAAACAGTACAAATCAGAATGAGACATATATAAAATGCAGGAGTGCACATTTCAACAGCAAATATCCTGAAACATGATCGCCAAGACGCTGTACAAGCTAGTGGGTTGTTAACATACAAGAAAGCAGCAGTGCAGCATCACTAAATAGTTCTAAAAGTTTGTCAATGCAGTATATTCAACAGTATTTTATGGTAAAAATGGGGGGTGGGGCTAGTATTCTGCCTCGCTATAGCAGATTTAAAACAAAGTATTTATTCTAAATTGTAGATTCAATCTAATGTAGATTGGAATCTTGTTCCAAAGCATGGGAAGTCTCTGGGACAGGAATCTATACCTCCAGCACATCCTATTTATTGTTGTGGTGAGGTTTAGATCCCTAGAGTGTGTGGCTTGAGGGGATAAGGTTTTCTTTAGGTGGAGCATGTCCATCAATTCTGGGTTGGACATGGCCTTGCATGTCAGGCAGAGATCCCCTCTGAGCAGGGAGTATGCAACCGAGTACAGCTGGAGTTTCTTCATTGGGCATCTGTTTGAGGCCAGTGATCCTCTTGGTGAGGTACTTCTGTGGTCTTTCCAGCTGTTGCAGGTGTCTTGTAAGGTACATCCCAAATGGGACGTTGTACTCTATGATGGGTCTGATGAGTGATGAGTAGAGGGGCACAATGACCTCTTTTAATCTGGATGCAAACCCTTTTGTGATTAGATGGGCCACACAGAAGGATTTTCTAACCACTTTGGCAGTGTGATTATCAAAGGAGAGATTACTATCAACTTGGGTCCCCAGATCCCTTATTACGTTTTCTGTATTTAGGGGACTACCACCTATGTGGTAGTTTGTGGGTACTTTGTTATTTCCAAAGGGAATAACTATGCACTTTTTGGCATTTAGCTTGAGGCCATGATTTTGACACCAGGTATCTGTCTTAGTGAGACCCTTTTGGAGGATGTCTGTGTCAGCCGGTGAGTCAATTATAGCCCCTAGTTTGCAGTTGTCTGAGAACTTGGTCAGCCATAGTCCTCCTGTGCTTGTCGGTACCTCTGAGAAGTATATGCCGAACAGGAGGGTCCTAGGATTGAGCCCTGGGGAATGCCACTTGTAACCGATTTAGAGTCAGACCTAGCTCCCGCAATTCTCACCATGTGGGTTCTATCTGTGAGCCAACTGGCAACCCATCTTATGACATAGGGGTTTATGTTCAGTCTGGTGAGCTTGTCTATAATATAAGAATGAGGAATGGTGTCAAAGGCCTTTGTGAGGTCTAGGTAGGCTATGTGTACCACCTTTCCCTCGTCTATAGCCTTGGTAACTGTTTCAAAGAAGTCCACCAGGTTTAGGAGGCATGATCTGCCCTTAACAAAGCCGAACTGGGTAGGGTCCAGTGTTTGGAGGTTCCCAATGTCTCTGTTAATGAGTTCCATGATGATGCGCTCCATAGCCTTGCAGACCAAGCTAGTCAGGCTTATAGGACAATAGTTCCCGGGGTCTGTTGTGGCTCCACCTTTGTGGAGCAGAATAACTGTTGCTGTGCACCATTCAATGGGTATGTAGCCTGTGGAGAGGCTGAGTTTGAACAGTGTGTTTAGGTGAGGGGTTAGTTCATCTTTGAGCTCGTGTAGGACACAGCCTGGGACACCGTACGGTCCCATTGATGCTGTGTTTTTGGCTTTGGAGGGGGCTATTTTAACCTGAGTGTCTGTGATTTCAGGGTCTCTACATTCTTCTGGTATGGTTATGGGCCCTTTGGGGGGTGAGAAGGGGGTGAAGTTTGCACTGAACCTGTCTGCCAGGATGTTGGCAATATTGGTTGGTCCAGTGTATTTTGTGCCATTCTGCACTAACTCTGAGCAGATCTGAGCATTGTCACTTAGATTCTTGACATAGCTAAAGAATGCGCATGTGCATACTGTGCATACTGGCAGGAGCTGGTGGCACTAAGTGCTATAGTATGCCTCTGCTGCACAATGGTTGCCGTAGCTCCAGATACTCTTGATAAATGCAACAACTAAATCTTTGGTGTGCTTTGCCCTTTAATAATCCGACACACAGAGCTATGCTATTTCATCTAGAGATATCTAAGAATTATGACTGTTCACCATGCATGCATTTTTATCATTAGAAAAGCATTTTACTGCCCTGATTTATTTGCATGTCATAATTTAGTCAGTTACACTATCTTCTGGTGCCCCTTTGAGCTCACTGCACTGGAGCACAACATAGTTCCTATAATCAGTAGTAGCCATTGTCTGCCTGGACATTTAAAGAGCAGTCTGCATACCATACAACTTGACTATGCATCCTAGTCATAGTTTTGGCAAATAAGGATAATGAATATTTATAAACACATGCATGTGTGATTTCCAGAGTGACTGCCATATACGATCCCATAGTAGGTTCATAGAGGTTCATAGATTAGTACTAGGCTAACTGCCCTTGCGAGCCATTGTAAGCCTAGCCAATGATCCCTTGTGAGACTCAAACCCTGCACCTTGTGTTTGTAAGGCAAACACCTTAACCATTAGGCCACCCTCCCAACCCATACTTTACCAGTGACCACATATGGCATTTTCTAATTAAAAAAAAAAGCAATTTATCAAACTAATCTATAGCAAAATATTGATATCAATTACATGAACAATGCATTGGCTATTTCTCTGTGTTATATTTAGTAAGGACGTGAAATTTAAATTGAAATGCCTCCTGAATAAACTCCTTCCTATATAAAGTCTGCTCGGTATTGTTCTTTAAACACATTACATTATTCTTCTGCCTGTAAGAGTTGTTAGAAGTGTAGATAATCCATTATTTCCTTTATTGATCAGAGCACTACATAAGTACCACTCTTTATTCTTTCTTTCTTTTTCACCATTTACTTAGTAACTTGCATATCAGCTAGACATAATTGTCTCTTGGTGATATTTCATCTTCTACATATTTATTTTTGGCATTAATTATAATTTTGCAATTTTTGCTCAGGAGTACTGTATGGCATTTACTAGGGATGTATACATTTTGTGTGGTAGGAACATAAAGGTTCTTAAATTCAGTCAACTTATTTTTAAATATACCCTAGGCTACACCCAAATCAAGATTCTTCAACCTGTGCTGACGCTGTTCTTTATTACCTAAGGTTGTGACTTCAAAATTTCTAAGTTCCACCTATAGCAGTATGCCTGATCTGGTTTAGGCTGGAATCCGTACATAAGTGCTTTACAACTGCACAAAACTAAGTATAAAGGATCTTATAATGCAGCATGGTCCACAGCTGTTTAGATATGAATCAGGGCTTGCAAAGCACAAGTAGCTGGTGAAAATGAGTGCAGAGCAAATTAAAGAATCCATGTTATCAAGACAAGTGGTAATGGGCATGCCCAGTGGTGGAGTCACATTATCAAAATGCTCATTATGTGAGTGGCCAGGGTTAGGGGAAGTGTGCCTGAGTGTGATTCAGCCTATGCTTGCTCAAGTTTGCAATTAGGTGCCTTGACAATACCACATGAGCAGTGCCAGACAGGCCAAGGAAAAAGCAGCACAGCAAATCTAGTTAATCATATACATGCAGAAGAAAGGAAAAGATAAGACAAGAAAAGAGGAAATAGCAATCATAGACACACAAGGGTAAGCATAAAGAATGACAGCTGGGGGAGGGCAATTTTTTGTGGGAAAGACTCCTATTTCTTATATAAGAAAATAAAGGGTAGGTGGAGAAGGTGGTGTAGGCAGTGAAGCATGGTTCTGGGAGGGATGGAGGCAGGAGAGAAGGATACAAGGGCATGCAAACAAACAAAAAACACAGACAGGGATGGTATTGATACAAAAATTGGAGACATACAGTGGATGGACACAGACGGAAAGAGGATGAGCACCAAATGATGGTGAGGATTGGACAACAAGTAAAGTATATGGGAAGGACAAGCAATATGGGGTAACAGATGGATGGAAGATTTTGCAGGGTACCTGGTAGATGCCAATTTGATGCCAAGGCTGACCCAAGCAAACATCAGTTACCTCTGTTGCATTGTGTCATATGCAGCCTGTGTCAATGGATGCCCAATGGTTGACTGAACCAGACATGTCAGGAGGTGGTCCACATTTGTGAGGCAGGTTTCCAACTGCCAGTATACCTCAGACATCACCAGACTAAGAAACTGACTCCAGGTGATACTTCTAGGCCATTATCAGAAGAGGACCCTCTGCTTCTCTCCTGAATAATGGTCATGGATGCCACTAGAGAGCCCTCCAGGTCACCTTTAGCAGTGTGATCTCTGTCTTCCTTGCACCTCTGGTCTGCAACCACAGACGAACAACGAGGTATATAGTGGTCCATTTGTTATTCACAGATTCTCTCATATAACAGCATGCCTGATGGGGGAGGGTCCATTTATTACAGTGCTGCCATAGGTATATTGATTTTATGCTTTTCACAGATTCTGTTTGTAGAGGAGCCAGTAGAAGGGGACAGTGCATGCCTGATGTCAGCAGGATACCTGTGGCTGACAACGATAAAAATGTACACCCACTACAGTCTGATGACAGTGGAATGGACAGAGGGATAAAGTTAGAGCTAAATTTATCAGCCACTAGGTTCACTATATCTTCAACCTTAGTGTAGGTCACAGCACTCACAATCAGCTCAGCGCATTGGTACATTGTGCTTTTGACATTACGAGCATAACTAAAAAATGCCTTGTGATTGCCTTGGGTAGCTATTTTAGCCTCAAACTTTGCTTTGGTGGATTTTATTATGCTCTCTGTTGTTTTTTTTTTATTTCAGTGACAAGAGCTCTAGCATTCTTGGAATTACTCTTCTTACTTTGGCCAAAATTATTTTCCTTTTATTAAAAAGTTTACTAATATTATAGTTTTACCAAGCAGGTTTTGTTTCTGGGGTTGGCCCTGTATGTGTTCCTACAGGGTACAGCTGCATCTATCCAGCTGCTTACATTCTGGTATGGTGAGGTGGTGTATGTTTCTGCATATTTAGTGGAGTTAACTGGGTTTTGTGGGAATTTCAAGCTTGCTAATGTATCACTTAGGAGTAGGTAGCTTGTCTTAAAGAAATATCTAAAGGTACAATGGGTGGAAGGGATCTCTGGGTTCAATTTTATTTTGAAGGAGACTGCTTTATAGTTAGACCTAACAAGTGATGAAGATGTGTGAGGGACAGTGCAAGATGCTACCATATTAGTACGGACAAAATCCAAGATGTTATTACTCATAGTAGGTACTCTGACTAATTGTTCCAGGGTATTTGTAGTGACAATGTCTAGGAATCTCTGTGCTTATGCACTAGTGATGGTGTAGGTTTCTCAATCTATAGTTGGATAGTTTAGATTTCATAGGTAAATATTACTGAGTTTAATACCGAGTGATACCAGTTCTCATAGATAGGCATAATGACTTTCCTGGGTCATAGAGGATGTTCTATAGTTAGCTAATATATGGTACTGAACCTTTCTGATGGTTATTTGGACACAAAGAAGCTCTAGTACGTCATGCTGCTTTATAAGTCTTGATGTGAGTGTCTTCTGGATGCATCTTGAGTCACCTCCACTTTTTTCCCCTCCTGTGTAGGTTACTGGTCTAAACTTCTAGAAGGTGTTACAGCTCTCCACAGGTGGAATGCTCCCCACTGTTTTAAACCTTGTCTCAGACATGTACAGACATCAGTGTCCTCCAGGATGAGAAGGGCTTGTAGGAAGTGGAATTTATTTTTTAGACTCTTAACAGTGATCATTACCACCTTCATATTTTCCTTTTATTGTTTCATTATGTTGGTATTTTCATTACAGTAGCATTGCCTAAAAAGGCACTATGGAGGTTTGCAATGTCTTTGCCAGTAATAAAAACCCTGAAGGAGACAGATGCAGGCCAGCCCCAGAGAAGCAGTGTGGTCTGTCAATCATATACTCCCATGCTGACAAATATTGAACCCCTTTTAATGAAACCAAAATTTAGTTTATTGAAGTCAGTTATTTTTTGGCTCATATTGTGGCATCATCTTTGGAGAAGTCAGAACGCTGCTCAATGCTAGGCTCATACCTGCCTTGGACACATAGTCTGGGAGCTCCATTGGGTTTCTCTTCATATAATCCAGGGAGGTACATCTCATGTCATTGACACTGGCATGAACTGTGACAGAGTCATACTGACTTGTTGTTCAATGACTTGCGTGCACAAGTGATTGACAGATCCTGGCACCAGGCAAACAACTAAGCATTACTATTTCCTTGCTCAGCCTGGAAAGAAGCACATCTGTATGTCTTACAATATATCCATTTTGTTTCAGTAATTTGCTTTTGCTGTAAGGAAGATGTAAAGTTAAGGAGAAATTACCATTGTCATCACATAACCTGAGTTCACATGGGAGATTCATCACTAGTCTTTCTACCTTTAGATCGAAGCATATTACTTTGATCTAAAGTTGATTGTACAGAGAACACCAAATGTCAATATCAGCAACTCTCTAAAATAAACAAAACGTAACATTGAAAATAAAGGTAAAATACAGAAGAGAGCTGCACATTGCATAAGCAGCACTATGGATGAAGAAAGTAATTGTGACATAGATCTGACAGCTGCTTGTTAGTATGGTGGTTTTAGTGCCTATGAAAGGTAGGATTAATGGTTTAAGGCTGACCAAAGGAAGTTTATTTTTAATAGTAATTTAAGTGCAATCCCATTTTATATAATGATCACACATTATTTATTAATATATTATGTATTAGAGTTGTTTATTTGGTCTGTGTATTATATTTGTTTTATTTATTTATTCACTTATGTACTTATGTATGCATGTTGTGACACATTAGGATAACACTCAGAAAGAATGGATAACACTCAGTAAGAACGAACAAAATCCAATATGTGACGATGCAGCATGACAACACCAAGACTCTGAAAACACAATAAAAGACTCGTATAGTGTCTTCATGCACCCACAATCATCCAGTTCTGGAACCAATGTTTTAAAAGATGGGTGTGAGACCAAAATAGCTAAAAACGTAATTTAACACCAAAAAAATCAATAAAAATTGAAATGGTTAAGTGCTTTCATCCCTAAAAGTAAATGGGACTTCATCAGAACCATATTAAATAGAAGTTTAAAGATTTAAATATCTCATCATACAAGTTACATATGCAAAATCTCCAATCAAAAAAAGGACTTACTGAGGAAATGTATACTATCAAGATAAACCACTATTATTAAAATTGTTAAAAATTACAACTGTTTTATAAAAATTATAAATAAATGTTGTAAAAAATATAAAACATAAATGATAAGAATAACAACACATCCAGAAAAATGGGTGTGTACATACTTATTATATTATATTTTTATATATTATTAGCCGTCAACTTCAGTACTGGAGCAATAGAAACCTGATCATTGAGTCCTAATCCATGAGATGCTCCCAACCGTAATTGCCAGGTCAGTTCCTTATATTCCAATTTTGTTTCGCAGTGACCACCTCTCAAATCACAGGGAACAACATCTAACAAACCAATCAGAAATTTAAAAGTTTTACATTCCAAGGTGTGTGTAAAAAGTGCATTATTAAAATTATTTTTCAATATAGCGTAGGCATAATCATAAATTCTTTTCCTAAATTGTCTTTCAGTCTTCCACACATAGAATATAGAACAGTCCTTACAAATTGCTATGTACACCACCCCCTTGATACCACAATTACCAGATGTTAAAAATACCTTATGTGGAAAAAATATAAAAAAGAGTGGCTTCTTGATCCAATATTTGAGCACATTGGTTACACACCTCTCATTTTCAGGTACTGCCAAACTGCATGTTTTAAAACCAGTGAGGTAATCAAGGAGGTTTTTGCAGTTCTTGGCTGTTTTATAAACAAAATTGGGTCTGTCACCCAATATTTTGAAAACCTCATCATTCACTTTTAATATACTCCAATTATTAGAGAAAATGCCCTTGATTTTTTTAATAAAGGTGTTAAATGTTAAAACTAGGAAGCTGATAAACTTATTGCTATCCTGATTGTTGTGTGTCACAATTTCATCTTGCATTAGTTGTTCAATACCCAAAAGGGGTTTGTATCCAGTACCCCAATCACTGACCACTACCCCCGGAATGTTGTTTTAAAAAGTAAAAGGATAGTTTCTGTCCAAAAATGTATCAAACACTTTATCCATTTCTGATAAAAATATGTCAAAATCAGAACACATCCTCACTGTCCTAACTAGTTGCCCCTTAAAAATGTTCTTCTTACAATAATATGGTTGGCAACTTTGGATATCCAGAAAACTACTGTAAAAAGATGGTTTCCTATAAATTCTGGAACCAAAACACCTGTGACACTCCTCCTCTGGGCCAGTAATCAAGGAACCTCAATCCTCAACACTGACACCAGTGAGGGACATACAATTGAAACAAAAATAGATAAACAAAGTATTCCCAGATGCAGCTCTCTGCACCAAGCACAATTTCCTTTAAGAGCACTCAGGGAACACACTCCCATCCTGGGGATGGGTTTCCCTATTTCTCATCAGGCCCCGAATAAGACTCCACACTGACCACAGCTGTAGAGTTGAGTCCTCAACCGAGTGCTCCAAGCCAAGTCCTCCACCACCCTCTATGTGAAACCACTGCTCTGTGTCCCTGCTCCAAGTAGCTGACACACACACTCCTTGAGATTTGCTTTTCACACACACACACACACACACACACACACACACACACACACACACACCTGGAAAAGGCGGGCACAGATTTACCAGTTATACCCCCTTTGCCAAGACTATAAAGTAGACACTGCCACCAGAACTTTCCAAAGCCAGTTACTGTAAGGCTCTTACCAGGGTACCCAATTATACTGAGTAAAATTAATACTAATACAAATGATAATGTCTGACCAATGCAGCAAGGCTTTCAGGAGTAGCCACTCTGTCAACAAATAAATACAAGTACTCTCAAAGGTTAAACTAGTCTCTAAAAAAAGCTACAATGAAAGGTTTAAATATGGTTGATAATAAATAATAAAAGAACATGAAACTACTAAATATCTGTTTACAATAAACACAAGAGTTTCAATCACAGAAAATATTAAAAATAACACAGATGTAAAGATTCACACATACAGAAAAACAATGCATAACTAACTTCGCTTTATTTTCCAGACTGATCTAAATAATTACTATTCCATGGTTACTTACTAAAGCAAGGCAAGATGAAGTGGGTGAGTGATCCTTCTTTGTCAGGTTTCAAACACAGACTGACTTGAGACTTCTGTCTCATCTAGTATTAAAGCGTCATTTCAGTGTTGGCTTACATAATGACATCACACACATCTGGTCATCTGACTTCTGGTTCCCACACTACCCCCTTTACTAGCAACTGAACCAGAATCTAGCACATATGTGTCATAATACACATGCATAGAGCTTTGCTAAGATGTGCTACAGCATCTGGAAGCTATAAAACAATGTCAAAAACTTCCCCCCTTCTAGGGTAGGAATTGTTTTACCCCTAAGGACAATACAGTAAGATTTGTAGTCCTGGTTTTCACATACATTTTGTTGCTGGCTGCAATCAGAATTATAAGACACAATCTTTATGGCCTAAACCAGGTAATTTAATTTCAGACTATTTTTCAAAGTTAGCTGGACTGAGATTAACATCTTCCCTTCCAGTATCCTCTGTTACAATATATTAATTTCAACAATTACAAAACAGTCTGACATATGGGTGTATTTTTTTCTGTCCAGTAGGACCCAATGTTGGTACATTTTTAACACAAGCAGCTTTATAAATACATTTCCATCACAAGCACCTGTACAAATCAGTTTGATATACAAATGACATATAATTTATTGCAAAACTCCAGCTAGCTATGCTGGCATATTTTACACATCCACTGCCCTACTTCTCCTGGCAGAGCTGGCAATACCTCACATCATCACAACTCACCCTCTTTGAAGACTCAAGCTAGTTTTTCCAGTGACCCTTGAGAATTGTGGCTTGAGAGACATGAGCCTGCTGGGAGCACATTAATAATAGTACAACAACCACGAAACCATCAAATATTCAGCATATAAGCAGTCAGAAAGTGAGACAAAGAGAAGCAGCTTTAATCCATCTTATTCATCCGTCCTGGTACCTCGGCAATTCGCCTTCAGTGGAACAAACATCCAGATATACACATTCTCTTTTATATACTCATCAATTAAACAATCAATCAATCAATTCATCAGGTATTTTAACCCTATCATCACTGTGACAAATCATATAACATTCAAATACTATTATATGTGAAAATTTAAATACAAAATCTAATTTATCAAAAAATATTAAATATTAAATCTAATTTAATATAAATAATTCATGTTGTTTTAAATTTTACAAATATATACATATAACATTAAGATGCACATTTAGAAAATTAAATTAAATACACTCAAATTTCATTATGATTCAAAGATTCCAGCACACACAAATCAAATTTCATCCGCTGTCTAAATTCATCCCAACAGGAAATAATGTATGGTACCCTATAATCATCCTATGCTCTAACCTATTCAATGCAGTCTTAAAATTTCCTGTACAAAAATGAGGTCTAGCAAGTGCACTAAATACAAAACCCTCAATGTTCTGACTGCTTATTTCTATGGTGTATTTTCTGGGAGCACATTAACCCATACCCTGTCTTGAGAACCCATATGCAGTGGCATTGCTGACGTCACGATGGTGCTTCACTGCATTGTCTTATGCCTGCAACCCTAGGCTCCACCTTAATAATTTGGCATTTTGGAGGTTGGCTCAATGTAGCCATACAGCCCCCCTTAGACTCCTTCTGCAACCAAATGCAAATACTCAGCATCAAGGCCTCCATATCATGGTAATCCTTCATCATGTTAACCTGGTACAATTTGTGCCCCTGCCTCCTGCCTAGCAGGTTTACCATATGCATTTTTATCATGTAGTCAACATCACTGACCTTCCTTACCATTATGAAGGGTCCCACCCAAGCTGTCTACAGCTTACTGCATCTGACAGGAATGAGAACCATAATCTGCTGTCCAACAGCATACTCTCAGGCTTGGGCATTCCTGTCATACCAGACCTTTTTCTCCTGTTGGGCTCTTGCCAGGTTCTCCTGGGCCAAGCCCATGAGCTCCCTAAGCCTTGTCCTGAGGTTTAGGACATATACCACAACAGGCACACAATGAGTCAAATCTAAAGGCCCCCTCACCCTATGTCCACACAGCAACTCAAAGGTTGAAAAAAACATGAATTCCTGGGGTACCACTCTCCCAGTCAACAGATGGGGCATAGCATGGTCTTTAGTGTAGAGTTTAACCTCTCCACAAGACCATTAGTCTGGGGATGGTAGGGGGTGGTCTTTAGGTGCTTTATCCCACAGCACTCCCACAGACATCTCCTGGTATGTTTTATTGCCATATCACCTGCAAAAGGAATGTCATGGGCTATGGCTAGAAGTGCCAGACAGTAGGCTCTGGGCACTACCAACTGCTGTATAACCTCACCTTCTAGCCCTCCCTCAGGGGTCCATTCTCTATGCAGTAACCCTTAATTCCAGTATAGCGACTCCTCTTTTTCTTGAGAATCATGTGCCTCCCTAGCTACCTCGTTCAATCCTCTTAGTGTAGGGTCCAAGAGTCTGAGTCTGTTTCAACTCTACCTTTGTGACCCTTTCCAGCTCCCCTTCCACAGGAAGTCTGGTATCCTCTGACAGCAGGGTCTCACTGTCAACCTGGGCACTACCACTCATCTCTACCCTTGTAGTCACTCTGTCCAAGGGAACATCAGTACCTACCAGCAACTGTGGCCCACCTTCAGGCTCACTGCTACAAGGTAGCTCCCTCCATGAAATAACCATCTCTCCAGCCCTGGCTTCAGGTGTGGGGTCCATCTGGGTCTCCCCCAGGCTAACAGACCCACATGACTGTCTCCAAGCCTGACTGTGTGTCACTGCACTCACACAAGGTACTACATTATCAAAATCATTCCCTATCAAGACCTCTGCAGGGCTATCCTCAAACACACTTACTTGTTTGCTTCCTTTTCCACTCTCCCAGTCAAGGTGAACCCTGGACAAAGGCATTTGGAATGGGCTCCTTATCAATGCTCTGAACTGAGTGGACTGCCCAAGCAAGTACCGCTCCTCTTTAACGACTGCAGGCTTCACAATGGCTTCACAGAAGCTGCGTCTCTCCTAGCAGTGGCCTGTTTTCAATCCACTACAATAGGAAATAAACTCCATCGATAGTCTCATACCCCTGTTGTCTCCACACAACTTACCATGACATACTGTTATTCCTACTTGCTGGGTCCCCTCTAATATTTGTCTCCCTCCTTGATTCCATGGACATCTATATGATACGTGGCCCTGCTGGTTACATTTAAACCATCTAACCTTTGATCCTGGCCATGTACCTGAACTAGTGGTTTCCCCTGTTACTGGTGGACTCTTTTTGGGTGGTTTAGACTACCCACCATGTGTTCCCTTATATCCATGTGCAGCACTGGTTATCCCCTTCATGTACAGTGATGCCCTGCTTGCGAAGTAGAGATCCCTTTTTCTCCCCAGCTCATCTGCAGAGTTGCACTCCCGGTTTGCCAAATAGATTCGCATGTCCTCAGGCAAAGTGCTAAGGACCTTTCCCTCACCAAAAGTTCTGCCAGCCCTTTAAAACTGGTGACCTAACACCCACTCATCCACCTATGAAAATAAGGGTTTAAATCAGCAATATAATCACATACACTTTCATCTGCCTTGCATCTGTGGTCATGAAACTTTTTTCTGTGAGCTTCAGATGTTAACGTAAAGCATTCTAATAACCATTGTTTGACTTTAGCATAATTTAAACAATCAATATCAGACAATTTAGAAACAATTTAAAAACAGAAGTTATAGCTCTACCATGGAGTAAAGGGGTCAGGAACCATACCCTAAAGCCCATGGTCAACATTATATTGTTTACATACTCTTTTAAATATATGAATAAAACTATCAAAATGATCACCCACTGTAACCTGTGGAAGAAATTTACTGATCTTTATTGCTTCTGAGTTTTAGTTATTCCCTTGCCCATTCCCTTCCTGTTCCTGTCAGTCAGCATCTCCCTCTCATGTTGATGCTGCTTATTTTCTTTGGCCTCCAAACACAGTATTCTCTCATTTTCCTCAACCTCCAAACACCACAGTCTCTCTTCTGATTCTAATTCCAATTTGGCCTACAGGTCAAGTCTATTTAACTCCAGACATTAAGTCTTCTGAGGAAAAAAATGAACTGTTCTGTTTCTGAAGGCTGCAAATTCCCATCCTCCTGATTGCTGGTCTGAGCTGCAACCAAGGCTGAAATCATTTCCTCCTTAGTCAGATTGGCAGGCACCAGTCCTTTGGCTTTGCACACCTTGGTCAACTGATTCTTTGTCAGCTTGCCATAATCCTCTGCTGACATCTTTACCTGCTTTCTCTGACTAAACTAAACTAACAAAAATAAATAAAACTGTTGTGAAAATGAAACTCTGTATGTTTACCTTGTGGCTGCTGAGAGTATACACACTTTTAGTGACAACTGCCTATAAGCTACAGAAGTTCAACTAATAACCCACCACTACTCACCAATATGTGATGCCCCTCCTCTGGGCCAGTAATCAAGGAGCCTAAATCCTCACCACTGATACTGGTGAGGGATGTTCACTTGGAACAAAGATAGATACACACAGTATTTCCAGATACAGCTCTCTGCATCAAGCAAAATTTCCCTTAAGAGCACAACATGGTCAGTCCAGGGTCTGGTTTCACTCTCCCTCTCTCTCTTTCTCTCCAGGCCCCATTAAGACTCCTCACCGGTGCAGCTGTAGAGTTGAGTCCTCAGCTGAGTCTCCAGGCCAGTCCTCCAACACCCTCTCTGTAAAACCAGTGGTCTGTGTCCCTGCTCCAAGTAGCTGGCTAACACAGTCTTTGAGATTTGATTTTAGCACACACACACACACACACACACACACACACACACACACACACACACACACACACACACACACACATACACACACACCTGGGAAAGCCTGGCACAGAATTGCTAGCTATGCCCCTCTGCCCAGAATGCAAGATAGTTACTGCCACCAGACACTCCAAAACCAGCTACTATAAGGCTCTTACAAGAGTACACAATTATACTGAGTGAAATTAATATTAGTACAAATAGTAATGCTGACCAAACAGCAAGGCTTTTAGAAGCTGCCACAGTGTTACCAAATACATGTAAGAATTCACAAAAGTTAAAATATTCTCTAAAAGACCAGCCACAATGAAAAGTTTAAATAAGTTTAAGAATAAATGATAAAAGAACATGAAAATACAAAATATCTATTTACAATAGACACCAGAGTTTCAATCACAGGAAATATTAAAATAACCCAGATGACTAGAGTCATGCAGATACAGAAAAACAGAACTTAACTAGTCTCACTATCTTTTCCTGACTGATCTAAGGAATTACTTTTCCTTGGTTACTTACTAAAGCAAGGCAAGATGAAGTAGGTGAGTGATCCTTCTATGTCAGGTTACAAAAACAGACTGCTCTGAGACTTCTGTATCATCTGATATTAAAACATAATTTAATTACATAATGGCATCATATACATCTGGTCAGCTGACTATGGTTCTCATTCTACCCCCTTTTCTAGCAATAGAACCAGAATCTAGTACATATGTGTTAATAATACACACACATAGAGCTTTGCTAAGATTTGTTGTAGCTTCTGAAAGTCATAAAACAATTTCAAACTTCCACTCTTCCAGAGTAATAACTAGTTTACCCCTAGGACAATACAGAAGGTTTCTAAGTACAGACTTTTTGTCTCTGGCTGCATTGAGACCTGTGAGATGCAATCTTTATGGCCTAAATTAAGTCATTTCATTTTAGACTATTTTTTAAAGTTAGCTGGATTGCAATTAACCTCTTCTCTTCCAGTATGCTCTGTTACAATGTATTCATTTCCACAGTTACAATACAGTCTGACATACAGGTGTATTTCTTTTCTGTCTAGCAGGACATACTGTTGATACATTTTTAACACAAGCAACTTTCCAAATACATTTTCAGCACAAGCATCTGTACAAATCAGTTTGATATTCAAATAACATATAATTCTTTACAAAACTCCAGCTGGCTATGCTGGCATGTTACACATCTACTGCCCTATTTTTCCTGTCATAGCTGGCAGTACCTCACATTGTCACACCACCCATTCCCTATTACCATTTTTTTAATGTAACATAGTCAATTTGCTCTTTAAGGGCAGCAGGCACTGAGTTTGTAGATGAAACACTGAAATGCAAAGTTGTTTGCCAGCAGGAATCACTACATTAGTTACAGATCACTTTAATGTAGAATTATTCAGATGTTATTTATTTATTTAACATTTGTTTACCACGAAAGTCTGACAGGTCCATTTTCAGTGGAGGTCTGGGGAGAAAAGCTCCAACAATATGAAAAACAAACATTATACCACAAGAAAATTACAGAGTACAGGTCAACAATGAAACTACACATTGCAAAATATAAATAACTGAAAGAGATGACACCTTAGCAATTTTAACAAAATTTGTACATCAATGAGTATATGGTATTATACAAACTAGAATAGCATATATATTAGAAAGCACAGTATGATAGTTTTGAGGAAGACTTGAAATGATTTGAGGTAATAGAGTAGCATATATGCTAGAAAGCACAGTATGATATTTTTGAGGAAGACCTGAAATTATTTGAGGTAAAAGAGTAAGTATATATAGGGAAGGAAGAAAGCATAATAGGATAGCAATGTAAAGTGTAGATCTAAACAAAGTGGGTGTGTATAAAAAGTGGAGAATATAGAGGTAGTCAGGAGGGTCGCAAGAGCAAAGCCAGGACTTTTCTAAGTGAGTAAATAGAAGTTTTCAAAATTGTAATATGACAGATGATATTTGTTTCTGCAGAGATCATGCACATTTACTGATATTGGTGGAAGAGGAAGGCAAATAAGTTAGGGTAAGTAGAAGGTGGCACATAAGTAAACACAGAAGACAGATAAGGCTGATAGGAGAGATGATAGTGCAATGAAAGTGGGAGAGCAATGGAGAAGCAGGCATCAGACAAACAGAAAGAAGACAATGGTGATGGGGAGGACTGGCAACAAACAGAGACAGGAAGAGAACAAAAGGAAATGTAATACCAGAATGGGACACAGAATGGGCAGGAGTGCAACTCAATAAGTCACAAGAGGAGGTTCTGTAAGAGAATAATACTGGCAACTAGGCTCCTGTCAGTGAGCTCTCCCACTATGTCCATCAGCTGCTGATGGGTGACAACGCTGTCACCTTCACTTTCATCAATAATGCCAGATACATGAGCATACCACCCAATGTATGGGTAGCTGGACTGCCTGTTGCCACTGCTGTAGGAGTTGTGGTGGTGACTGTGGTAGTCTAGGACAGAAATGCTGTGGGTGTTGCTGGTGGTTGTGTTGTCACCTGTGGGAATGGGTGTAGGTTGTGATGCTGTTACATATAACTGTAAAATAAATGACGAGAAACAAAATAATTAACTAAATAAATGTATATAATAGAAAAGATGAGAAATGGGGTGAGGAAGAGAGAAGTACAGATACGAACAAAAATACAGCTTATGTATATCTTTATTATGACAATGTGACAGGTATGATACTTGAAAGAATGACAAACACCTGCCTTAAAGTAACAATAGCACATTATACAACTGATGGGGAATTGAACCCACAGCCATCGTCACATACAATCCAGAAGGTAAATCTTAACATGTTTAACTTCTTGCACAGACTGAAGGCTACAGTCAGACCTATGGTAACAGCATGTGAGAGACAAATATACAAAACAAAGAAAAAAATGTAGCTCAGACAAAATATTTCCCTTACATAACTACAGGTACTATGCTCAAAAGAACAACAAATATCCACCCAAAATTACTAATGATGGCACAATACACAACTGAAGTGTGTGTGTCGGGGGGATTAAACCCACAGCCATCAATGCATGCAGTCTGAAAGGAAGAGCACTAACATATTGAATTCCTCATGCAATCTGACTGAAGCCTGTAGTCAAATACACAATGTCATCACACTAATTATACTGACAAAGAGGGCCTGTGAGAGAAGTTTACAGGTACAATGAAAAAACAATTTATACATTTTTTCCCTTCAAGTGCTGTAGTTAACTGAATTCAAAAGTACAACAAGCAACTGCCCAAATCACCAGTGATATCACAAGAGACAAATGGGCAGAATCAAACCCACAGTCATCATCATGTGCAATCTGCAAGCAAATTTTAATATATTAAACTACTTACACAAGTCCACAAACATGCATATATCCGTACATACAGTAGTAGCATCAAACAGGCATCTATGGAACTTAGCACAAAAGTGCCAGTACTGACTATGGAGAGAAAGAAGCAAGAGTGTGTGAGTTACCTGGATGGTGCATACTGGCAGGCTTTATGTGTAGGTAAGGAGTTGAGCTCTGCCCTCAGCCTCCCATCATCCCACGAGGTGGGGAAGTCATCACTTCATGTCACTGTAATTAATAACACTGTTCACCTGTGCATGTGATGTATGCTCCGGTTTCCTCCCACATCCCAAAAGACATGTAGGTAGATTGGACACTCTAAATAGGCCCTAGGGATGAGTGCGTCCATGTGTGTGCTTTCTGTGGAAGGTTGGGCGCCGGGCTGGCAACTTGACACAATAAAACTCCACTGCCAATCATGAGTGGACAAGTGATCTGCTGTGGCGACCCCTAACTGGGAAAAGCCAAAAGAAGAAGACCTGTGCATGTGATGCCAGTGGCTTGGGCCATTGCCTGAGCCAAACCATTCTATGTCTCAGTCTTTTACTGAGGACCTACACAGCCCTCCTGTAGCAGCTTGTGGCATTAGTCCTGGTGTAACAAGTGGAGTTAGATGTTACTTTTCTCCATGCACCACTTTGTGCTCTCACTGTAGAGCTCCCTACTCCCTCTGTTCACATATCTCAGTATGGGACAAAGTATAGAGAAAAACGGCAGACACTTCATGCTCACACCCATTCTTGGGTGTGCCAACTACCTTATGGGCAGGCAACTCATTTGCACAACCAGTGATGGAGCAGCCCAATAAATGTACAGTTCAGATACCTGTTATGGAAACGGAAAAGTTTCTGACCTCTGTCAGAGGCAGTGACACCTCTGCATGGTCCCACAGTGCTTGATATTGGTGCAGAGCTTCACCGTGCATTAAGAGGTTCTACCAGAAATGCCCCAGGTATGCTGCAAGTTCTCTAGACCTATTTGTCATTGGCCATGATTTTAAAGCTGTCTGACTTGGGTTAAACAGAAACATTATGGATTCCAGCAGCAAAACCATCTGCACAAGGTATGTTATTTAAATGTTTGCTTTTCAAATGCCACTATAAGTACATCTGACATTCATATACACTTCTGATGCTGGCTTATACTTACACATGATATTGTGCTTTGCTGTGTTCACAGGGGATGCTCTAGTCAGTACCCACCAATGTGGAACTGATACTGTCTGATGTTCAGAGGATCTGCAACCACTGATGATGATAGTGCAAATGAGATGGCACAGTCTTGGAGTGCAGTTTGTGTGTGTGTGTGTGTGTGTGTGTGTGTGTGTGTGTGTGTGTGTGTGTGTGTGTGTGTGTGTGTGTGTGTGTGTGTGTGTGTTGGACACAGGGAATGTGACCACTGCATCCCCTACACACACCATGGACACAACCAGTGCACCTGGGGACACCCAGCAGTATGTGTGTTGGACACAGGGAATGTGAACAGTACAGACCCTACACATACCAGGGGCATAGCCCCTATTCCTGCAGACAACCAGCACGAGACACACACACCACACAGGTAGGGCAGGTTACAGAAGACACTAGCTGTCAGTGAAGTGTAATAGTCCTTACCAGAAATGTCAAGATCTGCCCCAATGCCTTTGAGCACTAGAGTATATACAGGGACTGGGTACTGGTTTTCACAGGAGACATAGTCACCACCTTTGCCTTGTAGTCAGTTTGGCAATGACTGCAACCCAGCATATGGGCAGGGTCATTATGGAGACACAGACTAGTGCCAACACAGCCAGGGCAGAATTAGAAAGGCTGATGCAGAATGTGTGAGATGACTTACGGGAGTGTGGATCCAGTATGTTTGATTATTTGATAGGCAAAATCACATATTGCGACATGCTGTGTCCTCTTAGGCTTACCTGAATGCATGAGGTGCCATCCTCAAAGCCGTTTTAACAACTGCCTCTATAGATCCATGGATTAAAGTCACTGTGGCCATGGATGACCTACATTATGCTGATGTTATGCTAGAACATCCACAGCTACATTGTTGTGGAGCTGCGTGCAGCCAGGAGAGGATGTCCCCCAGGATCATGACAATTGCAGCAGTGGGACATTTCATAAGGGACATCAATCACCATCATTTAACATGCCAACATCCGGCCATGATCTTGGTACAAGTGCAACTTCTGGTACAGCTGGCTGTCATGGGTGGGTGCACACATGGAATGCTCAAGCCTCTACCAAGCATGCCTGGAAATATCCAGTAAAATTAAGCACAGTGCTGCAACTACTACTGAGGCTTGTCCCAGCAGACATGTATTCACACCACCACAGCCCCCAGTATATCACACACACATAAACATACACACACATCTCTAGTGACACTGGTCATTCACAAATTTGTTTGCATTAATGACACCCCCACTCAAAGCCCATACACACAACTGCACTCTTTCTTTTAATTTGTTTAACATTTGTTAACCAGGAAAGTCTGACTTGGAACAAAGCCAATTTTCAGAGGAGGCCCCGGGGTGAAACCCACCAGATGTATCTCTTTGTAAAGTGGGAGGAGCACCAGGAGGAAACTCACATGAATGCAGGGAGGATATGCAGACTCCACACACAAGGCACCCCAGCCGAGAATCGAACCAGAGAATTTCTTGCTGTGAGGCGAGAACGCCACCGCTGCACCACTGTGCCATCCAGTTAATTCTTCTCAGCATTCATGTTTCCCTGTGAAAGACATCCACCCACACATGTGCTTCTTCCCAGTCCTGTGCAAATGATAATTGTGCTCTGACCTTTGAACATTGTTACATGGATTGCCTATGTCTGATGCACACTGTGGCCAGCCTATCATGAGTAACCACAGTCCGGTGTTGATTTTGCATGCATCACTTTTACTGTAGTGTATCTGCTTTATTTTGCTTTACTATGGCCCAGTGGTATGTGCAAACTGCTACCCTTTTCCCACTGCCACAGCATACTGTGCCCACCTCTGTCTAATATGCTTATTTCCTGCTGGTAGTTCCTCCACTGATTCCTCATCTGGCTCAGTCTCCACTGCCTAGTGTGCTGGGAACCCTTCCTGCAACTGTCTCTCAGCTGTAACTACCTTCTAGGTATGACATTGTGTAACACTGCACATAGTGAATTAGTTTTTTGCATATGTGCAAGGATCATACTGCTGGCCCTCACTGGATAAATCCAGACAGTGAAAGCATGTCTTCAGCTGTCCAAACACACATTCAGAAATGTTTCTTGTTTGTGATTGAGTGTAGTTGTAGCACTATTCTGCTTTATTCTGTGGATTTCAATGGCTATCATCAGCTAGGGTTCCAAGGCATATCTGAATTTGCCAATAAGATGTCCCTGGAAGAAGTCATCCCTTGCAAAATGTCGGCACTGGTCACAGATGTGCCATATGTGTGAGTCATTATTACTTCCTGGGTGACCTGCAGACACATTGTATATGATACACTGTGTATTGCAGACCACCTGAAAGTTGATGGAGTGATACCCTTTGCAGTTCACATACTTCCTTCCCAGTTCATTAGGTGGGGCCTTTTCTTCTATGTATCTGTTGCGTATGGCCTCCAGTACCTCAAGGAAATGGACTACAAGCTAGAAGTCCCACATGGTGCTTGCTCTTGCCTCTGTGGAATGTGTGAACCACATATGCTCTCCCACTTGCTGAAACATAGCATCAAAAAATTAGTTTTGAATTCTTGAGACAAATGCCTGACATACCCCCACTTTGCCCTCCAGTAAGTAGCTCAGAGGTCTATGCAGCTAGTTTACATAAAGCCACACATGCCTTGGTACACATTGGTAGAGGTACTCCATGATTCCCATGGGGCTGCAGATAAGGCAATACATGGCTACAATGTCTGGCATGCTCTCTGTCCACATGGTATTGGTCCACAATGTTGGTATAATGGAGTACATGAAACGTTAAGTGCAGTCAGATGTCATGGTACCTTCAAGGGGCAATGATGCTTGCTATCACACCTTAGAGTGGCAATAAGAGCTCATTGTAGATACACATTTTCTAATGCAGTGACATTTTTATTATTATTTTTTTCTTTGCAATTGTAAACACAGAGATTCAACACTGTTCATTTACACAACCTGTGCAGCTCCACAGCACAAAATATATACATTTATGAATGTCTCTGCTGTCTTGATTTGCTTCATTTGTTTAACCAAGCCACTCATTTTAATAATGTTGCTCATTACCATGTTATTATATGATCATTAGAATATACCCTAGCCATCAATGCTGCTCAATATTCCCTGCTAGTGGTAACGGTGTCTCTGAATAGCACACATCCTCTGCATAGTTACTCATCATGCAGATTCACTCATTGCATTGTGGCAAAGCTTTCTGAATCCCAGCTTAACTGCCAAGCTCAGCATGAGTTTTCTAATGTTGATAGTTACGGGGTATTTTATAACCAAATAATTGTGAGGGTCTGATCCTGAAAGTCAAATGCTTTTAGTTGCATTTCTAGCTGTCAAAACTATGGCCAAAATGTAAGTGTCACACAGCCCAGAGTCCTTCACAATGCTTCCTTTTCCTGACTTTCTGTTGTTAGTATCACTTAAATGTTTTACAGTTGCTGGCAGCTTTTATTAAATATATAATCCACTGATATGCACTTTCCAAGTCAGAAAGAAAGTATCTGTTTTAATTCACACAAGCAATATTTTCATTCTAGCATTTAACTCAGACATTCTCTAAATAGATTTTAAGACCATAAATTCATGAAAATCTTGATTATTCTTTTAAAAATAACACAACATTATTATTAAGGCTTAGTACTGCAAGGCATTCTCAGTGACATTTTGTTTAGAAAGTTTCCAGCTAAGTCAAAACTCATTATTTATTCAGAGATAGACAGACAGTTGCCAGTCTTTTGGCAGAAATCTCCATTTGCTGAGTGCAGATTTCTCTGCACAAAATGTCAACAGTGGTATTTGTTGCAAAATGCTATACTCTGCTTAATGTATTGTGGACTGTCACATTCCTTTTGGAGACTCATTTTGGTCATGGTTGTGCGACCATGGAATTAGTATATATAAATTATGGGGGGAATGGGAGCAGAGCCCTTCATCATAGGAGTGAGGGGAGAAAGCCCCACCACCATATTAAAAGTGCTGTTTTAAATATTTTTGATGGGGAGATATGTATGCATTTTATTTTATGTTTGCAATAGGACTCTGTTTTACATTTTGTTATATAGATAGTGTGTGTGAGTGAGTGTGAGAGTGAAATTGAAGTGTATTAACCCACCACCGAGTTCGCGCAGGAATGGGTGTGCCTGCCGTGATTGACATACGGGAGGGCGGAGATTAAGATCTGCAATGTGCCGTGATTGACACGCAATGCTAATGTAATGGTAAATCCATGTGATATAGCAGAAATGTTATACACGTTTTCTTTATAATCTGTCTAATCCTTTTGTGCAATTACCTTGTGTTTTGGTGACATTCACATTACATATAATTACTGTTATACGTATATACGTATAATGTTTTCTGTATTTAGGGTTATTCAAGTGACTTAACAGTCTGTACATCATACATCTGTTGGAGAAAAGTGGGAGACCCTACTTCTGGTCACATCACTGCAACTTTTACTAGCATGTCTGTTAAAAAAAAAATCAACTAGAGGGGATGCATGCTCCTGCAAGCTACTGTCTGTCACCAGACTCCCATATTACCACTACTCATTAAGTCACCTGAAAACTCTATGAGAATAACACCAAACAAGGGAACTGAAACCTTTACTAGTACAAATTACGGAGTTCCTATCAACAAACACACGACAACTACACTACACACATGATCTGAGACAAGAAATCCTTTCTCCCATCAACCTGCCAAACAGAGAAAGATCTGTTTTAGCAAAATGCAAATAAGATAAAAATATGCCGGAAAGAAGTTTGGGCTTAACAAAACCAAGAGTACACCAGCTCTTCGTGTAAAATTATTTAATAAAATAACCCTTCCTTTTTTGGAATCCTAGACACGCACATGCTACAAATAAATAGGGCTCTACCTTCCAGCAGAACATCCTATACCAAAACTTCTTAAACATTAAATTTCAAATCCCTCCCTGCAGTTTTAAAGCCATCTGTACTACAAGCAACCAACATCAAATGTGTAAACAGGTTACTCGACACAAAACCAAAAAATACATTTTGCATTTAAAATTAATAGATCTCACATTTTAAGTATCAGAGTTTGTAACAAAAATTTACAGCACAAAGCTGTGCATTGTTAAAAATCACGATCATTGCTTTCGTGGGAGGGTGGCTGCTAACATACAACATACTGTAAGTAATAGTCAGAAGTTCTGCCAAAATAGATACAAAATTCATAATATAAACACACCCCTTTAACAATCAAATATTTTGATATACAAAACTTAATTTCAAGATCTTTAAGTTGGGCAAGTCTAGGCCTTGGTTCTAATCAAAGTAAAACAGTACACAAGTATTTTGCAATAAGCATATAATTACTGTTATACGTATATACATATAATTTTTTTTGTATTTTCTTTATAATTTTGCTAATCTGTTTATATGTCTATATTACCTTGTGTTTTGGTGGCATCTTTCAATCAAACGGTGGGCGGAGCAGTGAAAATGGTCGCACGAGTGGTTTGGGTGGGGCTTGCTACTGCGCATCTGGTGGGTTAATACACTTCAATTTCGTGTGTGTGTGTGTGTGTGAGTGTGTAAATATTGCTTCTAAGAGTTTGTTAGTGTAAGTATGCATTATTTACTTGATGCCTGTTATTTTATTTGTACTTCATGCTGTTTTGATTGGCTTTGCTGTCTGATGAGCAATATATACAGAAGATATATGTTTGGAGGTTATTTATTTGTCTTGTGAGAGATTCTAAATGTGTATTCTGTGTTCAAGGTTGGTGCAACTTATTATATGAGATGATCACAGTAAGACTACTGTGTACATTTGCAATAATTTTGCTATGACATTTTGGTTTTCAGTGTACTAGATTAGAGATGAAATTCCTTGATGCATTGTGTCTCAATCATTTCATTTGTGATCTTTTGAAGTATTTTCAGACAGATAGTATCCTCCGCTTATTCACAGAACTATTCTGTCAAACTATGCAGTCTCACAGCACATCATACAAGCATTCACAAAATTGCTTATATCAAAAATATCTAAGCGATATTAAGATCAGAAAGCATGCTTTAAAGTTTACAGCTAAAACCACTGCATTTCTGCACAAGAAATCATAAATCACAGAAAGTTGCAATGCAGAGTACCTAAAAAGTGTGTGTGTGTGTGTGTGTGTGTGTGTGTGTGTGTGTGTGTGTGTGTGTGTGTGTGTGTGTGTGTGAGACAGAGAGAGAGAAAGAGTGGGGGAGAGGAAGGAGAGCAACTGACTCAGCAGAAAGGGCTAAATAAAAGAGAAAGACTACATTTCAGTTGGTCTTCATTTTGTATTGCCTCAAAAGCACTTTATCACCATCTGTTGGTTATATTGTCACTTGCAACTCATATTTCCACTTGTTGAAAAAAGGAAAATCTATTGCAGTTACATTTATCCTTGATCCAGTACAACATAGTTCCGCATTCACCTGATTAATTAAGAAACTCTTCTTTTTTTATATATTACTCTTTAAGTGTCATAATCCTATGATATCAATAGTGCAGGTAAACAGAAACAATGCAGTTGATATCATACAAATGGCAGACTATATTTTCTAACCAATACTCCATTTAATTACATGTTTTGTTCAGGATGCTTCAATTTAATGAGTTTTGCATAAGGAATTTGAATATGAAAACAATTTTCTAACCTGATAAACATGCTACATAGTGCATGACCCAGATTTCTGAACTCTTGACATATACAATGTGACAGATATTACAATGGAATGCATCCTGTAACCTTGACCAAGCGGAATATTATGTCACAGGCTTTTCCTTCCTCCCCCATCGTGCCAAATGCACTTATAATATGGTGAAGCTTACAGAGAATTAAATGCACTTCAGTGTTATTTCCATGGCAAGGCATCCCCTTTACCTTGCAGGAAACTGACACATAGTATTTCCATTGCCGAGTGAAAATCAGTTCCTTAGTAGACAGATTGATTATGTATTACTGTATTATTGTTTTCACAATATCTGCTGCAAAAGGTCTGTTCCAAGATGCAACACACTGTTGTCAAACTCAAATAAAATTACTGTCCATGATAGTATTTGAAATTCTCCCAGATATAAAGTATTTTAAAGATATTAAATGTTAATTAATTAATTAATAGTGCACCTGACCATGGCTGTGTCACCCCATTTGATAGCCCATGAATCTATACTATGCATATAGCTAAGGAACGTTGTTCTGAATTTATTACTGGACAGCAAACTGTTTAGTGCTGCTCTGTCTAGAATAAGGGAAGGAATATATAAATCTCCAGTGCCATGTGCCTACTATCCTTAATTTAATTAAGTGATGTATAATACCAGCACACATTAAAAAAAAAAAAAAAACAATAAAAAGTCTGGGCACATAAAAATACAGCAAAAAGGAAAAAAGGCAAGGATGTAGCAAAAACGGTTTATTCACAATCCAAGTATATGTTAGCGCTTTTGGATGCACTAAATGTGCAACCTTCATCAGACAAAGAATCTAATTAATCAAGGGTTTAAAAACCCCGCTTCAGTGACATTATCATTACCTAAATGTATACCAAGGCAAAATTTAAAGCAACAACTCACCCCTTACCATAAATACCATACAATACATAAAATAAAAAGAACCTTCATATATTTTATATATTATATAAAAATCTCCTTCAGTTAAAATAATGAATTAAAAATAATATATATATATATATATATATATATATATATATATATATATATATATATATAAACCAACATTACATATACAAATATAAATTAACTAATAAATAATACTATATTTGTATATATATATATATATATATATATATATATATATAACAAATGAAAAATGTATGTATAGAATATTATCCAATTTTAACATCTTTCAAGAGACTTTAATTTGAGTAAACACTTCAAAGACCTTAGTTCATTTAGTCCAGGAAACATGTAAGCATTTGTTAACAGTTGCCACTACAATTCTCTTTGTTCAAGTTTTAAAGACCAAGGACCACCCCTGGGGTTAACTTTAACCTGCTCAATGACTTAAGATAAAAAAAATGATCATTGTGGTCATTGATATGTCTAGCTAAGGCATTTGTACAGTCTTTTTTGTAATACTATATTGGTGTTCATATATTCTCTGTTTCAGATGACGTTCAGTCTTACCAATATAAAATTGGGGATGACGTTGGCATTCAGCCAAGTAAACAACACCATTACTATTACAATTAAACCTATCTTTAATGGAGTAATTAACCACATTAATAATAAACTTATTTGTGACCTTTATATGCTTACAACAATTACAAGAACCACACTTGAACATCCCTCCAGGTCTGAAAGTTGTTAAGTGGTTTCTCTCCACCAAGTTTTTAAGATTAACTCCCCATTTGTAAACAATTTTGGGGGTATCAAGTACCTTGTTTATCTAAAACTACTGTCATCAGTTAAGAATGCCCAATTTTTACATAAAATGGATCTTACATCATAAGCATCAAGGGAAAAGGCTGTACTAAAAGTTAAAGAAAAATTATTTGTACTCCTTTCATTCAACATACTGTTATTATTTTGTCCTGAATTTCCTAATGCTTCAATTGTGATACAGGTCCCGTTATTAAGTATGGGCTTAAACCAACCTGAGCTATGTTTATTAGTAACCTCATCAATCAGCCCTTCAATTAAATCAGAGGGATATCCTCGTGTGCTAAACATTCCTTTAAGAGTGTCACATTCAATCTGATAATCATGATCTAAAGTGTACGGGCAGCCCTAACTAGCTGCCCCTTTACAACAGACTGCTTCTGAAAAAATGGGTGGGAACTCGCAAAATGTAAAAAAACAATTGGAATAGATTGGTATGCGGTAAATCTTAGCTATATACCGATCATTTGTTCGATTTTTACTTAACAGGACATCCAGAAAGCTGATTTGATTAATATGAAATTCGTAGGTGAATTGTAAAAAAATCAGTCAGTTCAGAAACCCCCTTCATGAATTCAACAGCATCAGCTTGGTTCCCCTGGAATAATAAATATCGTCAAGGTAACGTGTATACCATATAACATGTTTTCTAAAGATGTCGTGTTAAAGAGGGTCATAATTTCCAAGTATGCCATGACTCTTTTGGCAAAGCTCCCCCCACACTGGGAGCCCATGGCTATACCGGATTTTTGAAGGTAAATATCCCCTCCAAAAAGAAGATAATTATTAGCTAAAATAATAACAAGGAGATACTCAATCAAGTTTATTTCCTCTCCCGCAACACCAATCATATGCAAAAATTCTCTCACCCAAGATACTCCTACAGTCTGGGGAATGACTGTATATAGGTCACACACATCAATGGTTAAAAAATGAACATCATCACGATAATCTAAATTATTAATGGATTCCAAAAAATGCCAGGAATCAGGACAAATTTGAGACTGGCTAGATAGATATTTCTTCAGTTTCAAATCAACCACTTTTGCACAGCCATAAGGAATGCTGTTGTGGCCACCAATTATGGGATGGAATGGGGGATCATTCAAATTTTTATGAAGTTTGGGCAGAACAAAAATAACTGGTGTAACAGGAGATGGAATTGTGAGAAAATTAAACATATCTAAATCAATCATTCTATCAACAAATAAATCATCCAGTAAGCTCTTAATGTGCTGATAAGCCCCATGTAACACATTAAAGGAGGCTTTCTCATAATTATCAGTAGATAGAATATTTAATATTTTATTATGGTAAGCATCATCACTCATCAATACCAAGCCTCCACCCATATCAGGCTTTAACACACGGATGTTCTGTAACCTCAAAAAATTCAAGGCATCAATCTGGCTATTAGAAACATTAAATTTGTTCATACCCTTCATTCTGATATTAATCTTCATAAAATTCCTTAAATCAGTTTCACACAATCTCTCAAAATAAGTCAGAGAAGTGTGTAAAGGTGGGTTGAAAACACTGGAGATACCACATTTTGTATTAATGGCAGGCATATTCCCCAATAAACAATGCAAATTATTCTTGCGAACAAACAATTTCAAGTCAAGCAATGTTTCAACTAGATTTATATGCTTAGAAGGTACAAAGGACAAGCCTTTGCTCAATAAGTCAATCAAGTCTTTAGGTACAACAAACTGAGTAAAATTAAATATTTTAAAGTCACCAGTTGTACTGTAAATAATCCGTGGGTATGGTTCATCTAATGGGACAAGCTCGCTGCATTGATGAACATTCTCTGTCACCTCTATTGACAATTGTTCTTCCTGTTGCATCGAGAGTTTGAATTGTTCGTTCTCTGCCCAAAATTCCTGAATGTCATCTCGTTCCAAAAACCCACTTGACTGGAACCCTGATTTTAGTTCCCCTGTTGATATTTAAGCCGTTGACTACGCCTAGGGGAATTGGTCGAGTAGACATTATTACTACAACCATTCATGTCATTACTGGTTCCCGGAAGTTCAGTATTCTCAAGCCTCTCCCTTTCTTCAACCATAGGCATAACGTTGTCAGTCAATGGTCCGTTACCAACAGACTCAACCAAAGGTGGATGGGGGTAGGCAGTTCCCGTAGTATACTCTCTATGGTCCCATTCAAGTTTCTTATTCTTGCCAAGCTTCATTTTTTTAACAGCCTGTTCAATGCTGTTGAAAATACGAATACATTCATATTTATACCTCAGAAAGTCTACATCATCCTTAATGACTGCCCCCAATTCAAGTAAATCATTCCGAAGCTGGTCAGTTTGAGACACATAATTATTGACAAGTAAAGTCAGAAACTCACATCCCTGCTTGTCAAACAGGGCTAATAGATCTTTATGAAATTGTGATTTACATATTAGATCACAGGGGAACTGTCACTGCCTTAACCCCTTCGATACATTAGATCTAGCAATGCACTCATGCAAATACACTATTTCAAGCTGTAATTTTTTATATTTAAAAAATTTTGTATCGAATTCCTTCATTTTATCAGTGATAGTATGAACCTGTAACCTGTTACCAGAATCAGTAGTGCCATTCATTACTGCAGCACTATAGGTTAAGTGGACAGAAGAACTGAGACAGTCGGTTAGAGGCGGTAATGTACATGAGCCAGAAACTCCAATTGAAGAACCTATAGCTACTATACCTCGATCACTGTTGTTGCCGAAACCTAAAGTGTTCGATGGTACAGTAGCATTCGTCGATGTAAGGGGATCCAAAGATATAGTTGATAATGTCAATGCAGAACTCAAGTCAGTAGTAGAACTTGGTATCAAAGATGAACTCACCACAATAGGGGTAATGGCACCAATATTGTTTAGTTTAGACGCCAAATCATCCATCCGAGTGGTGAGATTTTGAATAAGTAAAGTAAGATTCCCGATGGCATTCGTAGCACCCTCACTCAATAAGTTAGTCATCCCTTCCTGGGAAAAGAGGGGTAAGGTGTCATGGCTACATCCATTTGCCATATCAGGAAAAACCAAATAAAACAACAAAAACCAAACTTCAGCAAAAAGGAAAAAAGGCAAGTGTTTAGTTCCCCATTCATTAAAGATGTTAATGTGAAGTTTATCTGGAAAGTTATTTTTGTGATTTTTAAAGGGGGTTATTATGTCAAACCAGGATTTCATATCTGCACTTGAGTATATTATTTTTCTAAAGTTTTTAATACTGTTATTTAGATAGTATAGTTTTGTGGGTTTTGTCACATTATATTGGACAGTGTGACTAAGAAGAAACTAGTACTTATTGGAGAGATGTTTGGAAGGAATTTTACATGACAGTGAGTTTTCATTCTGTATTATAGCTATATGGAGATCTTTGAAATTTGAGTTGTAATTTGAGTCAATCCAATTTAATATGCTTTTAAGTAATGATGCTTTGATATATGTTTCTAAGTCAGGGAATCTTAAACCACCACCATCCCAAGATCTAATATGATGCATAGACGCAATCCTATTTTTGTTTGGGTACCATAGGAAGTTTAATAAAGTTTCATTTATGAGTTTAATATAATTATTTCCAGGATGGGTGTCTAGAGTCAGAACAATATATATAATTTTTGGAAGGAGAGTCATTTTTAACAATTGCAGTCTGTCCTCGAATGAAAAAATATATATATATATTGTTCCAGCTCCTTATGTATGTATTTACCAGAGATATTATGCTTTTATAATTTGTTTCTCTTGTTTTTTCCAATTTTTTTGCATAAGGTTATCCCTAAGTAGTTTAGTGTATTAACTTGTTCTCCAATAATGCTTTGGTTAACTAGCTGAGATTTCCATTTGTCATTAAGAAAAATATGTTTAGATTTTTGCTTATTAAAGTGGAGGCCCAAAATTTTTTGAAAGTTATTTATTATTGTGTCTAGTTCTAATAATTCTTGATTTGACTTGGGTAAGGTAAGCAGAATATCATCCACAAATAGCTCTATTTTAGAATTGTATTGATTATAAATATTAATGCCTTTGATTTCTTGATTATTTCTTATTGATGGCGCTAATATTTCTATAACAAGGGCAAATAATATTGGGGATAAAAAGCAACATTCTTTGGTGCCTTTTGTTATAGGGATGTACTTTGAAGTGAAGGGGCCTTATTTGATGCATGCCAAATTATCTTTATAAATAGTCTTTATCATGGTGATGAAAGATACTGGAAACGAGAATGCTTTTAGTGTTTCAAACAAAAAATCCCAGTTTACAGAGTCAAATGTTTTTTCTATGTCTAGACTCACCAACAAGGTGTCTTCATTTTCTTTGTTTAAGAATTCTATTAATGTTAATATTCTTTTGATATTATCATGTGTGCCTTTTATGAATAAACCCAGTTTGTGATTATGAACTAAATGTGGAAGTGGAACCTTTATTTTGTCCACAAATATAGAAATAAAGATTTTGTAGTCATTATTTAATAAAGAAATTTGTCTATACGATTTACATAGCTGCAAATCTTTGTCAGATTTAAGAATAGGGGTAATCAAGGAATATCTCCAAGAGGGAGGGATCACATTTTTAGTTTATACTTCAACCAGGATCTTATGAAGTAAAGATATAATTGAATATGGAAAAAGCTTATAAATCTCTGCTATGATGCATCTATGTTGGGAGGTTTGTTAAATTTAAGGTTTTTGATTTTATTTTTGATTTCATTTAGAGTTATTCGTTTCATGAGAGTTGTACTAAGATTTTCTGGGATGGCATTCAAATGTAATTTGATTAATTCTTGGACTGTAACATTTTTGTTTATATTATCAGAGTTATAATGTTTGGTAAATTATATCTAAAGGTTTCTAATATAGCTTTAATATCAGAAACTGTCTTATTAGTACCTTCATGTAATAATTTTAAGATATTCTCTGCCTTGGAATGTAATTTTGCTCTTAATGACAAATTGTGCATGTGTTTGGGAGTAAGAGCTTAAGAGTTTAATTTCATTTTTTTCTAGTGCTAATTTTGTTTTGTGTGCCAAAATATCTAGATATTTCTTGTTTACTGCATCTATTTCTATTTGTTAGTTGAGTTCAATTGTGATCACTTAGATCTCAAGAAGGTTAATTGAGATTGTAGATTTTGTAGTTCCGATTCCAATTCCTTAAGTTTTTTCTTATACCATACTATAGATTTACCATAAATATATGCTTTTAGAGCATCCCAAACAATAATAATGTTTGTTTCAGAGTTATTATTTGTCTCTAAGAAGAAGTTTAATTCTGATAGTAACCATGGTTTAACGTTTCTTAGTTTGGCGATATAGGCAGGAATTCTAGTAACAGTATTTAGTTTTGTGAAGTCTATTTGTATATCTAACATAAGACAATCATGGTCTGATAAAGGACAAAGAAGGATAGTAAAGGATATGAGCTTTAATTTTAAATAATTGGAGATAAGGACTTTATCTATTCTTGTTTGAGTTTTAAATCTATGATCAGTGTCTCTGTATAACAGAGTGATTTGTTATTTTTAGAGTTATATGTATCATACAGATTATGAGAATTTATCCATTTCGTAAGAATTTTAGCAGTGGATGTTAGTCTAAATGGGTGGCTACATGTATCAGAATTGTCTAATAAGCAGTTAAAATCACCCCCATAATCAGATTCCCTTTTGATATACTATCAATAAGATTGTGATGTCATTTAGCAGTTGAAGAACCCAGTGCTGGGAACCAATAAAGGTTAGCAAGTGTCCAAATTCTATGATTGAATTTCAGGGTAGTGATAGCTAGTAGTCCCTCAGGGTCTTTGTGCTTATATAATATTTGAGGGCAGATAATATTATTCTTCCATGGGATCATCACTCCTCTCCTTTTAGACCTAAATGAGGCATGAGCTAGTATTGTATAAGTGTTTAGTTTCCAAACATCCATTTCTGTATTTTTAAAATGTTTTTCCTGTAGGAATACTATTTGTGGCTTGTTTAAGTTAAGGTATCTCAAAAGGTTTGACCTCTTCTTTGAATTACTGATGCCATTTATATTAAGTGAAGCTAAAGACAAAGACATGGTGAGTTATAGGAGTAATTTCTCCAATGGTCAGTAATAACTGATTTTATTATCTAAAAGCATTCAGTGAAAAGTTGAGACTTCCAAACTTTGATTTGTTTAAGTGGCATGTTTGCAAGAATCATGACTGTGAATATGATGTAAAGTATATTATAATCAGGCCTAAGTGCAGACAGAAACAACAAAATAATCACATTAAAACATAGAGAAACAAATAATGTAATTCCCCAACACATACATGCAATTAAAAAAATTCCCAGTTTGAAAGATGAGATAAAATGTATTTATTTATTTATTTATTTCCAGTTTGATAACCGGGGATGTCCACTGGGCCCGAAGGCCCATTTTCAGTGGAGGCCCGGGGAGAAAAGCTCCATGTAACAAACACTTTGCACTTTCAAAGCTGCATATTCCTTAATATTGCACACTTAAACAATTTAATAAAGTGAAATACTATATATATATATATATATATATATATATATATATATATATATATATATATATACACATTGGTAGAAGAATGCAGATTGAGTAGCTGAGAGAAGAGGGAAAAGATGAGTAGCAGGAGAAGGCATATAAGCAGAGGAAAGTGAGGATTTAAAGGGTATCTGCAGCGAGATTAATATAAGGGAAAAAAAAAGAAATGTAGAGTATGGGGAGCAGAAGAAAGATTAGAGAGCTGAGGGGCAGGAGGGGGAAAGTAATAGTTAGGAAAGTAATAGGACCTAGGTGGGAAGTATACAATCTAAAAATCCATCAAACTGCTTTCCCAAACTATCATGAACATACCTATCAGCTCTAAAATGTACTAGTAAAGAGATTTGTGCTGTAAACATACAACTGATTGAACAGTTTCCACTAAGTTATTAAAATGTAGTGAGGAAAAAAGAGAAATGCGCCTATATTAGTATCTTAAGTTACATATGTAATACTGGATGTTGAGGTTCTATCTTTGACATGAATTACTACATGAGAGCAAATGAGTTTAAAACAAGTACAAAATCTGTATCTAATAGCTAGTCAATAAAAAATAATATGTTAATTATGCTATCCAAAAATAAACAGGTAAAAAGGAAGTTGGGCTCCCCTTTTATAATATAGATATATTTCAAAAGACTGGTGTACATATATTAGAAAGTATTGTGAACAACAGAAATGAACATCAAAGGAGCCTATAGCCTGGCACAGACATTTATATCTAGTTAGAGTATATGTCAGTCCAACTGAAAGTCCCTCATTTTGTATTTAAAAACATGTTAATTAACCAACAACTTGTATAAAAATCTTTAGGATAGTGTAATACATATATAAAAAATGTATAAATGATTGCTTGAGCATAGTTATTCATCAGCTCTCTAATCTTTTTTCATCTATATTGCTCTAATCAAGTAAAAGCTGGATGTAAGAGTAAAAGCTCCCAAAGATTTCTCTTAGGTTAACATTAAGGGGCTTCACAGTTACCTCAGTGAAATATATTAAAGTACATTTTGTTAAGATGACTAGATAATATCGGACTGCATTTATTTGTATAGGATTAAAAGTCTGAATTCATTGTTATCTATATGATTTGTAACAAGAAGCAGTGAATGTTCAAATCAATAAAGGAAAAGTGAGGTAAATACATTAAAATGTGCTTAATGCTGACTGTTCACCAACACTGCAAAAATAAAACTTCATATAGACTATTCTTATAATGGTAATAATGCAGCATCATATAGCTACTACGCATTGTTAAGTAAAGGTTAGTGATAATTATTACATTTCCTATATTATTAAAACAAATTGCTTTACATCATGCTCTATTCCATCTTCTGTTCAGATGTAGATAATTTATTATGTGTTATATTCTAACCAGTCATCTTACATCGATTTATTATTTATTTTACTTCTGCAAGGTCTCCTTAACTTGTTCTTGTTTTCTAAACAATCTCAGTTGGAATGTAGCTACTTTAGATATTTTACATATAATAGAGAAATTTCAACAAACTTTGTAAAAGAGAAGCAAGTTATATGTTCATTAAGAAAATGAACCTTATCATTAACTAGGTTGTGTTGATGTAACAATGCTTGCATCCTTTAAATTTACCACCATAGGTCAACTCATGTATTTTAATCTATGTTAAATCTAGTTGTTTGCACCTTTTATTCCCCACATAAAAGACAGATGATTCTTAGAAGTTTTCTTGCTCAAGATTCTTACAGTTATAAAAGCTTCTATATAGCCAAAATCTGCCGACTGGACTGGACCTGAAGCCACTATCTTAGTGCAGCTATCTTCAGTATCATAATCACATTTAACTGTGTGCTTATTCACCCTAAGAGCTGTCAGCAAAATATTCTGCGAGGTACTGTTTGACAGTGGCATCCAGGAACATCTCACACATGTTCTTGTCCCCACAGTAATGAAGCATGTGAATTTTTTTTTTTTTGCATGTAACTGCCTTAATGTCTACAATTAGCAAGGTGACAACACCTTTGTTTGTATGTAACTGTCTTAATGTCCGCAATTAGCAGAGCTATAACACCTTCTAGTCAAAAATGTTATTAGATGACACCTATATAGACCCTCTAGTCTTATACAGCAATATGAAAAAGCTGTTACCCAGGTTCTGCTATACAAATACTCTGTACTTGTCTTCAGTCTAATAGAATTTCATTGGTACTGAAGCTTGAGGCTACAGTTATAACAAAATGGTCTCAAAAGTTTGTATAGTTTGCTGTTATCAAGTATTACATAATCAAGAAACACTACTACAGACTTTAAATTGTGTGCATATTTATGTTTCTAAGTCGGGACTGATTCAGGTTTATACTTGTTTCTGTCAGCTTTGATTTAAATTAGTAATCATATTAAACTGTTATTTTCTAATTTCTAAACATCAGCTTGAAAATAGTAACTTTTTATATAAATAAAATAATTTAGCTTACTTAAATGCAGCAGTCTGAGGGTTTTCAGCTTTACTTAGGAAGTTTGAAGCTAAGGGTGCATCTCCAATACTGTTCCCTACACTTCCTGTAGGGTGCAACATAGCAGAATGGACCAACAACTTCCAGAAACCTTAGGGAAGACAAGGCAGTTTAAAAACAGCTGGGGGGTCATCTCAAGGTAAGAAAAGGCGTCACCTCAAATTTAAACAACATTATTTGAGTAAAAAATGGCTTAGTGAGGTAATAAAGGGAAAATAAAGTTAAAAAATGTCACCATGTTTATTAGTGAATGTTAGTGTAACAGATACTCTAACATTAATAAGATATTAAATTGAGTATTTATGGTTAAATAAATGAAAAAATAACAGATTATCTAATATAATTAAGTTATTGTGATACTTTATATTATGTAGTTGGTTAAACAAGCTGCATTAGTATTTTAATAAAGATTTATACATGTATGCAGCATGGAGCCCTCCCCCAACTCACTTAAAGAATCAGCTGAGCATATTAGATTTACTAACAGTGCCTTATTTGGAAATCAACTCAGTTTTTGTTTTTATTGTCTTTTTGGCTATAAATTATCTCAGTATGCAATGAGATTAAACTTATTTAAGCAATGCCTTAATATTATTGCTGTTAGTTAACTATTTGCTCTGTGTGTTAAATGATATTTAAACAGCATTTATTACCATAATGGTGCAGTAAGTATGAATTAAGAGACATTATACCATGATCCCCCCCAAAACGTGCACGCTGATTGGCCAGCGTGCCCGTTGTAAATCGAGTTATACTAATGGAAAAAGGTCCGGTCGCCTGGACTTTTTTCCATTAGTATAACTCGTTTTTTTTAAAACACTGTCTCGCTATGTTAAATGGGTTTAACATAGCGAGACAGCTTTAAAATAAGCAACGGAGATCTCCGTTGCTTATTTTAAAGCTGTCTCGCTATGTTAAACTCATTTAACATAGCGACAATGTTTAAAAGCAACGGAGAAAGCAAGATCTCCGTTGCTTTTTAGTGTTCGCTATGTTAAATGAGTTTAACATGGCGAGACAGTTTTAAAATAAGCAGCGGAGATGTCCGTTGCTTATTTTAAAACTGTCTCGCTATGTTAAACCCATTTAACATAGCGAAACACTAAAAAGCAACGGAGATCTTGCTTTTCCGTTGCTTTTGCCACTCTGATGTACTGCAGTGCGCGGTACATCAGAACTGCCGCGGATGCCAGACATCTGCGGAAGGGCAGTAAACAGGCATTATACTATGCCATTATTTAAGAAAAGTAATAGTTTCTTTTCTTAAATAATGTCATATATAATAGCAATAACCACTTCTGGGTGTGGGTAATGCTAAATTTACCCACGGTTGGCTTTGTTTGGTCCCTCGGGCCGCCTCGGGACCAAACCACGCCAACCGTGGGTAATTAGCATTACCACCAGCGTAAGTTATTGCTATATTACTCACTAACAAAAAAAAAAGAACAAGATTTTATTTATTTACAAGTTGATTCTTTGAGAGATTAATTTGTTTGGGCAGCTGAAGTCTTACTTTTTTATTTCTTCTTTTTGACATCATTCCATGTATTTTTCTCAGATGTTCTCTCTAAAGAAGACAGGGACAAGTCCATATCCTCTGAGATGGTCATTAGGTTACTGTTTGTTATAAAGGAGCTTCATCCAGGTTATTAAAGATTCTTGTACCAGAAGAAAGGTGCATTTTGATTTTTGCTGGATACAATATTTGGGCTCTGATGTTGTTTTGTTTTGGATGGTTAGCCTGTGGCCAACATTTCTTCCTCATTTCCCGAATTCTCGCAGAGTAGTCATTGTCAAATCTGATGGGGTGTTGGTCAAATTTTAATGGGGCTTTCCTCCAAGCTTTTTTAACACTGGTTCCTTATCAAGATAAGAGAGGAATTTTACAACAATAGATCTCTGTGTTGCTGTGGGGGATGTGGTCACTGGCTTACTAATTGCCCTATGGGCTCTTTCTCTACCAAATGAGAGCCCTTCTCGCAAGTCTAAAATTTTGGGAATCCAATTATTCAAAAATAAAATCATGTTCTCACCTTCTGTTTTCCTCTGGTACTCAGAAAATTTGAATATTGCATCTTCTCTCCCGATTTTCAAGGTAATCAATTTTATTCATTAGCCATGTGTTTTGTTTGAGAAGAAAGTCTGTGTGCAGTTCATCCTCCTTTAATCTTCCATCTATGTCAGTTATGGCTGTCTCCATGTCCATTTTTTATTTTAATGTTGTTGAAAAAGGTCTCTAAAAACTTCAGTTTGTTTAGAACTATTCTCACTTAAATTCTCCAGCTTTTGTTGGAAGTCATCTATCTTCAGTGACAGTGACTGTAGAGTAGAAGACACCAGCTGTAGTTCTTTCCTCAGTGCAGCATCAGATTGTGAAGACTTGGAGCTGTTCATTTTCCTTCAAGTTTAGTCCCAAATAATTTGACAGGAACTCTTTGGAAAAAAAATCTTCAGAGTTTGTAAAGTTAAAGTTTAGATTATTAGTAACTAGATTTTATAAAATTTAAACATATATATATATATATATATATATATATATATATATATATATATATATTGGTCTAATTCCTGTCTATTATATTAATTTTATAGAGCTCAGGAAAAAGTGTTGTGCTTAGCTGGCCATCTAGCCTCCGCCCCTTCATATATTGTTTTCTAATACAAAACCTATTACATTTTAAAAGCTTTTGGTAAAATACATAAAGTGCATCATTAATTTCATGGACAATGTTCCTCTCATTGACTTGTGAATCAATGTATTGTTTTTTATTACAAAATATATTCCTGTGCAAAAAAGTTTTTGTTATGTCTTGGCTGTATGAATTTTCAAAACTGTACATAGCAATTGCTGTCCATTAAGTCCTGGGGTAGATTCGCATTAAGGCTTAATTGTCATATTAATTCCTGCTATTCAAGTAAAGACTCCCACTACCCACCCCTAGAGTTTGGTTCTACTTGTTCTAATACCCAAAACAGGAATGCATCTTTCTTGCATGTTTTTAAATGCCGATGTAGTGCATTTGTTTCCACTTGTTTAGTTATCTCATAATAATGCTCATAAACCCTTGCTTTTAGGGCTTGCTCTTTCTTCCCAACATACAATAGGCAAGGTAAACCACACATTTTGAAGACTAAGTATTTATTAACAGTAATAGGAATGTTAATAGTAGGGAGCTTAATATCAGTGCGGTGTGCATAAATTTACACTGATGGCACATACCGCATTTGTAAATACCTACTTTATCATACCTAAGTCCTAGTCTTTTTCTAGCAACACTGTTTTCGAGAAGGTTTTTAATGTTACGTCCCCTTTTATAACTATATAAGAGGGGTTTGGAAAAAAATTCCAGACTATTGGGCAACCTTGAAAAATTCCCCAATATTTTTGAATAATGTTCTGTATTACTACCGTATCATGGCTGTATCTCAATGTCAAGGATCTTGTTTAATCTGATTCTGTTTCATTCATAAGATGTTCATCATTTTTTAAGTTGATACAATTTTCACCCCTCCATTTTGTACCTAGAAGAGGAGTAAATTTGTTACCCCGCCATTCTTGTATTTCTTTTTCAAGTTGGTAACTAGTTGTTTGGGGTATCCTCTTTCTAAAAACAGCTTAGCCACACATTCTAGTTCCTTTACCAAATCACCATAATCGGATGTCATACAGGAACTTGCTCCAGTGTTTCCCACCATTTCAAAGGGTTACTGGAAAAGGCTAGGCTAGGACAGGAGGACAGCAAAGAACAATAAACCTGTGAGAATTAAAAGGAAGTTGCGGGAAGATAGTAAAGCTTAAGGTGACAATTTGCAAGGAATTAAAGCAAGAAAAATGCCACGGTTATTTTTCCAGTAGAAGAAACAGGAAGAGTGGCTTTGAGGTGTGAATGAGACAGAGAAAAGAGAGAGAAGATAGGAGATACTGAAAGGATGAGGCAAAATGTTAATGTTAATAGAGGAAGAATGACAGAAAAAAGGAGAGGGAAGAATCAGTTGCTGTTTTGTTGTAGAATGATGGAGGTAGGGGAATAAAGAGAGAAGATGAGAGATGCTTTTAATATAGTTTTAGTATGGCTTGGGAGGTTAGAATCACTGTGTTAAATAAGTACAGTTAGAAGGAAAGAGAAAAAGAATGAAGAGTTTCAACAAACGATGACTAAAGGTTGTCATGGGGACGTAGGGGAAGGAGATGGACAGAGATGCTTCAAAGATGGCAGGAGAGAGAAATAAAGAAACAGAGTCAGTGAGAAGAAGTTATAAGATGAGACAGGAGAAACAGGGGACAACAGTAACAAGAAAAATGAGCACCTATTCAGAGAGGTCATATGCCCAGGAAAAGAACAGTGTGAAGATTACTACTATATTTGCAATGATTAGGGTGCAAAATGTATATATTACCCTAAGGCCTCTTTTGGCAAAAGTAATGGGTATCTTATCCAGGATACATTTTTGGAATCTTAAACATTAAATGTATTTAAAAGTTTAGAATGATAAAGAGTATCTTATTGATCCAAGATATAACTGCTTGCATAGCAGGACAGACTTTTAGGAGAAGAAGGTCCTCTTCATGATATCACAATTTCTCTAATAACCTCACTACAGCCAGGTTTAGGCCAGTGTAGGTCAGCATTTACAGAGAGGGAGACCATCAAAAGGGATGAACAAGTAGACCAGAAAATCTGGTATGGTGCTACTGCATTCTGGATAACTAACATAAAAAATATTTAAACATTATTTTTCTACCTAAAATAGAGTTCACTGCACTGAAGGAGGCATGAAGTGGTCTTTAACTGTTAATAATTTTCCTTCTTTCTGTTCATACTTCACCTTACATAGTTCTTAGACTTTAGTGCTTCTTCAGTTCATTGTCTCCATGCTAGTAACAAGTACTATGCAAAGTTAATTAATGTACCAAGTTTGACAGGGCCTAATGTCTGCTGAACATTTTGCATTTTGCCTTATGCGAGTATATTGTATATTATACAATGACCCGCGCATTAATATTCCAAAACCTGCATGCTGATTGGCCAGCATGCCCATTGCAAATACCACAATATACCAACGGAAAAAGGTCCGGTTGCCCGAACTTTTTTCCATTGGTATAAAGTGTCCAAAACCTAATAAAAAAAAATGGAGCAACAGAGACTTTCTTTTCTCTGTTGCTTCCATTTCAAAGCATTGATGTACTGGGTATGCGCGGGAATGCAAGTCCCATACGCATGCGCAGTACATCAACACAAGGAAGCAGTATACCACCACCGGCGGAATAACAGTAATGTGCTGTTATACAAAGACATTATTTAAGAAAAGTAAGTTTTTTTTTTCTTAAATAATGTCACTGTATAAGAGCAGTAACCAACTCCGTGGTTGTGGTATATCGAAAATTTACCCACAGTTGGCTTTATTTAATCACTCTGGCTTAGCCCTCATGATTAAAGCATGCCAACTGTGGGTAAATCTTCAATATACCACACCACGCCATAGTTTATTGCTTAAATATAATATCATAATCTGTAGTGTTGTCACCCATACACCACCCAGTACCATATATTCTTATGATCTGATTGTTTATACATTGATAAAATAAATGAATTGTATGGCCAGTGACTAAATCTACCAGATTTTTGTTTATGGGTGTCAGAACTACTAATAGCAATTCTGCACTGGTTCAAATAAATTTCAGTCAGCACCCATCTAATAAAAAAGTAAAAAATAAATAAATAAATAAAATAAAATCATCATCAGCACACAAGCATAGCTGATGTTATTGTTTTTTTTTTCAGCAAACATAAAACAGTGTGCAAGGCTTTAAATATAGCTTAACAATAATGGAGCACATACAAATCCACATTTAATTAATTAATTAATTAATTAATTAATTAATTAATTAATTAAATTTCATTTGTTTACCAGGAGTGTCCAGCTGGGCCGAAAAATAGCCCGTTTTCAGTGGAGGCCTGGGGAGAAAAGCTCCACAGATTACAATGTTGTCATATTAGAAAAAACATGTATGAATACAAAGTGTGACAGAACGATGGTCATATAGGATACATGTTATAGAAACAAATATATTAAAATTAACAAAATACTCGACAATAAAAAATGTACCATTAATAGAGTTTTGTAACAAGCTGGATTATAAATTCAAGCGCTGAGAAATCTGTTATCTATGAGATAAAGAGAAAAAGAGACAACTAAAGGAGGAGAAAGAAGGAGAAAGTTCATGAAGAAGAAAAGGGGGGGATAAGTGAGCGGTAGGAGAAACAGCAGTTTGGAGCAACTAACCAAGAGCTGTGCAGGAGCAAAGCCAAGCATTTTTAAGATGTTCCCTCAGCAGATGTATGAATTTGGTAGTGTTGTTAGTGTTCAGTATATCATGAGGAATGTCATTTCAGGTTTTGGCTAGTTTGAAGGAACACAGGGAGTCCCCATAGCTATTGTTTGACTTTGTGACTTTCAGGAGCAATTTATTAGAAAACCTTAAAGTTCTATTGGTGGAGTAGGGCTGTACTAGATTGCTAATAGATGGACAGTACTTGCAGTAATACACAGTGAAATGAGTTAGAACTAGTTGGTTATAGGCTAATAAGTTAGGAAGTTCCAACCAGTTGAGGTGGTGTAGTACTTTGCACTGATGAGTTCTTGCATGCTGGTTGGCAACAAATCTGGCTGTTTTGTAATAAAATATTTATGCTAAATGTCAAAATGTGTGGTGGGTTGAAAATCCATGGCAGCATAGTGGAAAATGGGCATGCGACAGCTGGAAGGGAATGGCCAAACCCAAGTAGTAACAACAGCGTCTCCATATTTGATTGATTAATTGAGTCAGTGAGTGATGGATTGATTGATTTCCTTGTTTAGCGGGGTAGTGCAGTCATCAACTCTGATTATTTTCAGACACAGCCCAGGTGACATAACCACAGTAAATACACAGTTGGTAAGTATATAGTGAAAAATATAATAGAAAAAAATGAAAACACACCAGTAGAAACATGTTCTGCATAGAAGTCAAGAAGGGAAGCAATACAACAAGAGCAACATTGCAAAAAAGATACAAGTTTGGAATTCCTTCCTAAGGAGCAGTAGCAGCAGTTAAGATTTAAATTATATACAATATGTAGAATAATATATTGTTTGCACAAAGAATGGAGGAGATATGAAGGAGCTGGAGCAGAAAAAAGGACTGGTGGGATACAATGGGTGATGCGATGTAGATGTAACCCAAATAAGAAGATTAGCTAGACAAATTGCTTCTTTCTGTCAACTGAGAAATGATCATTGTCCTACAAAGTTACATAAAATCAACACATGGTTTACAGTGGCAAATACTGCCAATGTCTAGAGGAATTACCAACATTCATGGTAACATTTTGACAAAGCATGTTTCAGAATACTTTACATCTCAAGTAAGCAGATCTCACTGGTAACTGGTTAAAATTTAAACATTTCAAGTAATAATAAATTAAAAACAAAGTAATAGCATCAATCTTAATACAGAGTGATTCAAGCAGTGCAGCCCTGTAAAACAGCTATGACTTTCTTATGAATTTGTAATACGATGTGCCTTAAGATAAAGAGAATTAGAACAGTGCCTAACATAAGCAAATCTGTCAAAAAATGCCAAGCGCTTCTTTTATGTGTGACATTTACACTAGATGGAGCTGTTTTACTACAGTTCTGATCTGAAAGCTGTGGTAAAATCACTCTACAAATAGAATGCATCTGATCCTGTTATTTTGTAGCAAATATATTAGCGCACTATCTAAGAGTTAAAAGTAGCCTAAGGTTATTTTTATATTTAAGCAACATGTATATAAAGTTGAGGGAAAATAAAGAATTCAGTCATAAGGGGTAATCATCTAGAAAAGAAGATAGGCTAGTAGAATGAAGGTTTTTAGTATAAATCCCAGAGCTGTGATTAGTTAATTCTTTCTGTCATCACAGAATAAGTGTAGCTGAAGGTAGGCCTCATTGACAGCTCACAGGGAAACAGATGACCTTGTAAAAGGTGACAGCAGCGTAGCGAAACAGAAGCTGAAAGCCTCATAATGTTGTAAAACAGCTATTCTTTCCTCACATTTCAGTCCTGTACAGTGTCTCTTCTTCCCAGAGGTTTAGGTTCTCTTTGGGGTGCCTCTTTTTCCCTGAGGTTTTCATTCTGTGTGGGGTGTAATTAGAAATGAATAAGAAGGCTAATTCCTCAATGTTTGGCATATATGATTTTTTAATGAGGAAGAGATTATTTGTATTTGGGAGTGATGGTGTACATGACAGTGCAAAATCATTACTGTCTGCTCTTGGTAAAAGGCTATAGTAACCTTCTCTGCTGATGCCTGAATGGACCCCTGCATCCACTTTGGCTGATTTTCTAGCTAAACACATTTCTTGTTGTTTCTAAGTAAAGTATAGGAATGAGTGACATCTCAGAGATGAGAATATAAGGTTCCTATTATATAATCAAAGACGCAATCCTTTGAATGCATCTTGATCGAACTTGAAAGCACGAAACAGCAAAATAGCGAAACGGCATATAAGCGATTTCTTTCCCTGGGAGAGAAATCACTTGGTTGCCTCCATTACTTTGCCATTTTCCTCACTGTAGTGCAATCTCGGAGTTGGTATATTTAAGTGGGGGGGGGGGGGTCGAAGCCTCCCACTTTATGTAATGTTTTGAAGTTTTTTTTTGTTTGTTTTTTTTTTTTGTGGAACAGCGATATTTTTCCTTGGGAAAAAAATCGCTGTTCCAAGTGTTCAGGATTGTAAGCTTTTGCTTACATGGGGTCGATAAATCAGCATTCGCTTTTTTAAGCATTCGTTGATTTAATATAGACCCAGAATATAGATGATTTCTTGGTACTTTCTCTATCCAGTAGACTTCATTGAAGTGCAAATATCCACATTGTATGTTTCTTGTGTAAATCACATGTATCTGCAAAAACTTCCTTTATGTTATAACAGTACATTAAAGAGGGCTGAGAATATTTTGCAAGTTCTCTTCATTCTAAATCCAGTTAGTCAGTCAGAGTTGAGGTTAGTAACCTGAAACAAGCATATTATTATGTGCAAAACTGCTTGTTTCCTACCATGTTAAGGCCATAAAGAAGGAGGAAAAAGTATGAAGTAAAATAATGTCTCCAACAGAAACTAATAATCCATACATGTCTGTTTCTATACCTATCCTGTAGTTCTTGTTCCTTGCTGATCTCAAACACATACCCCTAAAACCCACCGCTGCTGCTTATAAGTTTGCAAGTTACATTAACTGGTAAAAGACCTGTATGCCCAGTATTTATAAATTTATATACTTCAATATACATGGTATAAAATGGTCACAGCAAAAATATGTATTTTTTGAAAAACACATTTATATATGGACATTATTAGGATACAAATCAAGAAGGATTTGAACTGAAGATAGGCCAGTGTGAACAGAAAGGATACATAATGAGAGGAAGCAGAAGGGGCACATGGGTACTGGAGGGGGTTGCACATTGATGCCTAGAACAAGGCATGGAAAGCATAACATGAAACAATCCTTGTGTCTGAAAATCAAGGCCTAGTAATCAGCAGAAACTCAACTATCTCACAGTATGTGCTGTCCTTAAGATTTAATCTACATAGGTGTGCTAAGTAAAAGGGAACGTAGCATATCATATGTAGTATATATATCATAAAGGTTCATAGGTTCATAGGTTGGTACTAGGCTATCGACCCTAGGGCCTATACAAGCCTAGGGCCTATACAAGCCTAGCTAAATGCCAACAGGATTCACCAACGGGAAGAAAGATTGATCTAAGACTTATGGTTGGCTCAAAGGGGATGTGAGCAGCACTGACGGTTTGTAAACGACTGTAGCAGGACATGGAACATGATAACAGACTTTTATAGCAATGCAGAACAACGCTTCTGACAGGCTTTAGAAGTCTTTAAGATATTCATTGAGCACATTCAGCTGTATTTTCTTGTACCACTAAACTGAAGCCATAGAAGGTCTGCAGCTTCCGTCTCTTAGGCACATTTTTAAGATCCTGGCCATAAGAGATTAACATAGATTCCAGTCTTCACACAGGTTGCATGTTCAGAACAGTACATAAAATCATATGAAACAGAATAATTGTAGATTCTAAGGTAACTGTTTGTTATTCTGATATTTAGCGTGAGTCTCAGAATTACAAGACTGAAAGAGTGGAAATGCGGATTTATATACACTGTCGGACATTGCCATTTCTCAGAGTATTCTCTTTTCTGTGAGATATGGAGATCTCAGAGTTGGCATATTGATATTTGGAGGCTGTGGAGGACTTGCCCACAAACAGAGGGATGGAGGAGGGACTTACTTTCCTCCAAAACCACATTTAAAGGAAAACAGTAGGCTTCTATATTAACTGTTTTCTGTACTTTCATAGATTTTTTCCCCCTGTAAATCCGGGCTGTCACTTCTCAGGGGTGGGAGGTTGGCATAATGGTTAAGATGTTTACCTTACAAATACAAGGTACAAGGTTTGATTCACATGGGGTAACTAGCTAGGCTTAAAATAACCCACAATGGCAATTAGCCTAGTACTAATCTATGAACCTGTAAGTCTTGCAATTCCAGTAGGAAGCCATGGTCTAAACCAGTGCTATTCAAAGAGTGGTCTGGGAACCACTGCCAGTCCACAAACTGTAATTGCTTCCCAGGCTGTTTTTGATTTCTCTGCCTTTATTTTTTAAGTAAATTAATGCATTTCTTTACTTAAAGAGAGAAAATAAAATAAAAGTATAAACAACCTATGGATCTCCTTACCTATGGTTCTGGTGCTTAACACGGGAGGTGATTGGTTAAATGCACTGACCTTTAGAAAGTCAGTGAACATAATATAAATAACCTATGGATCTCCTTATCTATGGTTCTGGTGCTCGACATGGGAGGTGATTGGTTAAATGCACTGACTTTTGGAAAGTCAGTGAACATAACCTATCAGTTTGCCGATTATTGGCTTTCTGTTCATTGCTGAAGCAGAAAGCCTGCAAATATAAATGAAGGAATAGTTGCTCACTGGCTAAGGAAGTAGCTACTGAAGCATGAGGCAAGATTTTTATATTATTACTTTTATTTTCAGTGGTGGGTTTATCCGCGGTCGTGCAGCGGTAGCGTTGTTGCCTCACAGCAAGAGGTTCTCCCGTTCGATTCTCGGCTGGAGTGCAGGGAGTGCCTTCTGTGTGGAGTCTGCATGTCCTCCCCACAGTTGGGTGGGTGTTCGAAAGACATGCATAAATGGGCATGCCTTCGTTGAAGGTAGCACATCAAGCTGGCACCTCAACATTCATCAAAATCTACTGCCAATCATTAGCGGACCGGAGTTCCGCTGTGGCGACCCCTAACCGGGAAAAGCCGAAATATAACATTTTCAGTGGTGGGTTTATCAGGGAGCTAAGGGCTTCCAAAATGTGTTGTGTTTATTTTTATCTGGTAATCGTTAACAATATAATGGCAGACATTTGAGTTTCAGACTTCATATCCTTCAGAAAATGAAAGTTAAAGCCTGTTATTCTAGCAGGTTTTTAAGTGCAGAAATAGAGAGGGCTCTGGGGATTTACAGTGGATTGCCCTTTACAGTTCTGACAAGCTGAAATATGATTTTGGTCCATTATTTATGCATTTATTTGATCACAAGCAGATATCTGAAGTTCATACAGTCATACAGGAAACTATAATTGATGGTCCTGTGTGTGTGTGCGCGCTTCTGTGCACATGCATGGGTGCATGCAGGGGGCATTGCTCTCACCTGACCTCACCATTGCCTCAAGTTTTGTTGTGTTCCTCACAAGATTTATGGTTTTCTGTCAAATTGCTGTGAATTGTAGTCATTAAATAATACCACACGTGCAAGTTTCTTACTTTATATCTTTCTGAAAAAGCTTGGAAATGCAAAACCTGTTATTCTAGCAACTGCCTATGTATATAAGAACAATATTTAAAATTTGTCCTTGATTCTTTTGGTGGTAGGGGTGGGTAGACATGATTTGCAAATATAATGACAGTAGCAACTTTAAATATAGTAGAGCTATGTTGTGATAATTTTCTCTAAATGGCTATATATGTATATACACTCTGTTACTGGGGTTCTATATCAGTATACCTCCTGCAAAACATACTCTGAGCTGACATTCGTAAAGTTTCTTACCATCTCTCTCTACTCTTAAAATTTCTCCACATTCTCCTGCTCTGACTCACTGTGGTCCTTCATCCATCTCTTTTTATAATAAGCATTAACTTTATTGTTGCAATATAATATGACAGTTTAGTATAGTTTTTCTCTTTTCTTTCCCTTTCAGAGTCTGCGGTCACTACATCTGACCCTAATACTGCAGAAGCTCTGCCACAAGACTCCCAAAAGTTTTCGCTGATAATTTTGTTTCATTGTACAATGTAAGTAAATTTAACATGAAGAACTTTGCTGTATATTAACTTAAACTTGTCAAATACATGCCTGCCCCTTGCTGTAAAATGCCTCCCCTCCCACCTCCAAAGGAATAGCCCTTGTACTGTAAGGACCACTTACTAAGTTGGCCACTGTCCTTTCTCTTGACCAATAGATTACACTGTGTATGCTAGTTACTTAGTCTCCCTAGCTGAGAGGTGTTTGCATTCGGGAAATTAAAGAAAACCTGTTCTACTTTGTGCCCCTCTATTATTTGCTTTGCACCGGCTGTAAACTGATTACTCTCTGATATAATTTGACCTGAGCATGACAATTCTCTTCCACACACTACTCTAACCCCACAACTGTCAACCCCACAACCCCAGCAATCTAACTTTTACTGCCATAACTGTTAGAAGAATAAGAGATAAAACTGCTGAACTACATGCCTGGATTACATAACATAAACTTGATATTCTCACTGTAACTGAACTTAGCTTAGAATCAGTGAATCAACCCACCATAAATGACTCTGAAATTGCACCTGCCAGCTATATCACCTGTAATGACCATATAAAGAGGAAAGGTGGTGGTATTCTTAATATTTCCCAACAACTACCACATTTCCACTTAAGACAAACAAATAACAAAATTCAGTTCAGCAGAGCTTCTTATTACTTTCCTGACAATAAACAGTTATAACTAAGTATGTAAACTGTCCTTTACATCCCTCCTGACAACAATACAGCCATACTGGAAGATATCCTACATTCGATATCTGTAACAATTCCACAAGAAAGAATACTACTTAGTGATGTGACTGTCAGTTGGTTGGACATAAAGTCTAACTGCCCTGCATCTAGCATGAACTTATATGGCTACACACAACTAATTAATAGTCCCACACGTTATAGCAAAACTTCAAATTCCCTATTAGGCTGGATCTTAGTATCAAACCCTAGCAAATACATCACCACAGGTACAATGTCAGACTCTCTCATTGATCATCTCCCAATCAATACAATCAGATATCTCACATATCCAATTAAACAGCATGTTTATAAAGCACTCAACTTTTCCAAGTTTAACCCAGAAATGTTCATTACTACCCTATTGTCTATTAACCGGAACTCCTTCAAAATCCTTACCTTATATAATGCTGTAAATGAATTCAATACAACTTTCTGGAATATTCTAAATAGCCTTGCACCTCCTAGAAGGAAGAGACTAAAAACAGGTAATGCAATTTGGCTATTTAAAAAGAGTAGAATGCTAATGCAGGATAGAGAAAAGGCATGGAAAGAATATCAAAATTATAAAACACCACTGTATCATGAAAGCTTCAGATTTCTTCGCAATCATACTAAAAAGCAAACAAATGAAGACCAAAAATCTCTACTATAATACCTCTCGGAATAATAGTAAACACAATCATAAATAATTGTGGGCAGCCATTAAACAAATCTTGCATCCCAGCCAAAAATTCAGCTCTAACCCCTCTCCCAATAACTCACCACTCAAAATTTCAAAATAATCCAACTCTGATTGAATAGATAATATAGCATCTCTAGACAAGGATCCCCAACATTTAATCAGAACTCTGCCAAATAGCCATATAACACTACATCCACTTTCACTTTCAAACCTGTGCCTACTTCTTATATAAAACAACTCAAGCAAACTCAAACTATGCTCTACTTCAGCTGTTGATCTTCCAAGCGAGTATCTTAAAACAGCAGCCAAAAGCATTGCCTATCCTGTCTCAATTCTTATAAATAGATCAATCCGGGAATCTTGCCTTCAATCTTTCTGGAAAAAGTCACGCATTATCCCTCTGCACAAAGGAAGAAATTCAACAGACATTTCTAACTTTATAGGTTTATAGGTTCATAGGTTCATACTAGGCTATCTGCCCTAGGGCATTTATAAGCCTAGCCAGAGTGTGTTAGGCTTTAGCCACCCATTTTAAATTAATTTTGCTATGCCTTTTTTTGAGGTTAGTATACTGTGCCTCTGTCTAACAGTGACACAGAAGTGATAGCCGGGGTAAACCTACGATCTCCCATCCACTCATCAAGATTCCTCTTGAAGAGAGTCAATGTGGGACTCTGCCTAACCTGGACTGGGATTTTATTCCAGAGTGAAGGGAGCCTCTGGGTTATGAATCTGTCCCTCCAGCATGTCCTATTTATTTCAGTGCTGAGGTTCAAGTCTCTTGAGCTCGTAGCTCGATGGGATTTGGATTTTCTGAGGTGCAGCATGTCCATTAATTCCGGGTTGGACATGGCTTTATACATCAGGCACAGATTGCCTCTGAGCAGGCGGTATGCCACTGAGTAGAGCTGGAGTTTCTTTAACCGGGCAGTATATGGCATCTGTTTGAGCCCTTTGATCCTCTTGGTGAGGTACTTTTGGGGTCTTTCCAGTTGCTGCAGGTGTCTGGTAAGGTACATCCCAAAAGGGCATTGTACTCAATTATGGGCCTGATGAGGGATGAGTAAAGAGGCACGATGACCTCCCTGATCTAGATGTGAATCCCTTCATGATTATGTGGGCTATATAAAATGTTTTTCTAACCACTTTGGCCACGTGGTTGTCAAATGAGAGATTGCTATCAACTTGGGTCCCCAGGTCCCTAATGACTTCTTCTGTACTTAATGGATTACCACCTATGTGGTAATTTGTGGGCACTTTGTTTTTGCCAAAGGGGATGACTATACACTTTTTGGCATTTAGCTTGAGGCCATGGTTCTGGCACCAGTTGTCTGTTTCTATGAGGCCCTTTTGGAGGATGCTTGTGTCGGCTGGAGAGTTGATTATGGCGCCCAGTTTGCAGTCATCTGTGAACTTGGTCAGCCACAGTCCTTCCGTGTTGGCCTGTACCACCGAGAAATATATACCGAACAAGAGAGGTCCCAGGACTGAGCCTTGTGGGACGCCACTTGTAACTGGTTTGGAGTCTGACATGGCTCCAGCAATTCTAACCATGTGGGTTCTGTCCTTGAGCCAGTTTGCAACCCATCTAGTGACATAGGGGTTTATATTTAAGCTGGTGAGCGTATCTATAATGCCCGAGTGGGGTATTTTATCGAAGGCTTTTGCGAGGTCCAGGTAGGCTGTGTGGACCACCTTCCCTTCGTCAATGGCCTTGGTGACTGTTTCAAAGAAATCGACCAGGCTTAAGAGGCAGGATCTGCCCTTAACAAAGCCAAACTGGGTAGGATCCAGTGTCTGTAGGTCCCCAATATCTTTATTTATGAGGTCCATGATGATCCTTTCCATAGCTTTGCAGACGAAGCTAGTCAGGCTTATGGGGCGATAGTTTCCAGGATCCTTTGAGGCACCACCTTTGTGGAGAGGGACCACTGTTGCTCTATGCCACTCTTTGGGTACATATCCTGTAGTAAGGCTAAGATTGAACAGTAGTTTTATGTTTGGGTTTAGCTCTTCTTGGAGTTCATGTAGGACGCAGCCCGGGACACCATCTGGTCCCATTGATGCTGTGTTTTTTGCTTTGGAGAGGGTGGCTCTTACCTGAGCATCTGAGATGTCAGGGGGGCAGCACTCTGTTGGGATAGATATTTGCCCTTTTGGTGGGGAGGGGGAGTTTGCACTGAACCTGTCAGCTAGGATGTTGGCAATGTCTGTGGGCTCTGTGTATTTTTGTCATTTTGGACTAATTCTGAGCATATCTGGGAATTCCCACCCAGGTTCCTAACATAACTAAAGAAAGCCTTGTGATTATCCTTAGTGTCCTGTGCAATTTTTCTCTCGAAGCTGGCCTTAGACGATTTTATGAGTGCCCGTAGTTTTTTTCTAATACTGATCAGAGATGCCTTCCCTTTTTGGGATTTTGCTCTATCATGTAGTAGCTTCCTCCTTCTATTGTATAGTTTGTTTATGGCTGGGGTCCACCAGACAGGACGTCTGCCTTTGGAGGATTGGGTCTTGGTTTTATTTGGGATTGCATGATCCATGCCTTCCTGAAGGTGTTCATAGAATGTGTTTATAAAGGATTCTGCGGTCTGGGCCATATTTTCCACAGGCCCGGGTGCTTTGAAGGATTTTGCCTCAGTTTTGAGGCATGTGAAATTTGCTTTAGAGAAGTTTTTCACTGTGGTTTTCTGGGTAGAGGGTGGGGTCGGGATGTGAATATCCAGTGAGATTAGTTTATGGTCTGATCTTACCAGTGAGGGATACACTTCTGGTCTGGAGCATAGTGTCCCCATGTTGGTAATGATCAGGTCCAGTATGTTTTCCCCTCTTGTGGGAGTGGTAACAAGTTGTTCCATAGCATTTGAGTTTATAAATTCTAGGAACCTTTGGGCTAGGGTGTTGGAGCTAGAGTAATGCTCCCAGTCTATGTTTGGGTAGTTGAAGTTGCCCAATATAATGGTGTTCAGAGAGACCTTCATATTTTCCAGTATTCTCAGGAAGGCCGAGTGGGGTTCCTGTGTTTGGGAGGGTGGTCTGTAGCAGGCTATAAACTGGAAGGCAGTTTTACCCACAGTTAGTTGCACATGGATAGTCTCTGATGCTTCGTGCTGTGCCACCAACCTGGAGGTGTGGGTATCTTTGACGAATATTGATACTCCCCCTCCTTTTGTGGTTCGGTCCAAGTTTTGGGGCCGAAAAGCATGGTATGAGGTATAACCTGGTAGTGCTGAGGTGCTCTCAGGAGCCTTGAACCAGGTTTCTGTTACTGCACAGATATCGATGTTCTCCATGCTAAGGAGAGTTTTGAGTGCGTGCATCTTGAGGTTTAGACTTCTGGCGTTGAGTAGCATTACTCTTAGTTTCTTATCCCTTGTGATACCTATGGAGGTGGGTTTGTCTTTTAAGCCTTGCCTAAAAAAGGCACTATGGGGGTAGCAAGAGCCTTTGCCAATATCTGAAAGCCCAGGGGTGACAGGTGCAAGCCGTCCCTAGCGAAGCATCGTGGCTTGTCGAGCATGTCATCCCAGGCTGACAGGCATTGGATCCCCTTTGAATGGCACTAACACTTAAGCCAATTGTTGAAATTGATCATCTTGTCTTCATATTGTGGCATCATTCTTGGTGAGGGTAAGATGCTACTCAAGGTCAGGGTCATACCGGCCTGGGCTACATGCTCAGAGAGCTCCTCTATGTCTCTTTTCATGTAGTCCAGGGAGGTACGTCTCAGGTCATTCACACCAGCATGGACAATGACTGAGTCATATTTGTACTTGCCTTGGAGTGACCTGAGTGCTTGTGTTATGTGGCGGATCCTAACGCCCGACAGGCAGCTCACCAAGACCTTCTCCTTGTTCAGCCTGGTGAGTGGGACGTCAGTGTACCTGACGATAGAGTCACCTATTACAAGTGTATCAGGTGTGTTGTTTAGCCTTAAGGGCTGTGACTGTTCGGCACACTGGCTTTGTGAGCTATGTGTTGCACGTGTTTTGTTTTGGGGTAGCGGTTGCTTGGGTGTCTGCTTTGGAGGTCTCTGCTGCTTAGGCAGATTTTTATTTAGAGCCTCCGAGTATGTTTTTGTGTGTTTATGTGTTTGGTTTGTTGTCGTGGTAGGTCTATGTGAGACTGGAAGTGTAGTGAGTGTGGTTTCCTTCTCCTCCTGACTGGTTACACCAGTACTGAGTTGAGAGAGCTTAGCCTCCAGTTTGGCTATATGGTTGCATCTCTCACATGTGTTGGAATTTGTTGGGAGGAGGAGAGGGTTGTCTGTGTACATGAGGCAGTTGTAACATTGCCTCAAGATTCCCAGATTCACCAGCTGGACCGGAGAGGAGATTGACAACTGACCTTTGGACATGCTAGAATAGTATTGAGAATTCCTTTATAATTGAAAAAAAGGGCCAATGGGGAACAAGGTACTCAAGGGGAGTTTGTGAGGGTGTAGTGCTTTTAATTTTTTTAGAGCTGACTTATATAATTGCTTTAGTGAGCAAGTGCCAGGTAACTTAAATGCAATGTGTTACAGGTAACTTAAATGCAAAAACGACAAACAGTAACTTTCTTTCAAGTGAAACAAGGAAATTAGACCTATAGCAATCTTATCCCCCCTCTGCAAAATACTTGAAAAATTTATTCAAAGCAATTCCTAAACTATCTCCTGCAGGAAGATCTCCTATCCCCTACACAGCATGGCTTCCATCCTTCCCATAGTACTAACACTGCACTTCTAACTTATATAGAGACTGTCAATAAAGCTAGAGATACCAGCAAATTAGCCTCCTCCTTATTTCTAGACTTGTCTAAAGCCTTTGACACAGTTTGTCACACAAATTTCTACTTCAGATGTCCACACTAGATCTCTCTCAGCCCACCCTATGGTCTAAAAGGTACCTGTCCAAACTTAGTCAGTAAAATGGCACTCCACCCTCTCGCCATACCTTCCAATCTACCCTTGGCCCCTTCCTCTTTAACATTCTTGCCAACACCCTCCACACATCCACACAACAGGCTTCCCTAATACAGTACACAGATGACTCCACACTCGTTTACACATATGACAACATGGCACACCTCCAAAAACTTACTCAAGAAGTTTTAACAGCCACCGAAACACGGCTTTGTAACTCACAACTCATGCTCAATCCCCAAAACAACTAACTTATCATTTTTCCCCAAATCCCTCTCTCATGAAAAAAATTAATATCCTTTCTCTTTATAATGCAACCACTGAAGTTAGTTCTCATAGCAAATTATTAGGGAAGATAGTGTATAATAATCTTAAATTTGACCTGCGTATATAAACCTGCATAAGAAAAACTAATCAAAAAACCAGAGATGCTTTACAGAGCCAACAACTTTCTCAACAGCACAACTAAAGCTCCACTTGTCAGTACTTATCTCTTCCTGCCACTTCTTTATGGTGCTCCCATCATTACTAACCTCCAGACATCACAAAAATCAAAACTTAAACAATGCTATAACAGCGTTGCTAATTTGCGGCAAATACCCCTTTCAGAACCCACCACTGTATAGCACTAAAAGGCCTAACTTGGTTAGAACTACCCCGTCAACTAATATATAGCCAACTTCTTACTACCTATAAAATTATCTAGCATCCATCTGCTTGTCCAGCCTACCATCCTGCACAACATAAATCAATATAAAAACAGAGGGTATGGCAATTTATAAAGTCCACCAGATGTTAGAAAGGACCGAGTGCAGGTAGGCAATTCTGAGGAAGAAATCATCTGATATACAGCGAATAAGAAAAATGGATTGGAAACCACAAGAAGAATGGGAAAGCAGATAAATTAGGTGAAATGAGACACAGAGTAAGACTTTCTCAGTATTTATGTGATGCATTTCAACCTTTCCTGTAAACTTTAGTGTGCAAATCATCAGAAAATCACCAGGTGGTGAAAGAAATAAAGACCAAATCTAGAGTAGATAAGCCAATGCATTCTAATGAAGGGCACCCCAGAATTTTTAAACATCCTACAGTGACAACAAACAAGTCCATAGATAAGATCTTCTTTGCTTTGTCTATAGGTGAGAAAACCAAATGAAGAATTACTAGTCGCAGAGTTAAGGCAACTTATTGGAAATTTGAGACATTGTATACAAGTCCTGGTACTCCAGAAAGTCAAGGGCAAGTCTTCCCAAATAACAGAAAAGTGCAATACTTAGTGTTGCACACTAAAGGCATTTTTAGCAAGGGAAAATCCCCCTTGCACCCCTGATGTGGATAGCTATACCTCAAGTGTCTCTGTTCTTTATACTAATTCCAGGGTTACTATAACTTAGAGAGCAAGGAATTCTCCAAGCTACAATTTCAGACTTTGTATACATTTGCCTCTCATCACACTTACATTGTCACAGTTCTAAGTGGCAATTACTTATGGTCCTTGAACATACAAGTGGAACCCCAATGTTATTTGGAGAAACAAAATCATCATTAATTCATTTAATATACAACATAACTGTATATTATTTTGTAATGGTTTTAAATGTCTTTTTCTACCTCCTTTTCTGAGGAAGGATTTTAAGGATATGTATTTTCACAATAAAAAACAGTAGTATTAATCTTAACATTGCATTACTTTTTCTTCACAATATGGATGTGAAATGCCCTACAGGAAAACCATATTGAATGAATGGTGGACATTAGAATATTTGCCATTGTCCTATAGAGACACCACTGACAAATTAGGGGTGACAGTTGTGGAGTGCACAACTGTGATACACAACATCGCTTTCATAAGTTCTGAAGTATTATGGTGCTACTGGTGTGTTCACAATTTTAGGAAATTTCCATTTGTGTCCATTATAAATGCATGTAACATTGTCACTGTACGAATGTGCAATGTTCTGGGATGCTGGGCCAGTATATCTGTGGTTACCTAGCAAAGGCTTCTAGCTTCTAACATTCTTTACCTAGTTTCTTTTTTTAAAGTGTCATTTATGACAATGACATGACTAAAGTATAAACTGCGAAGGTTTCACTGTTTGTGGAGTTAAAAAAGAAAGAAATATTATAAGATTGCTAGCAAGAATGCAGAGTGAAATACAGTTACCATTATGCACCGAATTATAGCTGACTTCTAAGGGTGGGGCTGAAATAATTCTCATTGCATTTTGCCAGAATCTCCATGGGGTACAATTAAGTACTCCAAGGTCAATATCTTGAAGAATTTTGGGGTACATATAAAACATGTTACACCCTTGCAATGTGGCAGGTTGGAGTTTTCCACTTGCGGTGAGTTATATTTCAGGTATTTATATGAAAAAAACATGGGTGGCCACAGTGATGCGGCATTTAGCATTGCCACCTCATAGCAAGAGGTTCTCCAGTTTGATTCTTGGCTGGAGTGCCTTCTGTGCGGAGTCTGCATGTCCTCCCTGTGGTCGCATGGGTTTCTTCCGGGTGCTCCTGTTTCCTCTCACATCCCAAAGATTGGACACTCTAAATTGGCCCTAGGTGTGCATGTGTTTGCCTTCTGTGGAAGGTAGGGCACTGTGTTGGAAACTCAACACCATAAAACTCCACTGCCAATCATTCTGCGGACTGTTGTTCCGTTGTGGTGACCCGTAACTGGGAAAAGCCAAAAGAAAATGTAAAAAAAAATAACAGTATTATGCCATTGGTTTACAATACATCTAAGCACTACAACATGTCATCATTGTACTGCAAGGACAGAAATTCTGAGTATCCTGTTTAACTTAAAAGTTTATTTTTACATTGCAAAGCCTGAAATTCTGAGTTTCACACTTAAGTCAAAAGTCCCATACACATGAGATTTTTCACTCTTCTGTATGAATCCTGTTGTGAGTTAAGATGCTTGCCCTGACCATCTGATTTTACCTTTGGTACATAAAGGCTGTGAAGGTCTACTCTGTTTAGTTGAAAGTACCACAGAACAGAACTGACCTACATTATGAATATATTAAATGTTGTTACCCCATCGTGTATTTAGCATTTAGATATAAAAGTCAACTTTTTATGATTTTCTTTGACTCAGTCTTCCCATAACCATCAATACCATGCAGACATTGACCCATTTGTTCTTGCTGCTGATGGATTCTATGGATAATGGAATAGGAGATATGAGTGTGGGATTATGGGTCATCACCCTTCATGGAGTTACGAGACTTATCTTCTGTTTCCAGCCCCTCCCCTTCTTGACTCACAGATGCAGTGCAATGTCTTCTATGCTTGGGTCCTGAATGATGTCTACTTCTGCATGCCCTCTATGCCAAGCTGAAGTGTAGTGCTTCCTTGGCCGAATTCTTCCATTTACCCTGCCTTCTCTCATGGAGGGTATGCTGTCAGTCGAACTCAAATTTTACTCCTTCTGTGGGAAATGAACCAAACCCAAGGATGAGTGAGCTGGTATCAGCCACTCACTCACTTACTCACTCACACTCACCCCTCCCAGGCCAGCTTCCGCTGAGCCCTAACTGCCAACTCACCTGAATCAGCCGGGTCATAGTCAGGGCTTTGCCTCTTTACACTAAGTAGCCATCTTTCTTATAACAATGTAATTAAGGTGCTTGAAGATGCTTGATACCCTTTTGATACTTTCAAAATGGTACATTTTGGCTGATACGGGTAAAAAAATCATTGACTTGCATTATAAAAACAAAGTTTTTAGGTATAAAGGTATACTGCTTGTTAACTATTTGTAGATAAGGATTAAAACTAAAAGTGTAAGTGTGTGTGTGTGTGTGTGTGTGTGTGTGTGTGTGTGTGTGTGTGTGTGTGTGTGTGTGTGTGTGTGTGTGTGTGTGTGTGTGTGTGTTTGTGGTATGTCTGTAATAGTAGATATAAGGCTGTGAGCCATGTGCATCATACCCCACTTTAGCATTTGTGCAACTCAAGAAGCAACAGGTGATTATATTGCAAGGTTTACCTGATAGGTAAATTTTGGCACAACTGCTAACTGCCTCATATGACTTAATCAACATGGATGCAATTATATGTTTCTTCAAATAACAGTCAACTGTTTTCTAGAAATATTGCTGATATACTAGTTAGTCATAAACATTTATTAACAGAGTTTTCTAAGCAAACACCAAAATGTGCGGTACCTGGCAATGCTTTCCCAGTTAAACTCCTTCCAAGTTATTCAAAATTCTGTTCCTAATACCATAATACTATGTTTGCATATGTATGGGAGCACAAGCGACTCCCATTGCTATCCCTTGTACTCATCTGAAATATTCTCCTTCAAGAAAATGTCATTATTATCCAATATCGTTTCAATAAAATTCCCCAGAACCAAACATTCCTTGTTGGACAAACACTCACAGCTGGAACAGGCATCCCTAAACCAATCTACACCAGTAACAGGTGGGATACATGAAAACAAATTTACTACATCAACCATGGCCAATAAGTATTCCTCTCCAAAAAGTACTGATGTTATACTTGCAAAGAAAGCCCAGGAATCCTAAAGTATATAGGGATATTTCTTATAAAATACCCTTAATTTTCCATCAACATATAACAATAAGGGATGTGTTTTAGAACCTGAAGCAGCTACTGTAGGGCACATGGGTGGATTTGAAATGTTCTTATGGATCTTTGTGGAGTTTATGGTCTATCACACTTTGGTCTACTAGATCTTGTAACGTCATGTCAATTGTATAGTATTATGCTTTGTTTACCTCATTCCTTGAAAGTCTGAGATATCATTCATCACTCTAAGATATTGTGCATCTTAGCAGAGTAAAGAACCTATAAATGTATAGGTCTATAAGGCAGGCACATATGACTGTGAATGCTAAGTGAAGTAAACTGGGCATGATGGAAGTCAACTATTTATAATACCCTACAGAAAGAGGGTCAGTAAGACCAAAACTAAAAAGGACGAGTGGCCATAAAGAATTGACCTATGCCCTCAACTAAAATACAAGTGAAGGTTTTCCTTTGACTAACTTGGTATTACTGAAAGTTTGTACCTGATCTTGAAACTACTGTCTGTTCTTTGACAGAGCTTACAAAGGGAACATCTTCTGTCAAAGTGCAATGGTTCCTGATTTTACCAATATGTCAGAGGCAGGTTTGAGTGGGGTGCTGACCTATGACATTTAAGGTGAGGAGCACACTATATGCTATATCAACAGAAAATTAATCAATGTTGAAAGGAGGTATTCAGTTATATAAAGAGAGTATCTAACAATAAAGTGGGCCAAGTACTATTTATGAGGTAAGAATTTCATCTTATTAAATGCAAATGGCCCTCCATAATGGCTGGGTTAAAAGATACAGTATATGCCAATACCATGTTTTATGGATGGACACTGTCCTTCCATTTCACCATGACCCAGAAACCTGCGTAGTGTATTGGAATGAGAATGGGTTGCCAACCCATTATATTAAGCTGAAAACCATTTTTTTATGCTAGAAGGGAGGAGTTGTGATATGTTGAGTATGTCTCTTAGCTCAACTGATTATGATGTCCCCTAAGCTCAGTTGGTTAAGCAATATACTGAAGTGACTGTTGTTTTCCTATGTGTGGATTCAAATCCCAAAGTATCCTGTTTGGGGGAGGATTTGGCATAATGGTTATGATCTTTGGCCTATAGGCACAAGGTACAGGGTTTGATTCTGATCTAGGATTACTGGCTAGGCTTAAAATGGCCCTTAAGGACAGTAAGCCTAGTATTCACATATGAATCTATGTAGTTTACCTTTTAGAGTGGCTGGTGTTTGGGAAATTCTCAAAGCACATAGTCAGAATAATGCATGTATTACTTACATAATAAGTCAGTAATTGCCTATTTCTGCTGTGTTTAAGGATATATTGCCTGCAAACAGCACACAAGAAAGTTAGAGCTTCATTTTGAGGTTCAGAAAGGGTTAAGGAGCAGCATACCTGAATATCCTGGAGGCATGCAGTGTAACAGCCCAGTCAGGACCTAAGACCTCCTTGCAGTACAGAGCTGGACTCAGAGCCCAGGTGAGGTCTGCAGCCTGTGACTTGTGACTCTCTATGAAGAATCTGTATGGGAAAAGATATATATTTAGTTTAGTTATTTATTTATTTTATTTTACATTTGTTTACCGGGAAAGTCCAACTGGACAAGCTGTCCTTTTTCTGCAGAGGCCTGGGGAGAAAACCTCCATAATTATATACAGAAATAAAAATAAAAATACACAAATAGAATACACAGTATAATGCACAATATAATGCATAAAAATGAATACACGAGATGATATACCCTGATACATGTGATGTAGCAAACTAGAGTAGAGTGTACAACAATTTTACAGTTAACATTGCAACATCACAGGATATTTTCTATGCAGTTAGTCTTGCAACAATGCAATATTGTTTTATATGCAGGTACTACAGGCATATTTTGTACAGAGTAGAAAAGAGAAGAATGGAAAAAATTAATGAATGGTAGAATAGTGGTTACAATACTTAGGATGGCCAGAATGTTTTAAACAAGGGTTGGTAATAGAGCATAACTATGTTTTTAGTCAGGGCTGGTAAAAGGGCATATCCATGAGTTAGTTAAATGGGAATTTAGACTCCTTTTAAGACTTATAGTGCAACTGATAGCTTTAATTTCTAAGGGAAAAGTATTCCAGATTTTGGCTATGTAATTTGAGTACAGGAATTCTCCAGCAGTATTATTAGCTTTGGATTTGTTAGTGGAGCACAAATCATGATAAGTCCTGTAGGGTAGTAAGAGGTTTTGAAGGGCAGGATTTTTTTTCTGGTTGCTTAAGTATTTGATGAGCCATGGTCAATCGGTTGTAGGTTAAGAGATTGGCCAGTTCTAACCAGGAGTTCTGTCTTAGTGCTGGGCAATGATGAGATCTATAATTTGATTCTGTGACGAACTTTGCAATATTATTGTATCAGGTCTCAAGTTTACTTACATCTGATTTCTTTAGATTGGTGAAAAGTGGAGAAATGTAGAAGAGAGTGGAGACTATGTGAGTTCTGACAATGGTGGCCTTTGTGTTGTCTGTTAGAAACTGTTTATTTCTGTATAGGGTAATTAGTTTTTTATGGACTTTCTTTATTGTCTGAGCTATGTGGATATTGAATGTCAGGTTACTGTCAGTGATTACATCAAGAAGTTTAGGTTTGGCTTACTGGAGAAATAATTGCATTATTTATAGATGATATATTGAAAGGAGGAGTAATGTCAGTGGTTCTTGTGAGTGGAAAAAGCATAAGCTTAGTCTTATTGGGGTTAAGAATAAGCTGTGCATTGGCTAGCCAAGATTCTACTGCTGAGAAGGACTGCTGTGTTATGTGTTGAAGTTGTAGTAGTGTTGGAGTAGTGCAAATTAGAGTGGAATCGTCAGCATACTGGACAAGGGATGCATGCAAGGTATAGGTGTGAATGTTGTTAGTAAATAATGTGAAGAGAAGAGGACCAATGATAGAACTTTGAGGGACTCCCAGAGTGACCGCCTGTACAGGAGAGAGGTTTTGCTATCATTTTACATCTTGTTGGCCCCCAGTTAGATAATCTTCAAACAATACAAGGGCAGAATGGCTGAGATTGAATTCAGAAAGTGTGTTTAGGAGTAAGTTGTGAGAGAGAGAGTGTTGAAAGCTTTGGATAGATCAAGAAAGATAGAATATACTAGGTTACTGTTGTTTCTATGCTGATCGATAATGTTAGTGAAGGGCATCAGAGCAGTAGTAGTGCTGTGTTTAGGTCAGAATCCATGCTGAGTGTCAGATAGAAAGTTGTTTGTTAATAGATGGTTTATTAATTGAGAATGGATGCACCGCTCTAACATTTTTGATAATGGTGATAGTATTGCTATAGGATGATAGTAGGACAGCTCTGTTACGCTTCCAGCTTTATGCAGTGGGATAATATGTGATACTTTCCAGATGGTTGGCACATTATGTTCAGATATGGATCAACTGATGTGGATGGATACCAGATAGGAGTTGGCTTAGCTAAGATGTTAAAATAGTCTGGAGATAGCTGCAAGGGTTGTTGACTTAAACTTTTTTAGATTTTTTTTAGGGTATCTGTAGAGACAGGTTGGAAGGAGAAGGTACTGCTGTCCTGACTTGTATGAGGTGGTAGAGAAGTGGAGCAGTTGTTATTTGCAAGGGCTAAGATGGATTCTGTGAAATATTTATAAAACTGAGTTGCTATGCTGTCTTTAGTATTGGTGCTTGATGGAGAGGGTGTAATATCTAGTCCTGGTTATAGGATTTTTTTTATTGCTGATCAGAATTTTTGTGGTTGATTCTGATGTTTGGTTTGGATATTACCATAATAGTTGATTTTGTCCTGTCTGATTTGCCTTTTGGCTTTGTTTCTTAGTTTGGAATATGCCTATTTGCTGTTGTTTTGTTAGTGCAGCACATTTCCCAAGCTTTATCTTTTGCTTTTAATAGTGACCTTTTCTCCTTGGTTAACCATGGTACATAATTGGAGGAGCTTAACATGCTAAGGAAAGTGGTGTTAAAATAATTTATGGCTTCCTGTGGAGGGAGATATTTGAGCGGTGACTAATAACAGTGTTTTGAGTGTGGAAAGGAATTCTTTAGGGATAAAGTTTCTTTTATTGCAAATTTGGCAGTAGGTCTTAAATTTCAAAAGATATGCAGGGTGTCTAGGAAGGTAGGTAGGGAGATGGTCATTAAGAGTATCTGGTAGATAGCCTGTTTGTAGAGAGGGAATGAGTCTGTTGGTTAGGATCCAATCCAAGATGAACTACCTTATACACTTATGGTCTATCCATGTGGGAGAATAAATTAGTTGGGTGAAGCCATGGAGGTTTATGAGATTCGTTGGATTCTGTGAGTCACAGGTGTACCAATCAAGGTTGAAATCACCCATGATAATTGTTTCTTGTGGGAGGATTTTTGATGTCCACCGTAGAATGTTTTCAACAGTGGGGAGGTTGTTGCCAGGAGGGATGTAGGCACCAACTATGTGTTTTCTAGAGTTTTATTGTAAGTTTAGTAAACATTATTTCAGTATTATTGAAATCAGGGGTGGCCTGATTTGTGGGTTATAGAGTGAGGTTATTTTTAAATAGAAAGGTTATGCCGTCGTCTCTTTTGCTTTTTCTGTCTAATCTAAGAATATTGCAACCTGGTGGTATAATTTTACTATTGGTGATTTCAGGTTTTAGCCATGTTTCCGTTATTAGGGCAGTGTCTGGAGAATAAAGGGAAATTGTGCCATGTAATTCTTGTACTTTAAGGATACTTCTAATGTTGATATTTAATAATAGTAGGTCGGTACCTTTTCTAGTGAGGTTTAGAAAGCTTTGGGTCTGAGTGATGGGTAGGGAAGTGGCGTGGATTATTTTAGTTTTGGGGCCAGGGTTTGGGTGGATATGTCCACTAAGAATGAGTTGGGATGCTATGTGTGTAATTAGATTTAGGAATTTAGTTCTATATTTATTGTACTTTACGGAAATGTGTGAGAAGATGCTGTATGAGGCTTGGTCCATGTATGTAACATTGTAGATGGATGGTGATATTAAGATAGTTCTGTGTTTTGTTTGTTCTGGGGGTGAGATATATATATCATTATAAAGTACCATTTAACTATTTTTTTAAATGAAAGCCAAATCAGATATTTTGGTTTGCACTAGGAAGAAATGAACAATCTGTTGCCTCCATATTTCCTTGGACTTACAGTAACCATTAACATTTAAAGTCACACAATCCATATGCTGTATATCCTAAATATATTATAGAGTTCATTTACATTCTATGAGGTAGCATGTGTCATGTTACACTGATCAGTTCAAGTTAACCTCAAACATACTCGGAATGTCATGGTGGTTTTATACTTTTGTTCATATTTAAAAGGTATTTTAATACATGCTGCTTTTCAGTCTTTAGTATTATGATCAGTTTTCAGGCTGTCATGTCTGGTCTTCTTCTGAGTCTGGGATACTTTATAGACCTGGAGATCTGTAATACTTTTCAGGATAGTTCTAGCAACAATACATCTGTTCTCAGAGACATGACTTCAAAAGCCTGCCTACAACAAATGTTTGTAATTCTTCTGATATAGCTTATCATCTTCCTCACAGACAACAAAGGCCTTTTCTGCAACTGCTTGCCCGGATACTTCATCTTCAGGCTGTGAATTTTCCCACTGTCTTTAGTATTCTTACTGTCTCTAACTTGTTAATCTGATAATTTTCTGTGTTTTCTAACAAAGTAGCATGTCTGTACTTGTTTTCTTTTTTTTCCAGCATTTATTTGACTTTTTAGTAGTGTTTTCAAGTAATTTACCTGAAGTAGGTACTCTGCTTTTTATTCTTCTGCCACTTAACCTATTTGCATTCTCACACCATATATTCTAGGCAAATAAATGTTATATTTCTTCAGTTGAATTGAGCAGTTCAGGGTAAAATTTCAGACAGTAGTGTGTGACATTGTCATCTAGTGACTGATGATAGAAGACATGGAAAGTGTTGCAGGCAACATAAGTTTGGTCATATAGACCAACAGGTGCAATTAAAATATGAAAGGTGCAATGCTGTCAAGAAGAAATTAATTTAACTTATTATAAAAGAAGTGAAAAGGGTGCTGGAAGAGATATGACCTGATTTAAGACAATAGGATTGTTGTTTATTTATGTGAGGTGTCCGGAGGTAATACTGAGTTTCTGTATAACCAACAAATCTCCATGATGCTGAATAAACAGCAAGTTAGTGAGATTGGAGACAAGGCAGTTGAAATGGATGAACAGGTGGAGTAAGTGAAACAGTTAGATGCACTGGAATATAAAATTTGAAGCGAAAATATGAAAGAGATTTGAGTATTAGAAGGAGAGGAAGCTAAGGATTTACTGGACTATGTAAAAACAAAGATGTTGCAATGGGCAGGCTTTCCAAATAACTCATTGGCAGTTGAAAAAGTGATGCAATTGCCATTGACTGAAACTAATAAGAAATAGGGGAAGCCTGGGGTTACTTTGATTCAGGTTGAGTCAAGTTATGAGATGGAGTAGATTTTCTGTCAATTATGTCAGCTAGGAATGTACATTTTAGTTGCTATTCAATCTGTTTCTGTTGAACACAATTACTTGGAGACCACTTTCCAGCAATGGATGCAGGTTGTGGAGTACACTCAAGAATGTAAAAGGCAAAAAATGAAAAGCAGATTACATTTTCAAGCTATTCTGAAAATGTATTGGACTGATGGCATGTTAACATTTATTAATGCAGAGGACATGATAATTATAATTAGAGACCTTCATGTGCAAAGATCCTATGAAGCAGCTGTAATGAATTATATTGATATTTCTAATACTGTTCATCTTCACTGAAAGTAGAAGATGAATGGGGGGTGTTAGAAGACCCAAATGGAAAAGGAGAACCTTGTTCTCATCTGGGGGTAATGAATAGTGGACAGAAATAACGCATATCCTACCTAAGAAGGTGTAGACTGGGTAACTGACTATTTTTCTATAACTTTTGTTAAAGTGCACATTGGAGGTATGCCAGAAGTATGATCTGCATCTATAAAACTGCTAAATTATAATGTGTTTAATGTAATTGATATTAGCAAATGTATAATATCTTTGTATATTATATATAGCAATGATATTTATGAAAACTGAAAGTTCAGTTCATATTTATAGGAAGGTAAATCTACTATCCCCCGGATTCACCAATCTTCTGCGCAGGACTAGTCTAGTGCTTCACGGAAGAGGCAGGATAGGAGGAGGATGGCAGCGCGCCAAGCATATTAATGAAGGTGCACTGCCTGACATCCTACATGGTGCGTGGACGAGTGTAGGGGGTGTGTTGGAGAGCAGAGCCCTCAGAATAAACACGCACCTGCAAAGTAGAACAGCAGAAAATGTAAATAAATGAGCGAGATCGCTCATAGGTGTCCGCATAGCCCCACCAACAATCCCCCATGTGTGCAACAGCAACAGGACATAAAAATAAAAAGAAGTAACCCCTGTATTTAGTTCTAAAACTCTGAGTACAGCTAACCGTAGGTGCACGGGTATGCCCATCATTTAGCTACGGTTAAAGCAGCTTAAAAGGCTGAAGAGGATAACAAGGAAGATATAGCAAATGAAGCAGCACAGCAATAGCATTGTGATCAGAGCATCCGCCTAACAAGGAGGCATTCCCGGCTCGACTCCCACTGCAGCACATACCATTTTCCATGTGAAATCTGTATACGAACATTTATTTACATTTTATTGCTGTATAACCTACTAAATAACATTTAAATGTGAACTGGAGTACTGCATGAAATGCACATGTGAAGAGTCAGTACCATAATGAATACGTCAGCAGTAATCAGGCGTAAGCACAGATAAGCAGTAGTAAGCATATGTAAGCACTAGTAAGAGTGTACAAGTGCTTTTCAGTGGGGTGAAGCACCACTGACACAGATTAAGCAAAGGAGACGCTAACTGCGTGTAAGACACTGTGACCGGAAGTCAGCAGTGCTTACCTCTGAGGAAACCCACTTACAACCACTTGAAAGTGCCTTAAGCACACCGTATCCAACAGCCAGTGTCAAGTGTGACTCTGTGTACACTAATGTAGTCAGTCATAGGTATCGCAAAGCATACGTGGCACACAAGGTTGGCCGGTATGCACACGAAACACAATATCCAGCAATACCAGTCATCATTACCGGATATGCAGCTAAAGATTTAGAGGTATACGTGTTTGTATAAATACCCATAACTATATAGATATACACCTCCCCCTCTCTGTAGTACAAATGTATACATACATAGATAGACATATAAATAAATACCCACATATACATATATACATATGCAGAAACCCATACATCCATATGTCGTTACATATATATACAGCAACACACACACACACACACACACACACATATATATATATATATATATATATATATATATATATATGCAGACATATACATATATACATATATATATATATATATATATATATATATATATATATATATGTGTGTGTGTGTGTGTGTGCATAGATATACACAAATATATAACTATGATAAGATACAGCACCTAAGAATGACATATGTTCACAGGCCATGCCAATGGAGGTGAGGGGCTCAAGCAAGAAATGTGTAACACGTAGCATGAACCTCCCCCCTAGCCGGACAGAGGAAACATGCAAACAAACCTACAAACAATGTAAACAATCCACTGCGCCCCAGACCACAGACAGGGGTGTGTACATACCCGGAATACAAGGGTGGGAAAGCCTGATGACCCATGGGTCGAGACAACGTACGAGATGGGTCCTGTGAAGTGGAGAGTGAGCAGTGTGTAGTGGTGTGTTTAGACCCGACCTGCAACCAGAGTAAGGATGAGTGCTGTAGAGGAGATGTGGGTGGGGGAACTATGGGTATGTAATTATGGGTCTAGGCATGCAGGTGTTTGCTGGAGAAGGTCTATTCGGACAGCCCCAGGGATGTAAGCAATAGTGTTCATTGGGCAGTGCTGCCGCCCAATGAGCAGTCACTCCCGCTACGAGTCCCACTGCAGCACAGTCTATTTTACATGGCAAAGAGCGGTATAACCAGATGTAGATGTAAATATGTAGAGGTATGTGTGTGTATATATATATATCCATAACTACATGGAGATATACCTCTCCCTCTCAGTAATACAAATGTATACATACATAGACAAAATATATATAAATACCCACATATAGATATATACATATGCAGACACCCATACATCCATATGTCGTTAGATATATATATATATATATATATATATATATATATATATATATATATATATATATATATATATATATGTGTGTGTGTGTGTGCGTAAATATACACATATATATATAGCTAGGATATCATACATCAGTTAAGAATTACATATGTTCACAGGCCGTGCCAATGGGGGTGAGGGGTCTAATCAACAGATGTGTAACATGTAGCATCAACCCCCCCCCCCAGCTAGACAGGTGAAACATACAAACACACAATAAAAGTAAACAAACCACTGCTTCTCAGACTACAGGCAGGATACTACCAGTGGGAGAGACCCGCAAAGTCTAATCTTGAAACAAAGACAAGAATGTCCCTTGTAAGACACCCCAAAAATTCTATGATTTTTCAGGTTTCCAGCCATTCTACAGATGTCCAACGGCAGGGCGTGCATGTTCTCAGTTTACAAGGTTGGGGAAGCATGATGATCCATGGGGCGAGACAACATACGTGATGGGTCCCGAGAAGTGGGGAGAGGGTAGTGTGTACTGGTGTGGCCAGACCCGACCTGCACCCGGAGTAAGGAAGAGTGCCAAAGAGGAGGTGCGGTTTGGGAACTATGGGTATGAAATTATGGGCCTAGGTGTGCAGGTGTTGGCTGCAGCGGTTCTATGTGGACCGCCCCAGGGATGTAAGCAATAGTGTGCATTGGGCAGAGCTGACGCCTAACGAGCAGCCATACCTGGTACAAGTCCCACTGCAGCAAAGTCTAGTTTACATGGCAAAGGACAGTATAACCAAATGTGTTGTTGCAAACCCACTAAATGACACCAAAGAACACTTGCGTGCAACACCCCACTGTAGGCATGTAAGCCAAACTAATTGGCATCACAAGGTATTATTGCTGTCCAGACCTCTCAACTGTCCCTGATCTTCAGGGAATTCCCTGATATAGACTCCGACTTTAGGTCTGTCCCTCTTAATCCCTCTGAAAACTGGTGAGTGCTGAAGAAAAGGTGGTGAATTGCCCTTCATAAGTAATGATAGTAATTCAGAGTTATAGACATTTTACGTCAGAAAACCTATATTAATCCACATTCTCTTATTCTGCAAATGTTTCAGGTTAATAGTACAAATATTTAGAAAATGTCCCTGATTGTCCCTGATTATTTGAGGAGTTGTCCCTGATTCTGTTGAGATTTGTCTCCGATCAATTGAGAGCTATGTTGCTGTCCTCACCCCCACCCAGGGGTGTGATTGTCCAGACCTACCCCCAAATGCAGGGTATTAACACAGCTGTCTCTGTAGAAGAAATGGTCAGCTGTGGACCTTCCTGTCAGCCATTCTGCACATCCCTGGACATGTCCCCTACTATCAGCCCCTCTGTGTGGCCCAATAACACCACTTACCTATCGACTGCTGTTGCATTCGTAGTAATGTCCACAGTCACAAGTAGGTGACACCCTCCACACAACTATATTGGCAGAATCTGGAACCCCCAACCCAGGTGTATTACTGCAGCTGTCCCAGACTACACATGTAAATAACAAATGAAGGTAAAACCCAAGCACACTTGGATCACCACCTGGCAAAGTCCGCCACCCCCCAACACTCCAGACCCCTACACCAACTACTGACACTGACACCTCCTGTCCTGCCTCGCATACATAACCCAACACCCTGAAAACCTGCACTACCGTTCCCCCACCAATCAGTCAAACAGCCTACTATACAGTTAAAATGTCCCCCCTCCACCTACCTGCCTACACCTCCACTATTTACATCTACTCTACAACACAGGTATGGCATAACTAAACCTAACCCGACTACCTGAGTGTAGCCTAACCAGAAATGCTAAACTGGAATTCCACTTAACCTTACACTGACCTTCATGAACAGTCATACCTGATATGTACACCTAACTTAATACTGACATGTACATGAAGTAGCACAGGGGTATGCGGCAGCAAGCAGGAGTATGCCTGTTTGGGCAGTGGTAAGCATTTTCTACACAGAGTAAGCAAAGTAGAAGCTAACTGGTTTAAGAAACAGTAACCGGAGGTTAGCAGTGCTTACTGTCGCGCAAACCCGTGCAAACCTGCGTACAACTGCTTTAAAGTACATTAATCACTCTGTACCCAATGGCACATGTTTATTTTATTTTATTTTATTTTATTTTACATTTGTTAACCGGGCTAGTCTGACTGGATACATGTCGAGGCCGAGGAGAAAAGCTCCATTAACATACTAGCAATAACGATAAATACATCATAATAACAAATACAAAAGTCAAAATGAAAAAACAAACACAAGCAAATTATATACATATAATAAATAAGAACAATTGTATTGTATAGTTTAGTGAAATGCTGAGGATTTATAAACAGGAAAATAAGAACTGAATTTTGAGTGATTGTTAGAGTAAGACTGCTAGACAATGTTAACTATGAACAATTTAGAATAAATAAGTTGTGCCAGGGCACTAGTAGAAGAAGGGGGATAAACATAGAGAGATAAGTAGAAAAGGTAGGAAAAGAACAGATGAGCAGATGAAGTGATATAGCATAGATGGAGGAAGTAGGAAGTGTAGGAAAGGAGAAAAGAAATTTAAGGTAGAGAAGCAACCAGTAGAAAGAGTAGAGAAGTGACCAGTAGAAAGTGCATATGTTCTGCCCAGCAACAAAATAAGCTGCATCTGCAAGGCTCAAACTCAGGACCCTGTACACTATAGTCACAGTAGCAACCACTAAGCCATTATAGCAATACAGATGAATGAGGTATCAGCAAACTAATCCTCACCACAGGAAAATCAACCCAAACATTTGAACTGAATGTATGTACAGTGTGAAGTGGTATAACCTGATATATAACATAAATATGTGAACTGGAGTACTGCAGTAAGCATAGATGTGAGGTGTTATTGCAATAAAGTGTGGAAGTCCCCAGGTCCCTATACAGTGTATGTACACATGAATCACGGATACCAGACACATATATAACCTGTAATGAAGAATAAAGCACTGCCAAAAGGCAAATATAGTGCAAATTAACTATTAAGCAATGCTAACCACAGCACAGCTCAACTTAGTAAGAGTAAGCAATGTGTAGGGGAGCCAATCCAATCTGCCTAGTGGTATACCCCTTTAAGCACTGCCAACCTTAGGTAAGCAGGTGTGCCCATAGCTTAGCCTTTTCAAACCCAGCCAATCACAGAAAAGTGCAGGTAATTGGCCATATTTAAACCACACAGGCTGGAATATGTTCCATAACTGGTTGTAGCTTCCTACTGCAGGCAGAATGGCTGATGTGGGTGAAGGCACTCATTTTAGAGCACAGCACTGGGGCATCCAGGAGTCAAAACTCATGGTATGACTCTTGGTAAAACACCATAAGGAGAGACTACTGCAGAGCCAGTACCATGGCTCGCAGTATAAAACAGAGGCCTGGGACAGTCTCACCCGTGACCTCACCATTGCCACAGGTATCCCCCGGACTGGTGAGCAGGTCAGGCACCACCATGCTGACCTGAAGTGGCAGAGGGGGGATGTACTGGAACAGCGAATCCAGGAGTCTCAGCAGATGGCTAATGCCCCAGTACTAAGTATTCATTCCACTAAGTAGTTAAGAATTGCCTAGCTTGTTTACACTATGGATAGGTATGGCTAAATATCACTGTATTCCTCCAACAGCTGCAGATGAGCGAGCTGTGAACCAGCAAGCCCATGATGCTAGGTTGCAAAGGCTGCATCGTGAGGCAGGTTAGTATTTCTCTGCATGTACTGTCCTAACAAATAAATATAAGAGCCTTAGAAAGTGTCATACCAGTAGGAATAAATGTGTAATATTCTGTCAATAAAGCTATAACCCCTGGAGTGCTTCTGTTTACTCTTCTTTCATATGTAGTTGAACTGTTGCATACTATAAATAGTACTGTTGTATTAAGCAGTGTTACCCATGCTGTGGTATGCAGATAAAATGTGTATGAAGTTCTGTATAACAATGTTGGAATTGCCAAGAGGTCAGTCATATTGTACAAGTGAGGGAGACTTAGATAGAAAACAGTAGAAAGCTTCACATCAATTCCCTGATGGCACAGTGCACTGTGATGTTAACTATAACTTTGTTGTCACACACAGCAGGGGTTTGAATCCCAGGAGTGCTAGTAAGTTGTATGCATAATCATACTCCACAACTGTACAGATTTTGTTACAATGTTCAGATAGAAAGCTGTATGCATAATTACATCCAACAACTGTACAGAATTTCCTAGAATGTTCAGATAGAAAGTTGTATGCATATTCATACCCCACAACTGTTCCAGTCTGTCCAGCATGTCCAGATAAATGGCCCATATTACCAATCTGGTATCCTGTTCCCCTAACAAAGCAGTGTGATGATCCCAGAAATGTAGGCAGCTGTTAATGACATATAACTGATAGTCAAACGTGTACATAGTCATAGAATGTATATGAAAACAAACCTGTCATTCTAGCACCTCACCCAAAGTGTATGACAGCAATTCTCAACATATGTTGCATTAACACCTGCATCTTGTCATGCCTGTAAGACACAGGTCACGTATATAATAATCTATAAACATACCATTGTACAATATAAGGCCATTGGGTAGTGTAATAATACATGTAAGGGAAAGATCACTGCAGTGACTAAGAATGTTGTGAAAATTACAAGGATATATTAGTTGTTAATTGAAGTCTCTCTCTCAACCCTAACATATCTGCAAAATAACCCAAAGACACTCCTCAACTGGTATGTGTACACTCCAAACTTTTGTTGGGACATATGTCCCAATGGTTTATAAATATTCACATTTGTTTCTATGCATGTGCCATGTTTAAATACACACATATTGGCGGCCTGTTACCATCAATGAAACCTGCATTCTCTTGTAATGGCCACTGTTGTTCCATATATGCATGCATTCTGCTTGCTCTGCAACTGTGTTAAATCTGGTGTTTTGGATTAATGGGAATACCTATGCATGCTGTTGTAACTAATCCTGAATGCTGTTGACTGTTACTAACCCATATCTGTCATAAACCTGCTACAACATAGCTCGTATGGGAAGGCCGGTCCCAGCAGACCCACCTGTCCCACCTCAGCTGGCCATGGCACCAGGCACCAGCACATCTGGGGCCCAGCCTGGGTCCTCCTCCTCCGTGGGCCCTGTGCCACCTTTGGGTGGAACCACTGCAGGGGATGGGGCTCACCCCCCCGGGAGCGGGTACAGAGGGGAGCCTGTCACCCGTCAACATGTCCAGGCCGTGCTGTGTAGGGAGCTCGATCTGGAGTTTCGAGACCAGCTATGCCAGCTTGAGGGCCAAGTGGCTCAATTAGAGGGTGAGCCTGCCCCTCTTACACAGCCCTCAGCACAGCCACCTTTGGGGCCGTGAAGGTGCAGTGGTGACTGCCCATGGGTGGGGACCTCAGTCCCACTGTTCCCATTTGGGGGCTGATGGGTTTGCGACTTCCGAACACCCCTCTCCGTCCAAGGTGTTTATCCCCAACATGTGTCATATACTGCCCCTGTATGTGTCTTGTTTGTCTTGTCTGTTTACCTACCCAACCTATCTCCCCAATTATGTTTACTACCCCTCCCCAACATCCCACTCTCACCTGAAAAAATAAAAGGGCAATCTGTTCCCACAAAAAAATCATGCCCTATGCATAGCTGTCCATTTCGCACATATGTCCACTGGACACATGTAATCTGGTCTAATTGGCTTCACAACGGATTTATGTTGTACTCACCCCTCTCCCAGGGGTTTGAGGCTCCAAATCTACCTCCAAATTCAGTGCATATGCACAGCTGTTGCTGTAGAAGAAATGGGCAGCTATGGACCTGTCCTACACCCTTCCTGCACATGCCTAGCTATTTCCCCTACTGTCTTACCCTCTTTGTGCCCCTTTTTCACCACTTTCCTATCAACCCTTTTTTCTTTTCTTTTAAAGAAATTAGAGCGAGGGTAAGCAGGAGTAGGCACATTTAAGGAGCAGTAAGCAGGTTTAAGATTGTTTGCATGGGGATAAGCTATGCCTACACAGGTTAAGCAATTTAAAAGCTAACAAGAGTATGAGAACCTGTAACCGGAGGTTAGCAGTGCTTAGCTCCATGCAAACCCACGCAAATCCATGTACAACTGCCTTAAAGTGTCTTAATCGGTCTATATCCAATGGCCCGTTTTTCTGCCCAGCAACAAAATAAATTGCATCTGCAAGCCTTGAACCCAGGATCGTGCACTCCATACACAAAGTGATTTACCACTAAGCCATGACAGATACAAAGACATTCAATGTTTTCAGAAACATATCATGCAGTCCTGTCATGCAACAGTACAGAGAATGTATACCAACACCTAGTGTGTATAACAATAATAATAACTAAACAGATACAACATATCTACATATGTATATATATATATATATATATATATATATATATATATATATATATATATATATATATTCCTAACACTATATACATATATATCAATATATATGCACATATATACATGCATATGCCTAAATCGACACATATATGTGTCTACACCTATATGTCTACATATACACAGCAAGTTATATATGTGTACACAGATATATATCTATGTAGGTATATATGGACATAGATATATACATGTTAGCAGATGTATATATCTATATAGGTATATATGGCCATACATCTGTAGATAGCAATGGCAGATTAATAAATACACATATGTCCACATGCACCGTAAAAGGGGTTGAGAGGCCCCACACACTATACATCTCGTACAAATAGGCATCCTCCCCCACAGCCATACACGTGCACCCTGCAATACACTACCAAGTACAGTCTGCCTCCATAGGACATGTAATATCCATCAACATCCCCAGGATACAGATACACAGACACAGATATGCAGATAAAGATATACATACATATATATATATATATATATATATATATATATATATATATACACACATGTGACTACACATACACACGCAGATATATGTACAGTATGATACATATGTAGAAGGTGCACCCAATATGGAACAGTCACTATGCCTACAGTTAACACCTGAACAACTGGACACTGTATGGGTCACCCATACAAATGTCAATCGTTGCCTGCAACATATACCCATAGAAAGGTCATAGGAAAGACACCACACACAGGCTTGCAGAAATGGGAAACCTTTAATTGTGTACTATTACAGTTCTATATGCCATGTCATATAGCTGTTCAGACACTGACAACCATATAAACAGAGAACTGCAACTGTGAAACAGTTACACTAATACAACTGTTGCTGTCCAGGCAACGCCCTTCAAATTGTACATTAGTGAAGACAGACTGGGCCACAGGATACCAAACAATCAATAGTATGTACTGCAGGTGTGTAGTTCAGCAGCCTCTATCTACACTCTGTACAAACTCAGTAGATGGTAAATACGTTATGTGATCAAATGGGTTGTAACTGGTACATAACAAGGCATAACTGACACCATCATGAGCACACTGACAAATGGAACAGTCTGTATGGCAGGAGGCAGTAGGCTTGCAGTACCCCAATTCATGTAAGTAATGTAAATTTGGGTAAAGTATACGGTACTGTACATCCAGATACCTTGCGGCAGCTCACCCCTGATACCCCCACATTCTGTAACAGCCTAGGTCATTTATGGTGCTCCCCACCTAGACTCAATAATACAGGCCCATATACCACCATTACATACACTGGCCTCTAGAGTGCATAAGGGCACACGTGTATTTTATAGGTGATGCCCACACATATATGGCCCCAGCCCCACTATATGTGTGGGGGATACAACAGCAGTGGATTAATAGCAGCAATGGCAGTGTGATATACTCACAGCCCACTACAGAACAACCCCCAACAGCATGACATATGTGCAATGCTTGGTATGTAGATGGAGGATAAAGGCTGGAACACAGGCACATATGTATGTACACACACACATACACCCTGTAACACCAGTACTATACAAAGCATATCACAACTCTACTCAAAGTCTGTCTGTAGTTCCTGATCCTCCTACAAATATGTGGCTGCCCTGAGTGTGCAGGTTCTCCTGTAAGTAGTATTGCTGCCTGCTGTCTGTAACACTGATGCCCACAGACAGGAAGGATGTCCATCACACAGGAAATGTAAAGGGACCATGCCCACATGATGTAGGGATTAATTGTGGGTGGTTGCCATGGCGGTGGTAATTGGAAGTACTACACATATGTAATCATATACATATATCTATCTGGATAAGTACATGTACATATATTTCCACCATATGTCCTGAACATGGAGTGTAGCCCTACCCCAGCCCCTATAGTCCCAAAGTCGTAGTGCAAGGGGATGTCAGGTATGTATAGCAAGTATATTACTAGACTATTGCTACTGTCATTGGGATTGTCTTCACAGACATGGTGTGTGTGGAAGGTCACATCTGCTTATGACGTGTGCCATTGGCTACTGACAGACATCCTAAGGAAATCATTGTAAAGTACCGCCGCTAGCATGTAATGCTCCTGTGGACTGCAGCAGAGATATTGGCCAATATATGTGGAACTTCGCACACACAATGTACAGTCCAGAGGTATACACATAATCCCTTAGTGCAAAACATGTGTACCAAGCCTGACAATATGGATGTAGATGGCCATGTAGATGGGTATAACACATAATGACAGGTATACATATGCCACCATAGGTTTTGGATTCACACACTCCTTTCTGGCCCGACACATAATGACTGCTGGTACAGGGGTGCCATGGGCACATACTACCCACTAGATATTGACATACATCTGTACAGCATCCCACTGCTCTGTCTGACATACATGACATTTAAGGGAGGCCCGGCAGTGATACAGCTGGCAAGTATCTGCACATGGCATCTCACTGGGTAAGTGCACTAAGCTGCTAAGCATGTAACAATGCACTGTGCAGGCTACAGGCAGACTGGCACAACACTGGCCTACATCTCTTATGGGGGAATGCACATGTACCTGCATATATAGCAGGCTCAACAGCCATGTCACAGCACAGGGTAAGACACACCTGTGTGAAAGTGCATAACCACAACCAATGTGAACACAGCCACAGCCACATATGGTAACCTAGCATAATATTACAGTATATCGACTATCTGTTCTACACCATCCTCATATGTGCCACTCACAGAATGACCACTGGGCTGCTACACAATTTAGTCTGATGGCTGTCTGTGGTATGGGACATGTGTGTGTATGGCCCTACAAACATGTATGCCAAAACAGTACCATACAGTGGAGCAGCATGTAACATCAGATAGAAGGGGAGCTAGAACAATGACATCCACCACAGTCTGTACACAGGATAAAGTACATATTAATAATGCCCACACTGCCGATATTCACCATCACTACACAGACCTCAGTACTGTACAAACATCCACAGAATATCCAGGTTATGCCATGAAATATAACCCCTACTGTACATAACATGTGTAGCAATCTGACATATCACTGGCTTGTTATCAGATATGATGACACTATTTATGGTGTACAGCACATATACACCACTTCATGCACGACATATGTACAAAGGTTGACAGAGGTGTGGCTGACAACACATACACAAGGCCAGTATAGACATGTTGCTGTGATAACCTCATAAATTTACCATTATAGCGGGGGGTTTTGCAACATATGTCCTATGACGGATATGAAGTCAGTAACTGTCACGGCCTTCACCATCTATAGACTGCAATCCTCACACTACCTTCTGCATTCCACAGATAGATGCACCGTGGCTAACACATGACACCAAAGGCACAACACTGTCCAGTCTGCAGATGACCCTGCAGATGGGGATTCCTCATATACATGGAACTGACATGGCAGGTATTGCGACATGTACAACAGGCATATCCAGAAATCCCCAATCCATCTGAGATGCTGTTCGCCAAACAACAGATCTAGTTCCTGATCACAGTGACAGAAAAGAGCCAACACCACCATGATGTTCCCAGGTATTGGAGTGTGTTTCCATACAATTGGCTATGGGAATGTTACTACAGCTGTTCCACATGCTATCAGCTAGGGGAGGGCTGCAATTCATGCAGAGGCCATCAGCTGATCATGAGCATCACTTAAAATACACATGCTGCTGCCTAAGCAAAGCAGGTATGGGTCTCCACATCCACCAGAGAGGGAGTGGGGGAGACAGATAGAGGTAAATACATGGCAGGGAGGGGTGGGAGAGTAAAACTGAAGCATGTTTGTGTCACACACCTACCAGCACAGGGTATCAAACCCCTGACAACTATGTAGTGCTATCACAGTTTGATGCAGTTATTGGATGCGCCACCTGCTGTGGAGCTCTCAGAACATATATGTGATGGTGAGTGACATCTGCAACAGGGATACAGTAGATATACAGTAGGTGATGTACACATGCCTGTCTGCATGAACAGGTGCCAGTGTCAACACAGGCACACTCACACAGGGATGCACACACATTGACACACTTGGCAGGGCTAGGAGTGACTCATCACTAGTGGGATTGCCACAACACATCAATGTGCAGGTATCACATGCACCACATGGGTCATACGGAGGTCGTATGAGCAAAGAATATGAGGAGGTGTCAGACATCAGACAGCATGCTTCACTGTGCCCTGTGGGGTTGTAATGAGTGTGGATGTAGACATATGCACCATACAACACACACACAAACACACAGGGTGCCAGTTCCAACATGCATGGGTGCATGTCTGCATGGGTGTGTGGTGGTCAACAGTGCCTGCAGGCTGTACAAGGGTAGGCGATGGGTATACCTTAGCATCAGGCCACATGACAATGGTCTGCATTGTGGCTCAGGCCTGTAGTTTCTGCATTTGCCCACACAGGTGGGTATTGCATCCCCCATCCAGTCACCTAGGTGACTATTGTGTGTGTGGCTAATGCTGTGCATCACTTGCCATGTATGTATTCCTTAATCCATGACATGGATGGTGTCTAGGATGTGCACACCTCCCACATGCATGTACAGTGACATGTGCAACTGTACCTGGGGTGTCTGGTCCGTGTTGTGAACACAGATTATTATCCGATGTGCCAGTCTTGCCCACCTGTGGCAGGAACTGGTAATGGGCAGCAGGTTTACCCTGCACCTACATTGATAGCATGCTAACAGCATTCCCTGATGTCAGTGTCATCTGTCCATACAGGGCATGTTGTCAGGCAGGGTATGTCCATTGTGAGTCACATGTGAAGGCACAGTGGGGTTGCTAACTGTGATTGGCTGGTCTTGATATCACATGTATGGGTATGGCTTTGCACCCCAGCCTCTCAGCTAATTTACATCTGTTATACCTGTATGGTTAACATTGTGATATAGTAGAGCCACCATAAATGAAATAATCAAAACCCCCTCCACCTTGCCCACAAGTGTCACACACTCACCTCTACACAGGATATGAGTTATACACACACACACACACACACACACACACACACACACACACACACACACACACACACACACACACACCTGTCATGTCTGGGAGTAGAACCCCTACCTAACTAGTTTATTACACTACAGCACTACGCAGTTATAGAATGTGCAATGAACATTACTGAAGTACATTTTCCCCAAAGGTGTATTTCACAATGAATGACATCAGCAGAATTACCAAACTAGGGCATGTCAACTGTACTGCGAGTGACTAGCCTAAAATGCATTGCTCCCTACACAGACAGTGAGACACACACAAAACATCCACAACTGACATGTGGGTATAGAACCCCTCACCGAGGTCTATATTACACTACAGCATGGAGCTGTTACAGGACGCACCACAGGGATTACTAGAGAATCCCTTCCCCAAAGGTGTATTTCACAATGACTGACATCAGCAGGATTGCCAAAGTAGGGCATTTGTAATGTACTGTGAGTGAGTAGCCTATAATGCATTGCTCCATACACAGACATTGAAACACACACAAAACATCCAAAACTGCCTGGATGGAGATGGAACCCTACCACTGTTCTAAATCACACTACAGCAGTACACAGTTACAGGACTTGCTACAGAGATTACTGAGCTACAACCTTCCCAGAGATGTGTTTCTAGGTGGGTGACATCAGCAGCCTTGCCAATGTTGAGTATATGAATTCTAAAGAGGGTGAGTACCCTAAAAAGCATTCTTCTCTACTCAGTCAGACACACACACATTCGGCAAGTCTGGGGTTAAAACACCTACCTATTTACTTCATCACACTACAGCAGTATACAGTTACAGGACGTGTTACGGAGATTACTGGGTTATGATTTTTCCAGAGGTGTATTTCTAGGTGAGTGACATCAGCAGCCTTGCCAAAGTTGAGTATATGAATTGTATGGAGTGTGAGTAGCCTAAAAAGCATTCCTCTCTACTCAGTCAGACACACATATTCACACACAGTTGCCAGGTCTGAGGTTAGAACACCTACCTAACTACTTTATCACACTACAGCAGTACGCAGTTACAGGACACACTACAGAGATTACTGGGCTATGATTTTCCCAGAGGTGTATTTCTAGGTGAGTGACATCAGCAGCCTTGCCAAAGTTGAGTATATGAATTGTACGGAGTGTGAGTAGCCTGAAAAGCATTTATCTCTACACAGTCAGACAGACACGCACACAAACACACACTCACACAATTGCCAAGTCAGGGGTTAGAACTACTACCTAAGTAGTTTATCACTACAGCAGTATGCAGTTATTGGACGCGCCATGGAGATTACTAAGCTACAGCTCTCCCAAAGGTGTATTTCACATTGGATGACCTCAGCAGGCTTGTCATGATACTGCTATGGGGAGGGCAGTGTGTGCATGGGCCATAACCCATTCATGTAGGGGTTGACATGTCACATGCAGGCACACACAGAGTCATATGTCACAGGTACGTGTATACAGCTACTAGATGACTACTTCCTTGTACAGTCATGTTGCACAGCTGGCACATGCACCACATAGTCTGTCATGCTGACAGATACTGGTGGCTAGTATCTGCAGTGAGTGACATCTGCACCTCATGTGTTTGGGGCCCTTTGGCTGTGTGCTGGGTGGGACAGGCCCAGATGGCTCCTTGTCACGGTCACCCTCTTCCACACATCTATGTCCGTCTGCCTTTGGCTTACTATAGTGTGTTGTCCTTACATATATGTCTGTATTCCTATCCACTGTGTGTGCAAGGCAGGAGTGATGCATACTGACATATGTCTGCACTAAGAACTGTGACTGCCAGATATGTTTGGTCCACTGGTGTTTGCAGACATGGCCTTCATGTGTTTAAGTGTGTGAGCATGCCCAGTATGACTTTTCAGTATGTTGTTGACTGACATTGCCTTCATTCCTCTGAGTGTGTGAGCATGCCCAGCATGGCCATCTGTATTGCATGCGTGGATCAAGCCCAGGTAGTTTATACTGCGGTGCTGACCTTTGTGTTGTACACAGACATGTAGCATGCTGTGTCTGCAGGGTATCCATTGGTCATTTGGCATTGACTGTTGCTACATTTCTGCATAGCGGGGGGGACACCTGACTGTTTCTACTGTTCTACACAGGAGTGGGGGGGGTCACACCTGACTGTTACTATAAGTGTACGTTGGATGGGAGGGCACACCTGACACTTGTATACATTTGCTAGGACTGTACTGGTATGTCAGGTACTCCATTTCAGCCTGTAGTCTTACCTATCCTGCTGGCTAGAGGCATACCAGTGTACTACAGATCTTAGCTTTAATTACCTACATATTAGTTTCTGACTTCCTAACCTTCACAACTTACATCCAACTGCCTGGCCTGCTGTGGTCTGTCTGTGTAGGCCTGGGGGAGGGGTTACCCATAGGGCTCATTCAGAGGCCATAGTACAGCATTTGTTTGTGTTTGTCTACACCTGTCCTGCTGGCTGAGACTATTGTTGGGTATGTGAACCTTCCTGACTGGCATGTGTGGCTCTTATGGTGACACATGTCACTCAGCCCATTTCCTGCAGTGGGTTTTGTCACCCTGTGACTCCAGTATGTGTTACAGATGTCATGGTGCCACTATGGGTGTCTACTGTCTGCTGCCTTAACATTTGGCCACCCAATTCCCTTGCATGGTCACATCCATACCATAGCTACAGGTAAGAACACATTCTACTCCATTTCGCATTTGGTAGGTTGATTTACTTACCTTGAGGGTGTGCCAGAATTGAGGATGGTGTTTGGCATCCCTTTGACTGTCTGTGCGAGTCAGAGAGAGGTGTCATTCCCTGGGTGCCTACTGTGTCAGTGCATATGCTATGCATTGCCTCTTTGCCAAGACCAGGGCATACTGGGCATGCCTCCTTCTGCCTATTGGGGCAGGCTCAGGTTGTTCCTTCTCCGAGTCACTCTGTGCCTGTACAGGCCTTGACATTGGTGGGGTGCTGTGTGACCCTGCCCCATGCTGTTTCTGCTGCACCTATTTCATATTGTGTAGCATAGCACATACCATAACAATTTGGGTACATGTAGCTGGTGAATACTGCAAGGCTCCACCAGATGTGTCCAGACACGGGAACCATGACCTGAGCATCCCAAACACATGCTCTATTATATGTTTGGCCTGTGCATGTGCCTCATTATGGCATTGTTGTTCAGGTGTGTGTTTATTTCTGATGGGTGTCATCAGCCACGGCTCCAGTGGGTACCCAGCATCCCCCACTAAGTGACCGTAGGGGATGTCCACATTGCCAAAGCTGTGGTACAGCTGCATCAGATGCCATATGTGTGAATCGTCATAGCTTCCAGGGCAGCCAGCACACACATTCATTATAATGCCCTGGGCATCACATACAACCTGGCAGCTGATGGAGGGGATGCCCCTGTGGTTGATGGAGGCCTTACCCTGCTCACCGGATGGTGCTTTGATGCATAAGTGCATGCAGTTTATAGCACCCACTACCCCAGAGTATTCTGCTATTTGGTGGAAGAGATGCATATTTCTGGTCAACACCTCATGTGTGTTGAGGAAATATACATGCTCACTGGCATGTGCTGGGAACTGGTGGAATACTCTGGATGCTGATGCCTGTGAGATGCCCATGATATCCCCAGTTGTGCTTCGGGAGGTATCTGTGGCTAGTATACCTAGGCCTACACATACCTTGGTATCCACTGGGATGGGTTCCCCTCGGCCAGTTTGGTATGTCAGGTGTGGCCAGCACAGCTCAACAATTTGCTGTAGGAGGTCTCTGTCCACCCTATAGCGCTCCACTATCTCCAGCTCATGTAGCCCCTGGTAGGTTACCCTGGGTCTGTACACGCTTCTCTGTCTCCTCACAGTGGTTGTTCATCAGCATTTACATCCTCACCACACTCAACCTCTTGCACATGTTGTTCTATGTTGCCTGCTGCAGCCCTTCTCATTTTGTAGGTTTGTTTGTTAAAATTTCCCCACTTGTATACACCGGTGGTGTAGAGTGTGGAAAATCCAGAGGGGAAGGTGTTTGCTTGGTTTATAGTAGTGTTCTGGGCTGGGCTGGTCTGCTGCCTGTGTAATTAGCTGATTCTTATACATTTCACCTGTCAGCTCAGCTAGTTCTCCTTGATTACCTTCCTGCTGCTGTTTTCCGTTCCCATTGCCTCCCTGTTCAAATGTGCACAGAACTGCTATTTCCTGGTTTAAATTCTTTTGTCTTCCTGTAAAACCCAGTGCATGGCGCGCACACCTGCTTACACTTTGTAAAGGGTGCTAGGCATATTTAGACACACCCCTAGCTTAGCTGTGCTAAGCTAGGACCAATCCCGAGCCACAGGGCTCCAATCCACTTACAGTATGCCTGACACACACACCCATGATGTCACCTATATCCTAGTCTTGCACCCAGCTATTTATTCTCTTACACTCTTGGGACCTGCCTCACATCCTGGGGAAAACTGGGATTCACTATCCTTCACCTCATTTGCATAGGATTGTCTGCTAATGCATAGTTACATGTCCCACACTGAGCTTCTCTTCTTAGCAACCATTACTCACTGGCCAGGTTGTCTTCTGCCTGCCATTGACTTGCATGGCAGACTACTGCTTTTAGTTAGAATTTTAGGTTTATTTTATTATTTCCCCCGATCACGTTTGCGCACTGCTGCCCTATGATTCAACGGACGTGATCGGCGGACATTTCATAAAAGTTGTATTTTGTACATTTGGCATTGTTTGCAATGCCAATGG
>NC_056731.1:1405562016-1405579516 GCF_019279795.1 Protopterus annectens | reverse complement strand
TCCACCTACTGCATGTCTTTGGAATGTGGGAGGAAACAAGTCTATCCAAAGGAAACCCACATGAACACAGGGAGGACATTCAGACTCCACTCAGAAGGCACCACAGCTGAGAATCAAACCAGGGAACCTCTTGCTGTGAGATGACAATGCTATCTGCTGTGCCACTGGGCAATACTTTAGAAACACACAGAGCTTAAAAATAATCCCGATGTTCATAATATTTGGATAATTGCAAAATATCCCAAATAATACCCAAAGAAAAGGGTAAAAAGGTCACATGGACAAATCACTTGCTAGAAACTACAAGAAAGACCCAGCCAAACTACAGTCTTAAGTGTATAATACCTTAAACCTCCTGTACTGGAGGTTTATGTGATATATGCAAATGATCCCTTAAGGGCATACCATTCTCCAGTTACATGGCCTTTTTTGAATGTCCATGACTTTTTACTTTTTCATGTCTTTATCATGCATTCAGGCCAATAAAGCCAAACCCCACTAAATGTAGACATGCCATGTTTTACAGTTTTTCTGTGGTCATCAGTACAACATAACTGGACTGTTTGGCCATACTTTAGAAACACAGAACTTAAAAACAAGCCTGATGTCTATAGCATTAAATATCCTAGATAATATCCAAACCAAAGGGTAAAAGGGAATATGCAAAAGCAGTCTCAAAGCATTTGGAATTTGCAAACCCTTATCATGTTTATAGAATGAGAAAGCCTATAGTAGGAAGGGGAAGGGTTTTCACAGCATCAAGAGGACACCACTATCATAGGAGCTGCAGAAAATCAATAGGGATAAAAGCCAAATTAACAGAACAAGAGGGTTTGAAAAGAAGGATACTTTTTTTTTTACATAGCAGCTGATGTATGACATTTCGACAGCATAACCATTTCCTCGTGAGGCTATATTGATTGTGTAATAAATTATCCTTATCAAGGGAGAGGATAATAAGGTACCTTATTATGGGAATATCTATTAGAAGGCTTACCTAAGGTGTGAGAAGTGTGCAAGGACACTGGCACCATAGGGCAAGAGGGGGCAAGCCCCCCCCCCCCATTTCCACACTTTCATAAACCGTGCCCTTGGCTAACTCTTCAGCTGAAAAAATACACTTATTAAACTACAGAATAGCAGACAATAAAGAAATATGCTTTATTTCAATAAAACAAGCTTGTTTCTTACTTTTCTGCCACAGTAATTCAACCTGAGAAAGAAATGTGCACCACTGGCCATAGCTGCATCTTACTGACCAGCTGGATAGATGCAGTGTTCACACTATGATTGGATGTAAAGAAAAAATAGATTTTAATGAAGAAGAAGTACCTCTCAACTGACCTTGCAGGAAATCCCTGTTTTTTCTTCTGTACTTTGTAAATTTGCCCCTTGCCCCTCATAACAGTTTTGATTTTCTAGTAAATCACTGAGAATTTTAGAAAAGTCAGTAATGCTAGACATTAAAGCTTCACACTTCCTACTCTTCAGAAGCTGCCTGTTGTTCTATTAACTTTTTAAGTGAATTAAGACTAATATTTATCATTGTCTCTGATTTTGTCCTGTCATTGATTTTTATGTCCAAAATTTTTGAGTAAAGAAATAGAGAGGTGTTAATGTAACCCTTTGATCTTTGCTTCACGTGTTTTCTTTTTTGCATTATCCCTAATTTTCTGGTAAATCCCTGAGGATTACAGACAAATCAATAATGCTAGGCATTAGAATTTCATTCTTCATATGGTTAAGAAAATGTATGTTGATGCAAAAACTGTTGTTCTGCTAACTTTTCAGTTATAAATTGTCCTTTATTTTGTCCACCTCCTCGTGTTTGGCTCTGTCCAGAATTTTTGAGGAAACAAGTAGAGAGGTATGCAGGACCTCCCCATGTCAATTGTGAAAATTGGAGAAAAAAGCAATGTATAGCTTGCTGTTACCGTGTTTACTGTTATCACTGCCCACAGTTTTATTTGACTTCCTGCCACAATTAAAAAAAACATACCTTCAAAATTGCTCTACAATTCCTATCAGTCTCTAGTCAAATGATTACCAGACTAGACATTACCAGGAAGGCACTGTAATTGGTTGCTAAGTACAACCAGGTCAAGGATGCTTTGACTGCACAGTTCTCTATAGGGGTCCCTACTGAAATGTTGGCCCTCATAACGTCAAGTGCCGACACACTGAAACAAAAAGATTGAAAATGAAGTAGAAGAATAAATCTAGAGCATCACTGTTCTCCTTTAAACCTGATTTTTGCAGGGAGCAAGCTCTGTCCCCATAATTGCAAACCAGATACTCCTGACAGTGATTGATATTCTCACTCCAACTGTCTAATCAATAAAAAAGGGTCTTTGGCCATGGATATGAACTTTCCTACTGTCTCCGTTACCAGCTTGGTGGATATGGACATCCTGAGGCAATGTAGAAATTGCCTCATGTTTACTGACAACCAGTTAATTCTCAAACATTACTGACAATCAGTTAATTCTCAAACAAAGTGATATGGTATGTGAGAGATGTATTTACACAATGTCACTGGAGGCAAAGCTCTCACATAAAAGTACTCCTAATGTCAATAAGGTTGTCAGTAGTACATGTGCTGCACCCATCATACATAATTCAAAGCAGACATAGTGACCCACATAGGCTGAGGCAATTAAATGTAACCTTCCTAAACCACAAAGACCTCCTAGATGAAGTACATATAACAAATATCCTCAGCAGCACCAAATCCACTCTTTCAAAACAACACAACACCCACATCAACACATAGAGCTACATCTCATGGATCCTCTAACTTTAAGCCCATAAGACAAGCCACCACATAATCCAACATTTTAGTTATTGGACACTCCATCATGAGACACACTGATGTCCCTCTTGCTAGGCTGAGTAAGGAGAAAGTCATGGTCAGTTGCTTATCAGGGGCTACGATCCTCCACATTATGCACACACTGAGGTCATTCGACCAGAATTAACAATATGACTCAGTCATAGTCCATGTTGGAGTAAATAACCTGAGACATTCCTCCCAAGAATATATGAAGAGAGACATGATGGAGCTCTCGGAATATGTGACTCAGGTTGGTATGAGCCTAGCAATGAGCAGCATTTTACCTTCCCCAAGGATGATGCCACAATGTGAACAAAAGATGATTGACTTTAATAATTGGCTTAGTTTCTGGTGTCATTCTAAGGAGGGTGCAATATTTGTCAGCATGGAAGGAGATGGTCAACTGACCATGATGTTTAGCCACGGATGGTTTGCACCTCTACTATCTAGGCTTTCGAATATTGTCTTCCTCCATAGTGCCCTTTTTTAGGCAATGCCAAACTGAAAGGCCTTCCTACATAGCAAATTAAAACCAAGAAAATCTAAAGGTATTGTTGCTCAATGCTATGAGTCTAAACAAAAAAACTCCACTCCCTAGAAGCTCTCTTTACCCTAGAGAATGCTGACATCTGTGCAGTCACTGAGACATAGTTTAAAGCTGCAGAGAGCACACCAACAGTTAGAATGCCTCCCACACATTTAGGCCAGCTACTTCACAGGCAGGGACTAAAGGTGGAGGTGTCTCTATTTACAACAAAAATAAATATACTTCAAGGATGGTCAAACAGAACAATGCACTTAAGCTACTCCATGATCAAATTACCATAGGCAAATCCAATACCACTTCCTTGCAACCTATACCATGCATTTAAACTTATTAGAAACACTAACCATCCTACCCAATACCATATTCATGGCTGACTTTAATTACCCTCTATTAACTGGGAAACCTATATGACACCAAACCTACATGCACAGACATTCTTGGATTTAGTAAACACAAACTCCTTGGACCAGATAGTCAATACACCAACCAGGGGTGCAACCATACTGAATCTGGTCCTCACTAATATGGGAGAACACTGCGCACTCCCTACTGTAATGCCTTCCCTGGTAAGGTCAGACCACAAAATGGTCTCCTTTGAAGTAAAAATAAAACCTGGACCCCCAGCTAAACCTGGAATATTCAGGAACTATTCTAAGGCTAACTTCCTGCTATTAAGTGAGAACCTGGCAAAATTTCAAGCCCCCATAAACCCTGAAAACACTGCTGCCTATGCAGAACTGTTCGCAGAAACCCTGTACAAGCTGTTAATAGCTGCATAGAGGCAGCTGTACCCACCAGGAAGAAGTACAGAACTAACTCAAAAAACAAGCCACTCTGTTAGAATCACAAAATCAATAGGCTGTATAACAGGAGGAAGACAATCATGAAAAAAATTACGCAGTACAGCACCTAGTAGGATAAAAGCACTCTCATCAAACTAAATAAACAACTTAGAGTATGAATAAAGTCTACCAAAGCCAAATATGAGGTAAGTTTGGCCTCCTAAGCCAAGGAAAACCACAAATCATTTTTTAGCTATGACCATAACCTCAAAGGCAATACATAATTGTGTGCAGAGTTCATTGTAAATGGAGTCACCTATACTGAGACAGAAGACATAGCAAACCTCCTGGCTGATAAATTCAGCTCCAACTTTAACCCCCCCCCCCCCTCAACCTTCCCTCAGGAAATATCGTCAAGTATAACTCCTCCTGCTATCACTAGGGAACAGGTCCTTAATGCTCTCTCTAAGACCAAGAACACTGCATCAATGGGCCCAGACAAAATCCCAGGATACCTTCTAAATAGCATGAAACATGACCTATCAGGGCCTCTGGAATTACTATTTAACTGCAGCCTGCAAACAGGCTTTGTGTCTCATAAATGGAGAAAGGCAACAGTCATCCCTCTGAATAAAGGTGGGCCATCTACCGACCCTGGAAACTACAGACCCATAAGTCTCACTAGTCTTATATATAAAGTCATGTAAAGAATTATCATGGAGATGATCAATAGAGATATAGTAAACCTCCAGACACTGGACCCAACCCAGTTTGGTTTCATCAAGGACAGATTATGCCTACTCAACCTGGTGAACTTCTTTGAGAAGGTCACCAAAGCAATGGATGAGGGCAAAATCATTCACACTGCTTACCTTGACCTGGCCAAGGCATTTGACACAATACCCCACTCAAGCGCTGTTGAAAAACTCAAGAGGTTAGGTACAAACCCTTATGTTACCCGGTGGATAGCCAACTGGCTCACAGATAGGACCCAGAAAGTAAGAATTGGGAAGTCCACCTCTACAAAGAGGCCAGTCACAAGTGGAGTCCCTCAAGGATCAGTCCTTGGACCACTCCTTTTTGGCATTTACTTCTCAGAAGTCAAGGCCAATGTCAGTGGTCCCTAGGTGACTAAATTTGCAGATGATTGCAAATTAGAAGCTGTCATTGAATCTCACACTGACACAGATGTTCTCCAGGAGGGGCTGACACAGACAAACAACTGGTGTCAGAGCCATAGACTAAAACTAAATGCCAAGAAATGCATAATAGTATTCTATGGGATGTCATCCATTCCTGGTAACTATCATATTGGCAACACACCCCCTCAGATCTGACCCAGTAGTCAGGGACTTAGAGACACACATAGATAGTAATCCAGCCTTTAACCATCACGTCTACAATGGTGAGGAAATCATTTTATGTTGAGCAACTTATAAACAAAGGCATGGCATCTAAGTCCAAGGAAGTCATTGTTACACTGTATTTGGTATTCATCAGACCTGTCATTGAATACAATGCCCCCTTTGGTATGTTCCTAACCAGGCATATCCAACAACTGGAATGTCCACAGAGGTTCCTCACTAAAAGAATACAGGGGATAAGTAAAATGTTCTTTGCAGACTGCCTCAAGGCCCTTTCCTTGTATTCTGTCTCCTACAGCCTTTTGAGGGAGATCTATGCCTAGCACATAGGGCATTGTCAGACTCCACTCTGATGGACCTCCTACATATCCACAAAACAAACAGCACCAGAATTACCCATTCTAAAGACTTAAACCTTGGCTGTGATATAAATAGGACCTGCTTTAGAGATAGGTATGTATCCAGAAGACTACTGCATCTATGGAACAGGCTCCCCATCCATGTGAAGCGGAGTTCCTCCCTAACCCAATTCAAGTGCAAGTTGGACAATTGGATGGAAAACCAGAAATTCATCCTTGGTTTGGCACCTATGTCTCTAACTGACACAGATAACCCATAAATGGTTTATCTTCCAGGCTCAGGCTTACACTTATCAAGGGTATCAGAACTTGTCAGAGATTTGGGATGCATGGCTAGGCTTGAAAAGGCCTTTGTGGCCATTAGCCTAGTAAACACCTATGAACCTATGAGCCTCTGCACCACCAATGATTGAAGTAAGTCTCCCACACCCCCTGAACTTATAAATATATATATATAAAAATATGTAAACCAACTTCAAGATTATCATAGCTCAAAGAAAATGGAATATTCCAAGAAATAGCCATCTCAGAGTTGATATATGTAAGTCAATTTTTTTCTGCCACCCACTCTCCTTATTTCAGGACTCATGCAGAGTGTCTGTCTCAGCACTGCTATCAGTTGCTAAGGGCAACCAAATGGGGGTGCTTACAATGCATAGTAAGAGGATATAGGTTGGCTACCTATGTTATCTTACTATGCTCAGAAAATAAATTAAATTACTGACTACTGCACATATTTGTTAGAGCCACTGATTCACAGAGTATGCAAGGCAGAGTTAGCCCTTGTCAACAACCACTGTCATAGGGTAACTCCAGTATCCAGGAGGGGTAAAGAAGTCAGGATGTAGATGAACATATGCATGTCAATCTAATATTTAAGATGCACACTTTAAGTTACTAATTGTTGCAAATTGTTTCTGTAGGCTACACACTAAAAGTGCGCTAGCCGATTTACAGCATTTATAGCATTTACTGTCTGTTTTTTTCCTTATCTCTGTAATAAAACAAAAAAATCTCTTGTTTTCCCACCTTACTGAACTAGAGTAGTCCATTTTCAGAGTTGCTGATCCCTGGGCTTTGTTTTTAGTTCCTGTTACTGATCCATTGCCTTATTAGGAAGGAGGGAAGTTTCTTTGCTTACCAGTGGGAGTGGGAAGCACTGAGCGGCCTTTTTGTCCGATTTGGTGAAGTTTCAGCCAGAAACTAGTAGTCCATTGGTTGTTTTGGGCCAATTCCTAGCTCCTTTCAGCCCTCTGCTATAAAACACGCTAAACTGTACTGCTGATCTAACCAGCATATCCTACAACTGAAAAGTTCATCTCTACTTGATTCCCAAGTAGACTATTTTCTATCTGTAAAGCCTAGCACTTACTCCTACAGTACTTGCACCTTGATAAAGCACTCTTATTATAGATAGTACCCCACCAGCCTAAAACCCACTTCCCCCGGAGTCCTTTGAAAGTTTCTTTATCTACTACTTCTAGTATGTCGAGGGATCAGTTGCTAGTGTCCTCTCCAGCTCAACTGGTGAACCTGGGAATATTGAGGCAATGTTACAATTGCCTCATGTACACAGACAATCCTCTCCTTCTCCCACAAAACACAAATACATGCGAGATGCAACTATACGGCCAAACTGGAGGCTGAGCTCTCTCAACATAGGACTGGCAAGACCAGACAGGAGGAGAAGGTAACCACACACAATACATACCCAGTCACACATGGCACCATCACAACTTCAAATCATACACATACTCACACAAAGACATACTCGAGGCTCTGATCAAAAATTTACCAAAACAGCAGAGGCCACCAAAGCAGACACCCAAACAACTACCACCTCACGACCCAACACATGCAACACATAGACCACACAGTCAGTGTCAAACAGTCACAGCCCTTAAGGCCAAACAAAATGCCAGACACACTTGTCATTGGTGATTCCATAGTCAGACACACTGATGTCCCGCTCACCAGACTGAGTAAGGAGAAGGTCACAGTAAGCTGCCTGTCGGGTGCTAGAATCCGCCACATAACGCAAGCACTCAGGTCTCTCAACAGCAGGTACAAGTACGACTTGTCCACGCTGGTGTCAACGACCTGAGACATACCTCCTTGGACTACATGAAAAGGGACATCGAGGAGCTCTCTGATTATGTAGCCCAGGCAGGTATGACCCTGACCTTGAGCAGTATCCTACCTTCACCTAGAATGATGCCACAATACAGTGATAAGATGATCAGCTTTAATAATTGGCTTAAATTCTGGTGTCATTCAAAGGGGATCCAATGTCTGTCTGCCTGGGATGACATGCTGGACAAGCCACGCTGCTTTGCAAGGGACGGCTTGCACCTGTCACTCCTGGGCTTCCGGATATTGGCAAAGGCTCTTGCCACCCCCATAGTGCCTTTTTTAGGCAAGGCTCAAATTCTAAACCTACCACCCTAGAACACCAAAAAGGAAAAAAACTAAGGATAATGCTGCTCAATGCCAGAAGTCTCATTCTCAAGATGCACGCACTCGAGGCCCTTCTCAATATGGAGAACATCGATGTCTGTGCTGTGACAGAAACCTGGTTCAAGGCTCCTGAGAGCACCCCAGCACTAACAGGTTTCACCTCATATCATGCGTTCCGGCCCCAAAATCCGGACAACACCAAGAAAGGAGGGGGGGTGTCCATATTCATAAAGGACACCCACACCTCAAGGTTGGTGGCAATGCACGATGCATCGGAGACCATCCAGGTGCAATTAACTATAGGCAAGACTGCTCTGCAATTTGTAGCATGTTACAGGCCACCCTCTCAAACTCAGGAAACTCACATGGCCTTCCTGAAAACATTGGAGGATAAATGTATCTCCAAACACCATCATACTAGGTGACTTCAACTACCCTAATATAGACTGGGAACACTACTCAAGCCCGAACACTCTAACCCAAAGATTCCTGGAGTTCATAAACTCAAATGCCATGGAACAACTAGTCACCATCCCCACAAGAGGAGAAAACATACTTGATCTCATCATCACGAACATGGGATCAAAATGTTCAACACCGAAGTATACCCCTCACTGGTGAGATCAGATCATAAACTAATCTCGCTGGAGGTCCTCATCCCGCCACCTGAAACAAAAAGACCACAGTGAAAAACTTCTCAAAAGCCGATTTCACACTTCTAAAACTAGTGTGGTCTCCTTTAAGGCCCCTGAGCCAGTGGTAAACATTACTCAAACCGCTGAATCACTTACAAATGCCTTCTACCAGCACCTACAGGACTGCATGGATCAGGCAATCCCAAACAAAACTAAGACTCTCTGTACCAAAGGCAAGCGTCCAGTCTGGTGGACCCCAGCCATAAACAAGCTCTACAACAAAAGGAGGAAGCTACTACAAGATAGAGCAAAATCCTTGAAAGGTAAGACACCTTTGATCATTATAAGTAAAAAACTAAGAGCTCTCATAAAATCATCCAAGGCAAATTTTGAGAGAAAAATCGCCAAGGACTCTAAAGACAATCATAAGGCCTTCTTTAGCTATGTTAGAAACCTAGGAGGAAACTCCCAGATATGCTCAGAATTAGTTCAAAATGATGTGAAAATTACTGAACCTACACACATTGCTAACATACTGGCTGACAGGTTCAGTGCAAACTTCCCCCCCTCCCCAAAAGGAGAGATATCTATTCCAGAGGATTGTAGCCCCCCAAACATCTCCAACGCCCAGGTGAGAACTGCCCTCACTAAGGCAAAAAACACAGCATCCATGGGACCGGATGGTGTCCCCGGCTGTGTGCTTCATGAACTCAATGAGGAATTAAACCCACAGTTAGGACAGCTGTTTAATCTTAGCCTCACCTCAGGATACGTCTCCAAGGAGTGGCGACGGCGACTGTGGTCCCACTTCATAAGGGCGGTGCCTCCACAGACCCTGGAAATTACCGCCCATTAGCTTGACAAGCCTTATCTGCAAAGCCATGTAGAGGATCATAATGGAACTCATAAATAAAGACATAGGGAACTTGCAGACTTTGGATCCAACCCAGTTTGGCTTTGTCAAAGGCAGATCCTGCCTCTTAAACTTGGTTGACTTTTCGAGACAGTCACCAAGGCCATTGATGAGGAAAGGCAGTCCATACAGCCTACCTCGACCTGGCAAAGGCCTTCACACAATACCCCACTCAGGTATCATCGAAAAACTCATCAGCTTGAATGTAAACCCATACATCACAAGATGGGTTGCAAACTGGCTAAGTGACAGAACCCACAGGGTCAGAGTTGCTGGAGCCATGTCAGACTCAAAGCCTGTCACAAGTGGTGTCCCACAGGGCTCAGTCCTGGGTCCACTCTTGTTCGGCATCTACTTTTCTGAAGTACAAGCAAACACAGGAGGGTTATGGCTGACAAAGTTTGCAGATGACTGCAAACTGCCATAGTCGAAAACACATCTGACACAGATATCCTCCAGAAAGGCCTCACAGAAACGGATAACTGGTGCCAGAGCCATGGCCTGAAGTTAAACGCCAAAAATGCATAGTCATACCCTTTGGGAAAAACAAGGTTACCCCTAGCTACCATATAGGTGGCAATCCACTGAGCACAGAAAAAGTCATCAGGGATCTGGGGACCCAAGTTGACAGTAGCCTTCGCTTGACACTCATGTTGCTAAAGTAGTTAGGAAAACCTTCTATATCGCCCACCTGATCATGAAGGGATTCACATCTAGATCAAGGGAGGTCATCGTCCCCTGTACTCATCACTCATTAGACCTATGATTGAGTACAATGCCCTGCTCGAATGTATCTGACCAGACACCTGATGCAGCTTGAAAGGCCCCAAAAGTTCCTCACCAAAAGGATAAAGGGTCTCAAAAATATGTCTTATGCTGCCCGACTGAAAGAACTCCAGCTCTATTCAGTCTCATACCGCTTGCTCAGAGGTGACCTGTGCCTGACATATAAGGCCATGTCAAACCCAGATTTGATGAATATGCTTCACCTCAAAAATCTAGATCCCTCAGAACCACAAGGGCGGAGACTTAAACCTTGACACGGTTATAAATAGAACGTGCTGGAGGGACAGATTCATCACCCAGAGACTCCCTATGCTGTGGAACAAAATCCCGGTACATGTGAGGCAGAACACCTCGCTGGCCTTGTTCAAGAGGAATCTTGACCAATGGATGGGAAATCGCAGATATACCCCAGGGATTACTTCAGTGTCACTGCTTGACAGAGGCACAGAAAAATGATAGGCATAGTTTTTTTTTCAAACTAAAGGGGTGGCAAAAGCCACATAACTATGGGCTAGGCTTATAAATGCCCCTGGGCAGATAGCCTAGTATGAACCTATGAACCTATGAACCTATGAACAATCAAAGGTATAGCTCTGTTTTCATGTAACATATTACAGAGTAGGAGAAGCACTGAGTAATAAATATATTACTCTTGCATGTCTTATTTGTTGGTTGATGGAGATTCAGTTCTTAAGTTTGGGTGTTTGTGGAAACATTTGCTTTGTGGTGGTGTAGGAGATCATGGAGAGCTGAGTCATCAATAACACAGAATGTTAGACAACGCACAGCACAGGATTGTAAATGTGACAGAGCAAAGGGAAATAGTTTCAAGGCTGTCTTGATAAATGAGGGTCTCTTGCCTGGTAATCTTTTTAATTAGGAACCTATGGGGTCATTGTAGCTATGTGGTGTGTTTAGATAGATGCATACAAAAAGAAGCATTATATTCTACAACTAGTCTGATCAGGGCAGATCACAGAGGAAAGATAAATTATTTTGACTTGGATGAGATACCTTGACTTATTAACTCGGCTAGACAGAAAGATTTCTTGACTAGTGCTGTTGCATGGTGGTCTTAAGAATTGGGAGTTACCTGCAAGGGCATTGACCTTTGATGACTATATTATTCTGGAGTGAGGTGCCATCTATAATATAAGCTGTTGTCATGTTTTGTTTACTTAAGGTGATAATGCTATGCTTCTGTGCTATTAACTTAAACCTAAACCCATTTCTGAATACAGCATTGATCTTTATGGTTTAGACCTTTGCTGGTGTCAGCTGTTGAGTGAATGACAACACCCAGCTTGCAGTCATTGGCAAATTTAGGTAGCAATATGTTTGGGTCAGTGGTTTGAAGATCCAACAAATAAGTACTGAACAGAAGGGATCCCAGTGCTGAGCCCTGAGACATGCTTCTAACTACCTTTCTACTTTCTGAGGTGCCACCTGCTACTTTAACTATATGAGTTCTATCTATCACCCAGTTTGCTGTCTGTCTTACAGTAGTTCATAGTTTGATTTATTACAGGTCTTAGTCCTTTTTTATATAGCTTAGTAATGTTGCATTTCACCAGGATGGTTTATTTGTATGTTTCACAGTATATATGGTGCCAGCTGCTGCAGCTTAGTTTATGCTGGTCCTTAGCCTGGAGTAAAATTCATTAGTATAAGTGATAGCTGGGGCTACACGGAGGCTGGGAATTTTGCATTTGAATTTTGAGAGGTTATATTTTAGTTTTAATAGGCTTGTCTTTTTAAAGTCTGTAAATTCAGAGGTGCTCATTGTGTTGGGTTTAGATGCAATAATGTTATTGCACTGGTCATGGGTAGAGTGTTAGGGTATGCATGTTTGTGTAGCTTGCCTGTACGCAGGGGATGAATGCTTCTTTGTGGACCATGTTCCCTGTTGTGTCACAGATACTTATTAGTGTTACATATTCTTTGTCTAAATGGATCTGTGGGTTTAGTTACCATGGTGTGGCACACAGGCTTGGTGTTGAACACTGGGACTGGCAGCCGTGATGTGGCACAGACAACTGGTGCTGAATGTCAGCACTGATGGCAAGTGACATCTGTGGGACTGGCTGCCATGATACGACAAAGAGGCTTGCCACAGTAATGCCTTGCAAGGGAAGTCTTTTGGCTGTTCTACAGAGACTAGTTACAGTGCAGCACAGTAACCAAAAGCCAGTCTATGTGATGTGGACAAAGAGATAATTTACTGCAGTATGTACTCATGGCCTATACATTCTAGGGGGGTGCAATAGGTTGTAACAATGTAATTCAGTGCTCTGGCATAACCTATACATTCTAGGGGGGGTTGCAATATGGCTCTAGTATGTTCACTGTGTAAATTTCTGGCTACACCCTTGGCTGATGCCTCATTTTTGCCTTGTTCCTTATATAATTTTTAATTTTCTGTTAAGTCACTCAGGATTAGAATCCGTCAATAATGACATTCATTAGAGTTTCATACTTTTTACTGTTCAAAATGCATTGCTGATGCAAAACATGTTGTTCTAGTAACTTATTAAGGAAATTAGAATAATATTAAAAATGTCCCTGATTGTGGGCTTTTGTCCTCCATTATTTTTGCTCAGAATTCTTAAACAAGGAAGTTGAGAGATATGGAAAAAGAGATTTTGTTCAGTTAAATTAGCTTTGGAAAAAAAGTAAACCTGTATATTGTCTTATTATTGTTGTCTTATAACAGGTTAGAAAATCAACTATTTTTCCTGTCTGTTTCAATGAGTCATACTGCTGTCTCCTAGGAAGTGCTCCATCTGTGGAGCGTGGGCTGTGGCAAGTTTCATAAATGGGTACCGTGAGGCTAAGGCTGGCTATAACTTCTACCTTAGTAATTACTTGTGATGTTAATAATTACATACGTTTGAGTTACAGACTTCATATTTATCAGAAGAATGGATGAATATCAAACCTGTTATTCTAGCCATTTTCTAAGTAGATAAGAGAAAGAGGAATATTTCAGATTTATCAATAATTATGGGCCTTTGCCCTCTCTGTAGCTTTTGATTTTGATCTTGGCAGCTGTGTTAAAAGGCTGAAAGCTATGACTAAGGTTCTTCTGTGTGTGTGTGTGTGTGTGTGTGTGTGTGTGTGTGTGTGTGTGTGTGTGTGTGTGTGTGTGTGTGTGTGTGTCTGTGTGTTAAGGGCAAAGCAATGTGATTAATCCTGCAACAAGGACAACTTGATTTACATATCTGTGGCTATGTTTTTTATCACTTTTGGTAATTACAGATGATCAGAGGCATAGCTGGTTCAATCAGCGCCCGGACCTATGCTGACACCACAAGCCAGCTCCCCAACCCAGGTAGCTCTTCAACTGAAGAGAAGAAAAAAAAGCACTTCCCTATAAGAACCCAATTGCTACATTGCTACATTCTAGCAATCAGATTCTTACAGTTACATCCTCACCCTCCAGCTGGCTTTTATTTTGAAGAACAAAGAAAAAAAGCACTTTCTCATAATAACCTGATCACTACATTGTAGCAATCAGATTGTTATAGCTTCATCCACTCTCCTGGGCCCCATTGAAGAACAAAAAAAAAACAGCTCACTGTAATAATCAGGTGGCTGTATTATAGCTCTCTATATTTACATCCATGCTCACCGCAAAAAAAAAGGGCAAAAAAAAAAAAAAAGCAAACTCAATCACTTTATTATAGTTACATCCACACCCCAAAAAGCACTTTACTGTAACAACCCAGTCACTTTATTATAGTTATATCCACGCCGCTCCCCCCAGGATATGGCTGATTGTACACCCCCCAAATACATTGCACCCAGGGCAGTTTCCTCTCTCTCCTTTCCCTAGCTATGCTTCTGCAGGTGGTCACTAGAAGTGGTTATCTATAGGGGCAGTTGGTTCATGAAAGGCAAAGTACAATTATGATGATTGCAATCAAGGGAGCATTGCTGTGGCATGGTTATGGGTTGTGGGTAATAGAGCATAGTGAAAACAACATAGATCCAGGCTTCAAAAGATGGCACCAGTCTGTTTATTTCAAATGATAAGCACTTTCATTTTAAACTGTCTTAAAACTTCTTCAGACAAACACTAATCGAAAAAAAAACCCTGATTAAGTTAAATACTGAAAGGATAATCTCTAAATATCGTAACATGTAACTACTTCACCAAGCTCTGTATACTATCTAATGTCTCTTGCCTTTAATTGTGTTTGACCATTTGAATTGTGTGTCCCTATTAGGGAACACCACGAACCATTGTACATAATCACTTTGTTTTTATACTTTGCTGTATGCTTTGTTTTATACTTTCAAAAGTTATCTATGTCATTTTGTCTATTTGGAGCTTTCCTCCAGTGCCTCTGATGAAAATTGATATATATGCAGTCAGATTATCCCAGTAAACAAATGTAAAATAAATAAATAAAAACATACTTTTTATACCGGATTCAAAATCATAGTACCAATCATGATCAAGTTCAGCACCACACTCCCAAAAATAAGTACATCATTCATGAATAGCTAAAAGCCACTCTACACTATTTAAATTACTACAATGCCATAAAAACAATACTTTGCTTCTCATCTAAAAGTTAAATTATTTAAATATAAGTCATATATGACTCCAAAAGCAAGTAAAAACGAACACAATCATATTACCTTCTTGCCACTATAAACTTCAGTAAGGGAGTTATACTTACCTGTTCATTTAAACCAGGCCAATTATAGGTGTTCCAATAGATCTGCCAATAAATCTCCCTTACTTCTAGTAACACCATGCACGGTCCCACCTTGGTCTATTCTTATCTGCTCTAATATCATGAACTTAAATGATCAGGAAATTCCAAAAGATGTTTATAAAGAGTATAATAAACAGACTGGTGTCATCTTTTGAAACCTGGATCTACATTATTTTAACTGTCTGGTGTTTGTTTCTGGCATGTTTATTTTAATAGAGCATAATGTCCAAAAGCTCTGAGTTGAAATGCATTTGTGGCTATTATTTTTTCATTTTTTCTGTAGGAATTCAAATAGATATGTAGGCAGTGGTAACACTACACACTGCCCACAGAATCATACATTTGTATCATTTTTTTAAAGCAAAGGGCAATTATGAGTCATGCAAAACCATTATTGACATGGCTAGTTTAGGGAAGAGAAAGTGTGGGTAGTAGTTACTTGTAGAGAGCAGGGGGACAATCAGTGGACAAGACTAACTTGACTCGCCTTCCCCTCAAATGGTGTGACAAGACAGAATGGTTATATTAGTTAGGGTGGTGTTGGAAGCACCTCACAATACCCAGGCAGACATTTGACAGAATCCGAAGAGAGCTAGGGAAGCCAATCAGAAAGACAGTTGTGTAAAGGATTTATGCAGAATCACTACAAGTAACCAACAATGGTAGCATGTACACATGTTCTAAAATGACACACTGAAATAAATTATTGTTCTATTTTTTTTTTTTACTTTACACACAATCAAATGTCAGAAGTGTACACGGAAGATGGATGTCTTAAGAGGAATGTGTTTGTGTCCAATAGCAGCAGCAAGATGAAACAGAGTACTGTGACTGTTCTGGTTTCTTCCCAGAGAGACAGTAGAAGTATACTGAATGTGGGAAGCATTTTTTAGGACATGTGAAGTATGAAATCTAATGGTAGTTACAAGATTAATTCTGACTAGCTGCCTGGAATCCTCCTTGGTGCTCTGCACTAAAGACTGGGTGCAGGTGATTTATGAAATTGTTATGGTTTGTTGGTAAGACAGGATCTGTCAATGTGCCACATGGCCATTATATTTATGTGATTCCTTCATAGTAAAAGGCAGTGTACCCTCTCAGACGTTGAACATTCCATTGGGACAGTGTATGTTTTGTATCAAATACCTTATTATATTTATTTATTTATTTATTTATTTGTTATTGTGAACTGTCTGTGTTGAGTTGACATGCGGCCTCTTATATACAATTGATAAATGTAGGTTTTTAGATGACTTTTGTTATTACAGTCTTGCCACTTTTCTTGGTGTCTATCTGGGTGCTGTTTGACCTCTGGTCAAAAGGGTTCAGGCAGCTGATGTATGACATCGAATGGTTGTTATGGGTTCACTTTTGTTTGATTATTGATATAATTTGTTGGAGATGACAACATCTATCAAAGAACAATATGACCACTGGATTTTTTGTGATTCTGTCACAGTCAGAAGTAATTTATCCTCTCTGAAGGAGAAAAATCCTCTTGGGCAGTATGCTTGTGTTTTATACCAGAATACATTATAAGTCCCTGATTTTTTTTAATGTGAACAGTGTTTGGGGAACTGTCATATGGCCTCTTATATAAACAGCTAGCAAAGCTAGCATTTCAGGGGGCTTATGTAGTCACGATCCAGCATAATGCTTTGTTTTCACCTGGGGAACATTTGACCTTTGTACAAAAGGTTCAGGCAGGTGGAATATGAAAGCAAAAAGCTGTTTCAGGATCAGTTCTGACTGATTATTAATATGGCTTATTGGGGAAGCCAGATCTGTCAGAGGTATTGTACCCTCTTAGATGTGGTATGGTCAGCTGGGACAGCACATGTATGTTTTGTGCAAGAGTACCTTTTTACATGTCCTATCATTTTTTATTGTAAGCTGTTTTTACGGATCTGACATATGGCTTCTTATATACAACCTGTAAACATGTATTGTCAAACTGGTACTATGTTTTTTTTTCCAGCTGTGCGCTATTTGACCTCCGTAGAAAAAGCTGATTAAAACTAATGTCAGTAATATATATATATATATATATATATATATATATATATATATATATATATGTGTGTGTGTGTGTGTGTA
>NC_056731.1:1405309516-1405557016 GCF_019279795.1 Protopterus annectens | reverse complement strand
AGTTCCAGGAGGTCTGCCTGGTTAAATTAACTGTTCAAAGTCAAACAGAAGGCAAATGGAGCTAGAACAAAATCAGACCCTGCAACCTTGACAACAGGGATCAACTCAGAAAGAGCATGGAACTTCAATCCAGTGCACTAATTGTCAGACTTTCCTTAACTTCTTTATTTTCTGATAAATCTCTGAGGATAACAGTCAGTCAGTAATGCTAGTCATTAGAGTTTCATAGCTTTTATTCAGAAAATGCACTTCAAGTTAATTGAAATTGTCTGGCACTTCAGGCTCTGACCCATTAACAAACTATTTGCTGTAGTCAAAACTACAGAGTTTGAATCCTTCCATATGCATTTGCATACTGTGTACCTTTGAGAAAGTCACTCAGACAGAACTCCTGCATCATTCCTGAACAGGCACCCTTTGTACAGTGAGTTTACCAGATTAGAAAATAGATAAAAGAAAATGGTATTTAAACATTAGGCCTTTGACCCCTCATTATTTTTGGCTTTAGCTAGACTTCATGAGCAAAGAAGTTGAGAAATATTTTATCCATTCCTTGTCATTTCTTTCCATTTTCTGGCAAACTGTTGTGGATTGTAGTCATTAAATAATGACTGGCATGAGTTTTAGATTTTATATCCTTCAGAAAATGCTTGTTAATACATTACTGTCCCATTAGTTATGAACGTATTCATTCTCTTGCTCTCAAGCAGGTATCTGAGGTGCATAGTCATGCAAGTGACTGTAACTGATGGCTGTGAGTGTGTGTGTGTGTGTGTGTGTGTGTGTGTGTGTGTGTGTGTGTGTGTGTGTGTGTGAGTGTGTGTGCGTGTGTGCGTGTGTGTGTGTCTGGGTGTGTATAGATATTTGGTTCCCGCAACCCACAGTAGTTACAGTGCAAAGAAAGTAATCTATTGCAGTGAACAGGAACATCATATAAACCATGTTCTTTGGTTATGATCCTTGGTTACCTTGTTTTGTTGATTATTGACATATGTTTATAATTTGGCTGTGAATAAACTGGACTGCATGAAATCTACAAGTTTAATGTTAATATTTAAACAATGGATTCATTTTTAATTAACCTTGTTTTTTGCAGATACACAGGTGTGTGAAATACATTGTTTTGGATTACAACAGTCTGTCATGTCTGGATGAATAAGACTATAAAGACATGCTTCTGGAGCATTTCTCCCCGGGCCTCCGCTGAAAACAGGATCTGTAGAACCTAGTCGGACTTTCCCGGTCAACAAATGTTAAAATAAAATAAAAAAATAAATAAAAAAATAAGCTGCTTTAGTAGTGTAGGATTTGATTCCCTCAGCCTTCATTTGTCTACTTTGTAACTCTGACCATGTCACTTCACCAAAATCAGGCTACTGGGAGTCACTTGCTTTTTTGAGCAAGTGGCAATGAGCAAGTGTGTCAGTACTGACCCTCCAATGATATCCTTGGGCAATATTACTTGGAAAATGTTTCATCATAATAACTGTGCACATGAGATCAATGATTTTTGAACAGAAATTGTGCAACGGCCATGTACCAAAGCACACAACTACAAGATTCTTTCTCCACCAACTATGGGTTGTATTGCATTTTTTATGTCACAGGTGTACATTATTTTCTTGAATCACATTCCAAAACTCTATTATAATAATTTGTTCTGAAATTATGGTCTAGTATGACTTGTCTTATACATCATATTGTTATATGAATGGCCCCGTAAGGCAATGCCACATATTCAAGTGTGCCATGTCAATAATATAAACTATGCCAAAGCTTGTGATATAATTTACATCATGAAATTATCATTTTATAACTCAGATATAACATCATGACCTGTCTCTTTTGTTTTTGTTTTGTTTTTTTTGTCATGGGTGCAGGTGTGTGTGTGTGTGTGTGTGTGTGTGTGTGTGTGTGTGTGTGTGTGTGTGTGTGTATAAGCTGAAATTTTCAAACATGTTGATGCACTAAGTCATGTAAAAACAGTAGAAGTGTATTATATACACTCATGCCATACTGTAGAAAATGAGTATTTATTAATAAAATACATGATAACCAATGATGGCATATTCTTGCACATTAATATAAAATGTATTGTGGCCTGGTTCTGAACCATACTGCATCATAATGAGAATTTGTTAATAAAATGCAGGCTATGAATATGGAATAAATAATATATATAATATAAAGTAATTTTTTAAAACCTGATTGTACACAACATATGCTCTAGTTCTGAGGTAATACTCAGTATAAAATATATTGCAGCCTAATTGTCAGGAAGTGCTCTGTATAAAAATACATGGTTGCTTAGCTCTGAAGTGGTACACCATATAACATGCACTGTGATTGTGAGGTACATTTTAACAGTCATTCATTCTCTGATTGCTCACTGAAGCCATTTCAAGTGTCAAAGAGAATTGGAGCCATCCTGTACATTGTGGACAGTAATCAAAGAAACTCATATCCTATTTAAGACTCCAGTGTGGGATGTGCACATGCACACACACACACACACACACACACACACACACACACACACACACACACACACACACACACACACACACACACACATGCACATACACTATACACAATTAAAATGATCACCAATTCACTAATGTTTTTGGAAAGTGACAGAAAACCACAGCACTTGGCAAAACCCATACGTACACAGGGAGGAGATGCAGATTCTGCAGAGAAAGCACACAACCATGATCTGAAACAGAGAAGCAGTTTCTGTGAGGCCATGATAACATGCAAAATATATTTTTAAAACCTTGCCATAGGGAAGGGGAATGGAATTTTAGGGTTAAGAAGTGGAAAGAGTGCTTTATAGATAGTGAGTGGAAAATGAGTTTTAGATTTATAGAGTGGAGGGGGAGTGTTAGAGTTAGGGAGCAATCAGGGAATTTAAGTTTATGGAGGGGGTTTGGAGTTTTAGGTTTAGGGAGTGATCAGGGACTTTAAGGTTAGGAAGGGGGAGTGGAGCTTTAGCGTAAGGGAGAGAGGACTCAGATTGAGAACTGGGTGGGAGTTGTAAAGATGGAGTTAAAATTCTGGTAAGGATATACAGTTTTGCAGGGTCAGGTGTTGGAAGGATTATGTACAAATTATTTTTTTTGTGGGGTCGGATTTTGGAAGGGTTATGTAGACATGGGAGATTGGGCTAGTGGGAGTTTGAGCACTTGCTTTTTCAAGCAAGTAGCATTGAGCAAGTGTGTCACAAGCTACTAGCATGCAAGCCCCTGTTCTATACCATTTGAGAATATGTCTATGTCCCTTTTACGAGTTACCATGTTGTCTTTTTTTGCTGATTGCCTAAAGATAGAAACTGTATATTTTAGTCTTGATTATACCATTCTCAAAGACACCCAGCACGTGCTGGCTTTTTGTACCCATAAATAGCATATGTACTAATCACTACCTTTTTTTGTCATGTATTGCAACAGTATAAAAGCATTGGGCTCAAGTCCTTATGTGATGTTTTGTGTGATCATTTCCATGGCTGCATCTTTATCAAAAGTATCAGCTTCAGCAAAGGAATGTATAGATACAGCTTCTTTCTTGGGTAGAATTCATTTCTAGCTTGCTATACTTTCCCTTGCCTAACATGTGAAAAACATCTGCAGAATGGCAGAACACACTCTCACTTTGCTATAAGCATTTCAATTGGTTTGTGACAGCATGACCCTCATTTGGTATCCAGACTTTTGGTCACACAGTTTTTCATGTCTGTACCAGAAGCCTGTGGTTTAAGTTAATTCACTGGTGCTAATACACGAGACCATTTTCTGGGTTGACTTGACTGCGTCTTTACCAGCAGTCCTATTAACAGTGACATTGCAATATTCAGCAAAATACTTAGAAAACTATTTGTTTTATTATCTTTTTCTTCATTTAGGGGCATCATTCTGCTGCTTAAGGTTTAGGGAAGCTGATCATTTTTAATGTAACCTGTTTAAACCAATATTAGCATTTTACCTGTGAAAAGATTCACTGCTGTTTTTGCTATCACAGTAAAGAGATCATTAGAGACAGAATATAATATGGCTTTTCTTACTTGGGGGGGGGGGTGTCTCAACAAGCAGGTACAAAGTAGACAGATTCCTCTGTATTTTGACATGATAATAAGGCTGCATTATGTTGTATGAGAGCCAGAATGTGATTTTTGCAATATAAATGCCAAACACAACTTAGGGAAGCAGACCACTGTACAACCTGCAGCTGTCTGGTGTACCAGATGATTTTAATTCAGCTAGTAAGTAGCCATAAGCTTTTTTGTGACATCTTTGAAAACTTATAAAATATTTTGTCTGAGCTGACTCTGTCTGCCTAACCAGAGTTATAACCTGAAACCTGTCCCTCAAATTTTTAAACAAGACCTGGTCCTAGGGATATTCTAGAATACAGATTATACAGAATGTGCCCTTCTGACAGAGTATGCCTCTTTTGACTTTGAATGAGCTACATAAATTATCTACAAATAAAAGCTGTGATTATTACTTATTATTTTTGTACACAAATACTACCTCTAATACACATGTTCACACTTCCCCTGAAAAGCCAGATAAAGGATTGTTTAAATGTGATCAACTGATAGTAATAATCACTTTCAAACAAAGTCTGTCTTTCCCATCCCAAAAGATAGTTGGCCACTATCTATCTATCTATCTATCTATCTATCTATCTATCTATCTATCTATCTGTCTATCTATCTATATGCTTGACTGTCACATAAGTAACAGAAATAATGGCTGGGGAAATGTATTTTGGTTTATTGCCCTCAAACATATATGTTGCCCCCAACAAGATATTTCAGTGATACTTTAACAACTATAATGTAATTGCCTTTCACTTTCACACATATCCTGCCTCCCTCAAAAGATAGCCTTACTCAGTTTATACCAATCATATTTGATTACAATGAAAATGATGGAAAGAAGGACTACTATAATGTATTTCAACTTGATGCTGCCAGACCGTCCAAAGCCCAATAACCCATATCAATGATTATTTAATAGTGATTATATAATGCAATTTACTTTCACACAGGGACTGCCTCACTCAAAGATAAACATGTTCTATGAATATCTTTGATGCTTGCTATTGATAAAAGTGAAGAAAATAAGGGCCATAGAAATGTATTTCAAGTTGATCCTGTCTGACAAATACACTCTTATCCTATGACAACCCATCATAATGATTTTAACAGTAACTGCTATTTGCTTTTGTAAATAGCTCGTCATCAAAGACAGTAAATTTCTATATACATCTCTGATGTATAATTGTGGGAAAAGAGAAAAATTAATAACTACAGCAATGTATTTCTATTGTTGCTCTCAGACACATAACACTGCCCTTGGCAAGCCCAATCAGTGATCATTAATCAAGATCATGTGAAAGCACTTTGCTTTCACACATTGCCTGTCCCCTCCTCCACAAATATGGCTACATTCTCTGCACAATTCCGATACTTTATGTTAATGAAAGTGAAAGAAATACATATGTATTTTAGCTTCTGTTCTCCTATGCATTCACTGCCACTTAGCAAGCCATAGCAGTGATGGTTTATGAGGAATTAAATAATGCCCATTTGCTTTCAAACAGTCTGGATTCCCATCTCCCACCATAAAAATTGTCATATTCTGATTGTTCATACCTTGAATATCTGACTGAGCAAAGTGAAAGAAATAATAACCTTAGGGACATATTTCAACACATTTTTTTCTTATATACATATATTGCCCCTTCCTAATGATCATCTAACCGTGATTACAAAATGTACATGTTTGAAATAAAGTCTGTCTCCCCATTTCCTACTCTTGTGCACTTTATATTGCTAACTGTTATGAAACAGAAATAGATAATGACCACATTAATGTATCTCATATTGCTGCTCTCATACAAATGTCCCTGTTTTCCTTACAATCTGCAACATTTCAATTCTATGAAACCTCAATGGACATAACAAAATTGTAAAAGCTTCAAATCAACAAAATTGTGGAAAAAAAAAGCATTTTGACAGGGCAATCCCCATTGCAGCCACCCGTTGAAAAGGGCTTTGCCCCACCCCATTGCTGCTATATATGCACTAACGCTGAAGTTATTCAACAAATAGAAGCCACACTAACAGTAAATTCTCATTAAGAACAGTGACTAAGGAGTTCAAAATCAGGTAGTTAAAGTCAATGTTTCTTTTTATTTCAACCACTTTACCCTTGATGAGAAGAGCAGCCCTCTCAAACCAATCATCTAAATAAAAAAAAATGAATGGGCCGCTATTATGGGTAGTGCATGTTGTTACCACTGCCTTCTAGTTTATCTGGTGTCTTGCCAGCATTTTTGTATTCAAAATACCTGAATGTAAAAATTAACCCTTACATTGCCGTGTTTGTGTCTATTGACTTCTCCACCAGGTAAGCACTGAGAAAATCTGCTTTGGCCCACCAATGTTCATAGGATCATAGCATCATAGGCGGTTACTAGGCTAACATTTCCAGAGCTCTTATAACCCTAGTTAAGTTCAACCCATGTTCCCAATGGTGTCTGGTACAAGCAGACACTAAAATTAGCACCTATTGCCCCTATCCAAGAGGGATACAGGTGTAACCGCCGGGGTAAATTTCTGGTTAACCATCCAATCATCCAAAGTGTGCTTAAACAGGGCCAATGAGCATCTGTATTTAGCATGAACAGGAAGGTTATTCCAAAGAGGGGGGCAACCTCTGTCAGACAAAGCTGTCTGTCCAGCAAGTTCTGTTGATGTCACATACCAGGTTAAGGTTATTTCTGTGAGTGACCTGTGTGCCATTTGACTTGTGAATGTGCAGCATTTCCATTAAAGCTGGGTCAGAGATTGCCCTATATGCACAGATCACATCTGAGCAGTCTGTACAACACAGACTAAAGTGACAATGATTTCAGTCTGTCTGCATAAGACAGATCTTAAAGACCCTGTATTTTCTTTGTAAGGAACCTTTGTGGTCTCTCCAATTGCTGCACGTATTTGTAAAGGAACATACCAAAGGGAGCATTGTACTCTATTATTAGCCTGATGTACAGGGGGGTTATGATCTCTTTTTTACTGGAGGCAATGCTCTTACTTCTGAGATGAGCCATATAAAATGTCCTTCTTACCACTGTGGAGACATGGTAATCAAAGTTAAGGTTGCTGTCAACCTGTGTAACCAGATCTCTCACCACTGACTGTTTGCTTAGGGTATTGCTATTGATGTGGTAGTTTGCAGGAATGTCACCCTTGCCAAAGGGGATGATAATGCATTTTTTTACATTAAGTTTAAGACCATGACTTTGGCACCAGCCATTGGTCTGCGTAAGACCTGTTTACAGGATGTTAATATTGCTAGGGGTTTCAATGATCACTCACAGCTTGTGGTCATCAGCAAACTTTGTCAGCCACAGTCCTTTAGTTTTTTCTTGTACTTCAGAGAAATAGATTCTGAACACTAGAGGTCTCAGAACTGTTCCCTGTGGAACACCACTGTTTATAGGTCTGCTGGAGGAGGTGCAGCCCCTATTTTGACCGTATGAGTTATATAAGTGAGCCAGTTTGCAACCCACCTAACATTATATGGGTTGATACCCAGCTGGGTGAGTTTATCAATGATGCCTGAGTGGGGGGATTGTGTCAAAGGCCTTGGATAAGTCTAGGTATAGCCTGTTAATGGCAGTTGTCCACCAGGCAGGTTTGTTTTTCCTTGAAGATCTTGCTTTGGTTCTATCAGGTATGGCAGAGTCAATACAATTGTACAGGTGCTTGCATAAAGCATTGGTGTATAACTCAGGATAGGTGTCTGTTCCATCAGTGGGAGAGGGGCTATGAAGCTATTTATGCCATCACATAAGAGGTTGTAATTGGCCTTGGTGAAGTTTTTTAGTCTAGTTGTTGCTAATGGGGCGGGGGGGGGTCTTGTGTTATAGTTACTTCTAACGAGACTGATTTGTGGTCAGATCTCATCAGGGATGGCCACACATTGGGGGTGGTGCAGCAGTCCCCCATGTTGGTGAGCACCAAATCCAGGATGTTTGAGCCCCTTGTGGATGTGTCAACCAGCTGGTACAGGGGATTAGAGTTAACAAAGTCCAGGAACCTTTGGGAAAGTGAGTTAGAACATGTATAATTTACACAGTCTATGGACGGGTAATTAAAGTCACCCAAAACCATGGTATTTGGTTGTATTTTGATTGACTCAAGTAGATCCGAGTAAGCTGAGTGGATATCCTGATTCATGGAGGGGGGTCCTATAGCTGATAAGGACCTGAAGAGGGGTCTTACCTATGGTCAATTGCACCTGAAGTAATCCAAGGGAGTTGTGCTGTTTAACCAATCTAGAGTTGTATTTATCTTTAATGAATATTGATACACCACCTCCTTTAGTCTCAAACCTTCAGTTTGTCGTCTGAATGTGTTGGAGGAAATGTAACCTGATATATCTGGGGTGCTATTCCCAGCCTTAAACCAGGTCTCAGTGACTGCACAAATGTCAGCATCTTCCAGGGTGAGGAGTGCTTCCAGTGAGTGCAGTCTCTGGTTTAGACACCTAGCATTTAGCAGCATAACTTTGAGGTTGCTTTTAGATGGTATTTTTACATTGGGAATTTTTTTCTTTTGACATTTCCTAAAAAAGGCACTATGGGGATGGTAAGAGCCTTAGCCAGTAACCAAAATCCCAGGGGGACACATGAAGAGCATCTCTGGCAAAGCATTGAGGTTTGTCAACCATGCCATCCCAGGCTGACAGATACTGGATCCCCTCTGAATGACACCAGAAACTAAGACAATTGTTGAAGTCAATCATTTTTTGTTTGTATTGAGTTATCATCCTAGGTGAAGGTAAAATGCTGCTTAAGGCTAGGGACATACCTGCCTGACACACATAATCCAAGAGCTCAGTCATGTCTGTCTTGATATAGTCCAGTGAGTTACGTCTTAAGTCGTTTATACCAACATGGGCTAGGATGGAGTCATAAAAGTGCCTGTTGTTGAGAGACTTGAGTGCATGTATGATGTAGTGGATCCTAGCACCTGACAGACAACTGACAGTGACCTTTTCCTTATCTAACCTGGTGAGAGGGACATTTGTGTATCTCACAATTGAGTCACCTATGACTAAGATGTTTGTTTTTGTGTTATGGCTTAGTTGCTTGACTGCTGAGACACTGATGTGTGATATATTATGTATACTATGTTCTGCAGAGGATGTATTATGTGGTGTGCTTGTGTTTGTATTTGGGAGGTCTCTGATGTTTAGGTAAGCTTCTTGTAAGGACCTCAGCATATATAGGTTTATTTGTCATTGGTCTGGTAGGTTCAGAATGTGAGGTGTGCATGGTGACAACCTACTTAGTATCAGATGGACAGACTGATGAGTGAGAGAGCCTGGATTCTAGGTTCTTGACATAAATGCACCTGTCACATAATGAATTTGTGTGGACTAAAAAAGTGGGCTGTCACCGTATATGAGATAATTGCAACATTGCCTTAGGATGCCCATGCTGACCAGGCTGGCTGGAGAAACTGGGAAATTGTCTGTCCATAATGCTAGGTAAATTGATTTGCTCAGAAAACAGGGAGAGGACAGGAAGGAACAGGTAAAGTAGAGGACAGGAGAAGTGGACAAAAATAGGAAGGGATAGTGGGTAGGATCTGTACTGGTACCTCAGGAACTTCTCTAAATATTCCACCTGTCAGTGAAGGACAATCATGAGAACTCACCAATGGAGCATCAGCAAAGTACTAAGGGAAAATTTGCAGGCAAAAGTGTTTGTGTCTATAACCACCAGTGGTTATAAACATGATGCACAGACACAGTGCTATGTAGCAAACAAGCACAAACTGATCTAAATAAATTAACCAATAAAAACCTCAAAACTAAGCCCTGTTCCAGCAACTTTCAATCAGAGGAGTTCTAACTGCACACACTTGTCACTAGGGTGCAGGGGAACGCTCTCCAACAAAAGATGGCCTGGTTTAATGCTCAAGTTATACAAACAGAACTAGATTCAGTAGATCTGATCTTGTCTATGCAACAGCAAACAAAGTGCAACAATTTCAGAACAAAAAAAAAACAGTTAAAATAAGCAGTTATATGGTAAAAATGCAGTTCAAAAGTACAATAAACTGTGAAAATATCAACTTAAGTTTTGCAGAGATCAGCAGATGGCTTGGATTTGCTTATGTAGCAAACTGATTTAAACAAATTAACCAATAAAAAAAGCTCAAAACAGAATCCTGTTCTACCAGCCTTCAATCAGCTGAGTTCTAACTGCACTCTCCTGCCATTAGGATGCAGGGGAACCCCCTCCCACAACAAATGGCCTAGTTTACTGCTTGAGTTATACAAAGAGAACTAGATTCAACAGGTCTGAATCTAGTGTATGCTACAGCAAACAAAGTACAACAATTAAAAAAAAAACAGTTCAAAATAAGCAGTGATGTGGTAAAAAAATGCAGTTCAAAAGTACAGTATGAAGTGAAAATTCTACTTAATTTGCAGAGATCAGCAGATGGCTTGGATTTGTTTATAGCAACTGAAAGCAAATGATTTAAACAGATTAACCAATTAACCAATAAAAAAGCTCAAAATTGAGCCTTGTTCCAGCAACCTTCAATCGGACAAGTTCTAACTGCACACTCCTGCCACTAGGGTGCATGACAACCCTCTCTAAGAAAAGATGGCCTGGTTTAGTGATCAAGTTATACAAACAGAGCTAGATTCAGAAGGTCTGAATCTAGTATATGTACAGCAAACAAAGTGCACCAATTTCAGAAAAAAAAAAACTGTTCAAATAAGCAGGCACAATAAGCCTTTAACCAGCAATTCCCAGCTCAGAAGGGCAGAAGTTACTCTCTCCTCCCATAAGAGTGTAGACCACAAAACTTAATGCAAAATAACTGTCCTGAAGCCCAAGTGCTTAAACCAGAACTAGGACACTTTTAGAATAACAGACACACTTAGCCCTCAACCAGCAATTCCTCACAAATTAAGGACATGTATCAGTCAGCCGTGACCTGTTATAGTGTCAAAGGAGGTAAGAGCGACGCTATGCTAATAAACAGATAGAATGATATCTGTCTTCCAGATATGAATTTTCATTTCTTCTTTTGTAAATTCTTTAGACTAATCACTTTGTTAATACAGCCAATGCACTATTAAAATAATTAAGTCATAAGTATCCTGAGGTTGAGAATTTTTAGTTGTGCATTTTACCGTTTTAAATTAGAAATATAGTAACCTTGAGTTATTTCCACATACGCTGCTCTGATCAGTGGCCATTGTGCCAAGTATTAGCATGGTACAAGACATACTGTGCAAGAAAATAACCTAGCTTTGAGTAACAATGCATGACAATGCAATGACTAAATAACTAATAACTAATAATAATATTAGCTTATGTGAGCAAAGACCTTCCCTTAGCACTCTCTCTTTCTCTTTCATTTTAGACATATAGCCAGGTGCAGCTAAATTCAGTGCAGAAAGAAAGGAAAGAAGTACCATTAACCTTCACTTTGAAGATGTGGAATTAACATGTCACTGTATAGCTGCAGTCTCTTCTTGCATTACATGTTCTTGCCTATTCATTTTCTTTGGTAGCTGTGAATTAGTAGCATTTATGCAAGGGGCAAATTTGGTTAATAAGAACCATTTACTCTGAGATTGCCCATCATTTCTAATTTGTTATGGTATAGGAGTGATTTGTTTTTATCATGAAAGGTCCTTCCCAATGTGGAAGGTATCCTTTTCCTTTGGCTTTGTCTGATTAATATAGAAATGAAAGTTAATGTACTTATTATAATAACAGATCAGTAAGAAGAAACTCCAGGTTTGGTAACCTGTGCCACAGAGATTAGGGAACAGATAAAACTTTCCAAGCAGACAAAATTATCCCAGACTGTTAGACATCCTCCACACTACCATCACGCATCATATATCCCACTCTTCCCCATTTCTGAAATTTAGCAACAAAACTATATAAAGCCAGAAGAAAAGACAGAGAAGAAGAGAGGAGAGGGTAGAGGCAGCACTCAAACAGCAACATTTATTTATTATTTATTTATTTATTTAACATTTGTTTACCGGAAAAGTCTGACTGGACACAGGTACTTTTTCAGTGGAGGCCCAAGGAGAAAAGCTCCATAAGTAACAGTAAATTTTAATGGACACATTACAATAATCAATAAAGTATAAAGGAAACAAAATGTAATATACATAAGAAAATACAAATTTGTTACATCTTGACAACAAAACTTAGGCTTTGAACATAGCTAGTACAATTTGTAAAGTATGACTTTTGGCAAGATATAAGGTTAACACAGGTCGGTAGGAATAAAGGATTAAACACCGGGGAAAAAGTTGGATATGGGTGGGGTATACTGTGATGTATCGGAGCATTTATGAGGGGGTTAGCACAGGAACATAGCCACTTATTTTTTAGATAAGCTTTAAGTGAAAAAAAAGGGGGGGGTGACGCCTAACGGCAGCAGCTGCTTCAGATCTCATCAGGAAAATGCTTCTTTTGTCTTTTTTACCAGAAACTTCAAGAAAAGCAGTTAAAGAAGAAGGAAACATTGTTAGATTAAGTTACAGTGCTGAGAATATGTTAAAAACTGGATCTGCATTTTCATTATGCAGTGGGTTTGATCAGCTTCTTACAGTGAGGCCTGTAAGCTCAAACATACTACAAGAACTACTACAGCTAAGGATTTTGCTGGAACACGGAGAATGAAATACTGTAATTTCGTTTAGCTACACTGCTGTGTAGTTCTGAATGACAATAAAGTTTTATTTGACTTTTGACTTTGACTTTGACTAAAGTGGTTACTGGATGGAATTTAGAGAGACTTAGGAAGGGAGTTCCAAATACGAGATATATAGTTGGAAAATAAAGATTCTCCTGCAGTGTTGTTGGCCTTGGAGATGGTAAGTTCTTATTGTGCAAATGAAATGGTCTGCTGGAACTTTAAGGAAGGATGAGATTTTGTAGTGCAGGGGTTTTGGTTGGTTGTGTTACAATTTTGTGAGTTGGAGAGAGTTGGTTGTAAAGAATAATGTTGGGAAGCTCAAGCCAGTCTAGTATCCTTAAACCTGTACAATGATGTGTTCTATATAGGCAGTCAGATGCAAATTTGTCAATTTTATTATAACATGCTTCTAGCTTAGATAAGTCAGTTTTCCTTAGATTAGTTAAAATTGGAGAGGCATATAGTACAGTAGAGAGCAGATGGGTTTGTGCTAATGTAATTTTGGCCATTGTGGTCAGGAGACTTTTGTGCCTGTATAGACTTCCAATTTTCTTATGGACTTTTTTATAGTTAGGGAGACAGGTTACTGTCTATTTCCACTCCAAGAAGCTTTGTATGGGTTGTCTGGAGATGACAGTATTGTCTTTGGCTATTATGTTAAATGGTGGGCATGAAACAGATGTCTTGTTATGTTGGAAGAGTAATAATTTAGTATTGTTTGGGTTCATGATTAGATGGGCATTGGCTAACCATGTTTCAACAGAAGTGTTGTCCTGTGTTTGAAAATGAAGAACTGATAGAGAAATGGCAGCACAGATTAGTGTTGAAACATCTGCATACTGTATTATAGAACCATGTGGAGTATCTGTGTGTAGATTATTAGTAAAGAGGGAGAAAAGGAGAGGGCCCAAGATAGATCCTTGGGGAAAACCAGTGGATAAAGGAAGGTGTGAGGATAGGTCGCCCTGCCATAGAACAGATTGTTGATGGCCAGATAAATAGTTATGAAACCATGCTGTGGCAGATGGTGAGAAGGATAGCTCAGTTACTACATCTATTAGTTTGGAATGGGAGACCATGTCAAAAGCTTTTGACAGGTCTAGAAAGATGGCAGATACAAAGCTGTTGTTATTCCTGTGATGGTTTACAGTATTAGTGAAGGATAAAAGAGCTGTAGTGGTATTATGTGATGGCCAAAATCCATGCTGAGTGTTTGAGAGAAGGTTATTTGTTAGTAAGAATTTCATGACCTGGAGATGAATACACCATTCAAGTAGCTTAGAAAGAGGTGACAGAATAGCAATTGGCCGATAGTTTGTCAGTTCTGTGGAAGGTCCCCCTTTATAAAGTGGGATTACATGGGACATTTTCCACAGTTGAGGAACCTTGTTTTTGAGAATGGATCTGTTTATAAGGATTGATAACTGAGAAGGCTATAGATTCAGCTGCAATTTTGAGGTATTCATTGGGTAAGTTATCTACAGTAAGTGTAGTAGGTTTTAGTTTCTGGAGTAGTTTTTTTTTATACTGGTTGTAGGAACAGGGGAGAAAGAGAACAAGGCATTGCTGGTTATAGATTGGCTAGTTTAGTATCAGGAGTAGGGATTTGCTGCTTGGAAAGGGCAATTATACATTCAGTTTGTTAAAAATGGTAGCTATGCTATCGAAATTGTTGTTAATGTTTGGGGTTGGTGTAGTAGATTTTCCTGGGTGAAGGATTGAGTTTATAGCTGGACAGAGTTTTTGAGGGGGTTTTTGATATGTGTTTTTGAATGTTATGATAGAAATGTATTTTATCCTGTTTTATTTATTTATTTTTTTGCCTTATTTCTGAGTTCCTGACATTGTTGTTTAGAAACTACTGTGTTAGTTTTACCCCATAGTTCCCAGGCTTTATCTCTAGTTTTCAGAAGGGCCCTAGTGTCTCTGCTTAGCCAGGGGGCATAGTTTGATTTTACTCTGATGGTTCTAACAGGGGCATGTGCATTTAATATATCTAAAAAGGATATATTAAAGTGGTTCACTGCATCATCTAGGTCAAGGTATTTGAGTGGAGTCCAATTGCACCTTTGTAGGTCAGCTAGGAAGTTGTCAAGATTAAAGTTATGTTTTTTTCTGAGTTGTTTAAGCATAGTAGGTTTTGGTGGGAATATGTGTTGCTGTATAAGAAATGTGGGTAGGTGGTCACTCAGACCATCAGGAAGGCAACCTGATTGGAATGAGTGAGAGGAGTTATTTAGTAATATCCAATCTAAGGTTCATTGTTTTTTACTAGCCAACACTGAAGACAGTATCCCCCGAAGAAAACTAGGGTATGGAAACATCACCCAACTTATAATGTATCACAAATGTGCTCACAGAAGACCAAGCTACTGCACAAATCTCATGTAATATGGTATTATGGGGAAAAATGTCCATAGGAATAGCTGCTTCTCTCGGATAATGAACTCATTGGGACTCTGGTAGATCTCTCCCATATTTGTCATAGAAAAAGGCAATGCAGTTGGATAATCATCTAGAAAAGTTGTCCTTAATAATTACCTTGTCCAAATTGCACTTATCAGAAGAGATAAATAGTTGATCATCATCAAAGAAAAAATAGGACCTGTCCACATAAACTCTAAGCTATGAGTACACATCAGTACAATGGAAAATATATTCAATACATTTAAAATGCTCCAAGTAGAACAGCAGAAAATTGATGGATTTGCTTAAATTAGATTCTGTCAACTTTAGGCATATAGAACAGATTACTTCTAAGCATCATTCTTTCCTTATGGAAAACCTGATAATGGCATTAGGCACAAAGACCCAGTAATTCAAAAAATACAGCTGGCATGATGGCCACAAAACAGGGTTTTGGCAATAATTTCATTTTAGCTGAGACTACAAGCTCAAATGGTGGAAGAATAAGCCTAAGACAAACATCCCAAAATGGAACGTGCATTTGATATGAGGCTTGAGCTGGAAGGTTGTCTATAAGAAAGCTTTCAAGGATGCTAGAGACGTGGAATCTAGACTAAAACAGAGGCTAAGAGATTATTGCCAAATAAACTTTGATGGAAGAGTAACAAACAACAATAAGTAAAGACATGCAGTTAATAACTGTGGATCAGAGGAACAGGGCCATACAAGTGGTTACACCCATGTTAGTTGCACAAAGGGAAAACCAAGTCTATTTATCATAATATGCCTTTTGAGGGGATGACTATTGGCAGACGTCATAATAGAAACTATTTTCTCCAAATAAATCACAACACTTGGCAATCAGTATAACTGAAGCAACCAAGTTGTAAGATTGAGAATAAATGCCTGGGTATAATTTGCCAGATGTGTTATACTGCAGCAGATAGCCTACCAAGATTTTGAGACAGCTAATATGCTGAATGTCCTTCTATTTTTCTATTTAGACAGTAAAGCCTATTTGGTCCAGTTTCATACTCTCAGATGATTCTCTTTCTTTCTGAAACATTGTCCTTAAATGAGGAAGAGTTTGGCACACTATTCTTTACCTGGCTCATTACATGTGTTACCTTTGTCAAGTGTACGACAGAAATATTAAGTGTTAGCTTTTGACCAGTATAATATCCACATAAAACAGATTTCCTCATTTTTCAGCATCAGACATACTCTTGTAAAGGAACATATTGAATCCAATAGGTAAATTCAGATATCTAAAAGGATACCCATACTCTTGTCTCCCATAAGTAAAAGCTAGTTTGTACTGGTCTCATAAATTTATGAAGAAACCATTTAAAATGTCAGTGGCTGTAAAATATTTTGCATCTTCTATCCTGGAATATATCACATGCCAAGAGATAAAAGTACCTGATGATATAGCTTTCTGTAATTTGTAAATTTCTGCTCTTGCATGGTTTGGAACAGATTATACACAATGATTGACAGGTCTGCTAAGTTTTTATTCTGGCAAACTAATCTGTAGTTTTTCAAAGTTTGTGCTTGATTAAGCTTGATTAAGCGGATCCAGTTTTGGCATCCTGCAGACTACAAGAGCAACAGGAAGGAGAAATAGATACTCTAAGTGCCTACATTTTGATTTTTTCATAACTTACTGCTCTCTGCACTTGTTTTTTGTGATTTAATTTATCTGAATTTATTTAAACTGTATCTGCCTTAATACTACTACATACTCAAGTGTGCCAGCTTGTACTGCATTTAAAGTGTTTTTGCTACTGTTTTAACTGCTTTTCTGCAAAAAAAACAAACCAAAAAAAAAGTTCAACACTTGTTTCCCGCATTTCCTGTAACAAGTATACTCCAGATACAGAGTTCCTGTATCCAAGACTGTTTTGTAAGTTTCTGAGGCACCCAGCCTTTCTGTATTGGAGGGAAGCCTTCTAGCTTATCAGTGGGAGTGGTAAGCACTAGGTAGCCTATCTACCACAAGAAGAGTAGTTTCTGGCCCAGAAATTGTAGTTTATTGGCCATTTTGGCAGTTTTTTTCATCTCTTTATACTTTTTGGTTTAAAAGCCCATGTTTACATAGGCTTGCACTTGTTTAAGCTCCGCAGATCCAGTTTTGGCATGCTGCAGACTACAAGAGCAACAGAAAGGAGAAAGAGATACTCTAAGTTCCTCCATTTTGATTTTTTCATAATTTACTGCTCTCTGCACTTGTTTTTTTTTGTCATTTTTAATTTATCTGCATTTATTTAAACTGAATTTGCCTTAATATTCCTACACACTCAAGTGTGCTTGCTTGTACTGCATTGAAAGAGTTGTTGCTACTGTTTTCACTACTTTTCTGCAAAAAAAAAAGTTCTAAGCTTGTTTCCTGCCTTTCCTAGTCTAGTCCATACCTCTCAACCTGGAAATATCAAAAATCTGGATAAGGCCCATGAAAAATAGATACAAATCTGTCCGCAGATTAACATAAAATTTGTGTACATAATTACATAATGCCACCCATTCCAATGGAATTGTTTGATACCAACCTTCAAATGCAATAGAAATATGGCACCTTAGTCCCCCTGCAGCCATTCCAATGTCCCATTACCTGGCTATTTCGCCCCATTTATCATAAACACTAATGTGCATACTGCTTTACTTCTACAATGATAACTTGGATTTTATTTTTATATTTTATAGCACAATGCACAAACACTAATAGACATCTGCTAAACAAAGCAATACTGTCTCACAATGAAAATAGACTTAGCATTAAGACTTCTCTGCCCTTGAAACTCACATTCATTGAAACAGCATTGAAACCAACACCACATCCAAAGAAAATGCATCTGGCCAGTGGTGGATAAAGAAACTTTGGGCTGTTTTCAAATCATAGGCCATTTGCACACTAAACAAGAAACATACATGTGTTCTTTGATACACTTTCCTGACTTTATTAAATTATATTCCTTGTATAATACAGCATACTTATTAGACTTAGATCACATTTTAAATTTATTGTTTGAACATTTTTCCAGAAGGAAATGAAACAAAATGCATGAACCAATAATGACAAAGCTGCCCAATTCAGAACATTTCCATCATAAAAGTCTACTTCCATGCACACGCGCGTGCACACACACACACACACACACACACACACACACACACACACACACTATATATAAAAATAGAATGACAGTAGTGTAAGCCATGGGCATCTTGCACAGCTTCTTGAACTTAATTTTCAATTTCAGTTTTTTGCTTGGCTTACTCTGATTTGTGTCATCAGACTAACTCAATAGCTGTAAATGCACAAAATAAACAAGGCAAACTGTATGTTTTAAGACTTCCAATTTTTAGTCCAAGTACTGACAGACCCTCTCCTACATTCATCCTGAAGCATCAAAACTATCATTGTAATCCAGGTGCTGTTAACTGGCCACTCTTACTTCTCCACTGTCTGAAGTGGAAAAATGTTTTATCTTGAATGTTGAAAAATGTACTGTACTTGTTTAAAAATATTTTTCTTATAATGCAGATTTTCTGTTCCTGAATTTGGGTTAATGATATTTGTTGCTCTTTCCACTGAGGCACAAATGGCCTTGTGCATAACATTTTTTCACTTCTGTAAGTTCTGTTGTACCTATAGCTACACCCTTGATTTGTTACACCCACCCCCTTTAAAAGTACCACAACACAGTACAGTATCAGCAATGCATCTGCATACTGTGGGAGTAGTACCCACAGCTGACTGCATCAAAAGCAAGTATTTAACCTGTTATGTTATTAACAATGCAAGCAAACTCAGCATAAGCAACACTAAACTCCTCTTCCCCTGAAGCTCTCAGTTCCTTGTAAAATCCACTTGACACTCAACTGTATCTCTCAACTCTGCAGCACAAGAAATCTGGAAAAAGCCAAAATTTATTGAGGGAGGACAAACCCCCCCCCCAAAAAAAGGGACACATTTTAAACATTGCTTTTATAATTTTGGAAAGTTACTAAAATAAAATGTTGTGTTACCACCATGCATTTTACTGCCAAGATTTGAACCAAGACCCTGTGCACTACAGTCAGAACAACATACTACTTTGCCAAATCAGCAGTTTCCTGAAAAATGTGAAGACTGAATCTTAATTGGCTATCATTTAGGGAATTCAGTTCTCTCTTCTCACCATAACTTTCAACCTCTTAGCAGAATAACCTGGACAAGGGCAATAATGGGGTAAATACAGAATTCAGTTCTCACTTCTCACCATAGCTCTCAACATCTTAGCACAAAAAACCTGGACAAAGCCAATAATGGGGGGAATACAGCCCCAAAAATAGGGATACATTTCAAATACTGATCTTATAAAGTTAGAAAATTGCTAGAATAAAAGGTTTTGTGATACCAGTTATTTTCTGAAGAATATCTTCTTCTTCTTTCGGCTGCTCCCGTTAGGGGTCACCACAGCAGATCAACTGTTTCCATTTCTTCCTGTCCTCTGCATCTTGCTCTGTCACACCAACCACCTGCATGTCCTCTCTCACCACATCCATAAACCTTATCTTAGCCTTTCTCTTTTCCTGTTACCTGGCAGCTTCATCCTTAGCATCTTTTTCCCAATATAATCTGCATCCCTCCTCAACACATGTCCAAACCAACATAATCTTGCCTCTCTGGCTTTGTCCTCAAACCTTCCAAACTGGGCTGACATTCTAATATACTTATTCCTAATCCTGTCCATCCTCATCACACTCAGTGCAAATCTTAACATTTTCAACTCTGCCACGTCAAGCTCTGAAGAATATGAAGTCTGAAATTCAAATGCCTGTCATTATTTAGTGAATTCAATCCTTCACTGATTTGCCAGAAAAATCCAGAAAACCACAGACATTATGAGGAACAGAACAAACATATGTGACATAAATCTGGAAAGTTTTATCAACTGGTGGTGGGTAGGGACTTTAGGCTGTTGTTACCTGTACTCAAGGTACAGGGTATGAGCCTGAGTACCTCTAGCCACCAGCTGCTCTCTCTGAAGCCCACACACACACCAGCTGTTCTCTCTGAAGCCCACATACACATCAGCTCCTCTCTATGAAGCCCACACACACCAGCTGCTCTTTCAGAAGCCCACACACACTAGCTGCATAATAAATACCTCTCTCTGAAGCCAGCCATAAAAAATAAATCCGTTCCTGCAGACTCCACAAACACATACTGCTTGCCGTTCATGTTACAAGTACCATTCCTGCTTCTTGCAGCTACACATTCCTTTCTGACTTGCTGGAGCAGCTGGAAATACATGCACATCAGCTATTGCTCAAGTCTGACAGGCTAGCCGACCATTTCACGGAGCTGACATCAATGCGCATATGATGACATCAGCTAAAAATGCCGAACTAAATTTTTTAAAATAAAAAAAGCTGGGAAATGGGAAATTAAGGGGTGCCGCTCAGGAATCATGGTACCCCATTTCTTGGACCACAAAAGTCGGTACAAACCGAGTAATTCAGTATGGTTGGGAGGTATGGTCTAGTCCAGATACAGATTTGCTGTATCCAGGACTCTTTGTAAGTTTCTGAGGCCCCCATCCTTTCCATGTTGGAGGGAAGCCTTCTAGCTTATCAGTGGAAGTGGTAAGCACTAGATACATAGATATCACAAGAGGAGTGGTTTCTGGCCCAAAAATTATAGTTTATTGGCCATTTGGGCAGTTTTTCCATCCCTTTCAACTTTCTGGTTTAAAAGCCCAGGTTTGCACTTGTTTAAGCTCTGCAGATCCAGTTTTGCTATCATGCAGAATACAAGAGCAACAGGAAGGAGAAAGAGAAACTCTAAGTGCCTACATTTTCATTTTTTCATAATTTACTGCTTGCTGCACTTGTTTTTTGTCATTTTTAATTTATCTGCATTTATTTAAACTGTATTTGCCTTAATATTGCTACACACTCAAGTGTGCTAGCTCGCACTGCATTTAAAGTGTTTTTGCTACTGTTTTAACTGCTTTTCTGCAAAAAAAGTTCTAAGCTTGTTTCCCGCCTTTCCTGTAACTAGTCTAGTCCAGATGAAGATTTGCTATATCCAGGACTATTTTGTACGTATTTGTGCCCCCAGACCTTTCTGTGTTGAAGGGAAGCCTTCTAGCTTATCAGTGGGAGTGGTAATCACTAGGTAGCTTACCTACCACAAGAGGAGTGGTTTCTGGCCCACAAATTGTAATTTATTGGCCATTTGGGCAGTTTTCCAATCCCTTTCAGCTTTCTGGTTTAAAATCCCAGGTTTACATTTGTTTAAGCTCTGCAGATCCAGTTTTGGTGTCCTGCAGACTACAACAGCAACAGGAAGGAGAAAGATATATTTTAAGTGCCTCCATTTTGATTTTGTTTTATAATTTACTCCTCTCTGCGCTTTTTTGTCATTTTTAATTTATATGCATTTATTTAAACTATATTTGCCTTAATATTGCTACACAGTCAAGTGTGCTGGCTTGTACTGCATTGAGTGCATTTGCTACTGCTTTACCTGCTTTTCTGCAAAAAAAAAAAAGTTTTAAGCTTTTTTCCCACCTTTCCTGTAACTAGCCTATTCCAGATACAGACTTTCAGGACAGTTTTGTAAGTTTCTGAACACCCCAGATCTTTCTGTGTTTCAGGGAAGCCTTCTAGCTTATCAGTGGGAGTGGTAAGCACTAGGTAGCCTATCATTTTGATTTTTTCATAATTTACTGCTCTCTGCACTAGTTTTTTGTCATTTTTAATTTATCTACATTTATTCACTAATTTTTTTTTTGTTATTTCAAATAAGATGTCTTAAGAAACATTACATGAAATAAAGATAAACAACATATTTACAATTCTAAAACATTACTAACTTCAAACCATTATATAACTATTTACATTGGTGTCTATGCAAATAACATTGAAATTCTATATTGTATAAAGTTAGAAACATAAGATGATATATCTTCGTCGATCTTTTTGGGTATTTCTAGTACTTTCATCCAAGAGTAATAGTAAGAAGTAGATCTTTTAGTTCTGTTCTTCACTGTTAATATTTCCATATGAGCAACTGTTGATGTTAAATTCTCAAATTCTTTGAACGTAGGAGAAGCCTCATTTTTCCAGTGTATAGTTATGATTTTATGTGAAATTGCCAATAGTGACCATAGGATTTTAGTGTCTTTTTTGGTACACAGTTTGGAATAGGAGAGTTGAATAAAATTAAAGACTTTGTTAATTGAAAAGTATCATTATAAACAGTCTGAAAAAATAGTTAATGGACTTCCAGTACATATTGAGACATATACATTCATAAAAAAATATGCTGCCAATCTGCTTTTATCTTGGTATGACATCTTCAATAGAATACATTTTGGCTAGCTTATGTGGTGTATAGAAACTTCTGTGTAGATATCTCCAAGTGAATAATTGCCAGTATTTTGATAATGTAGAAAATTTGGAAGATTTTAGAATATTACTTTTTTCTTCTTCAATTGGAGGATGGTTGTTTATTAAAGTATAATAATCCCAGCATGATTTTTCATGATATTTTTTTTTTGTTTTTTTAACAATTTTATAGATATGAGACAAATAACCTGTACCCTAATAAGGTTGTTTTGTGATAAGAATAAGGTATTCAATGAGCTTTGGAGCTTCATGTCTAACTGAATGTTGCATTTGTTTTATTTTATTTATAAGAAAATGTCTTAGATTTTGTAAAAGCAACCAGTAGTCTTTATTTATATTATAACTGTAAGTTATCTGTTCATTTGTTAGTAGTTTCCCTTTCTCTATAAGTTGATGCCAAAATAATAATGATTTTTTCTTGAGTATATTCATTTTAGAGATTTGGGATGCATCTAGAATATTGGGTGTAAAAGCTATAGGGAAAATAAGAAAAATCCAAGAATTAATATTTGGTATTTTGTTTATATATGTTTTGAACATTGAAAGTATAGAGCCTATATAGTTTGATGGCAATTTATTAATATTATTCCTTTTCCCTAAAAAATAATCTTTTAACATCCATATAAGGGGTGATGATATTACTGTTAAGTTGTCTTGTATGTGATTGTAATTGATTTCTATGTAAATCTGTTCATGGGCTTGTTTCCATATAGGTGTGTATGAATTATTTAACCATAGTGTTATATTTTTAATAACAGATGAGGTAATATATAAATCAATATCCGGTAAATTAATTCCCAATCTGGTAAATGTTTATTTAAGGCTATACGGGGTATATTTGGAAACCATAGAAAATTTAAAATTAGTTTATTGTATCTTTGAATAATATATTTGGGAGGTGGCAATGAAAAGTTTTGTATTAAGTATAATACTTTGGGAAATATGATTACTTTAATAAGATATAATCTGTCTGCTGTTGAAAAGATGTATTTATTCCAGTAACCAATTGTTTGTTCTATTTTGTCTAGTATTTTATTATAGTTAAATATTAGAGAGTCTGTTAATTCATTGAGTAGATTTATTCCCAGATATAATAATTTATTTTCTGTTACTATATATTTGGAAAATCTTTTGTTTATATATTTTTTTACAGTTACAGGGCATAATTTTAGTTTTGTTTTCATTAAATTTTAAGCGTGAAATATTTTGAAATTTATCCATAGAGTTAAATAGAGCATTCAAAGACTTATTGGCATCTGAGGGAGTTAATAGTATGTCATCAGCAAAGAGTTGGATTTTAAGGTTTAACGTTTTATTAATACAAATGCCCTTTATGTTATTGTTTGATCTGATTTGATTTGCAAAGGGTTCTATGAGTAATGCAAATAACAATGGTGATAAAGGGCAACCTTGTTTAGTTCCCTTTTTGATTATTATAGGGCCTGATCTATGCGATCCTAGTTTAACATATGCAGTAGATTTTTCATATAGTATTTGGATAAGATTATTAAAATTAGAAGAAAAGTTATATTCTTTTAAAACTAGTGAAAGAAAGTTCCAGTTAACCAAATCAAAAGCTTTATTAATATCTAATGAGATTACATTTAAATCTAGGACTTTATGTTTGCTATAGTCTATTAATGTTAGTATTCTTTTAATATTATCTGAAGTGTTTCTTCCTTTAATAAAGCCCGTTTGATCTTTGTGAATTAAGAAAGGAAGAAAGTGTTTGATCCTATCTGCGTATATAGCCATAAACATCTTATAGTCTATATTGACTAATGATATTGGCCTATATGAGGAGCACCATTTCTCATCTTTATCTGGTTTGATAACTGGGGATATCAATGAATATTTCCAAGAGGGTGGTATGTTCAAATCTTTCTTGGCTATATCATATACTTTTAATAGTAAGGATATTGCTTGATTGGGTATTAATTTATACATTTCTGGAAGCATATTGTCTGGGCCAAGTGCTTTATTTGTCTTGAGCATTTTAATTTGTGATTTTAATTCTGTCATATTGATTCATTTGTTTATAATGTCTATTTGTTCTTGTGTTAATTTAATATGAATATTATTTTCTGAGTATTTTTTATATCCTTAGTAGGTGTATCTTGAGTGTTTATGGAATTATCTATGTTAAATTGAAGTCTGAATGCTTCTAAAATATAATTTAGATCCGTAACTCTTTTGTTAGTATTAGGAATAAATATTTCTTTTATTTGCTTGGATTTAATTATTTTTTTGTTCTATTAGTTAAGTGTCTCAGGTGTTCTGAATTATTAGAGTATGAGTTTATTTTTATCTTTTCTAAGTTAATCATAATCTTATGATGTAACAATTCTGTATACTTCTTATTGATTTGTGTAAGTTCTTGAACTTGAGTAGTATTACCCTTTTGTATTTCTAGTTTCAATTTATCTGCTTTGTTTTGTAAGTTTAGCATATCTTTATTCCATAACTTCCCTATATTTATGTACCAGGATAATATTTTCCCATATGTAACTGTTTTTAATGAATCCCAGACATATATTTCTGAAATATCTTCTGTGTAGTTTACTTCTAGAAAGTTTTTGATTGTTTCTTCATAAAATTCTTTGAAATCTGTCAATCTTGTGATATAGGAAGGTATCCTAGTAATGGGATTTGAATAAAAAGGTATAAGCTCTATCTCAAAGACTATGGCATTATGATCAGATAAGGGACAATTTATAATTTTGACTTTGTCAATTTTTTTATTAGGTCATTGGCAACATATATTTTATCAATTCTAGAGTTAGTTTTATATCTATGAGAATAAAATGTGAAGATTAGTGAGTCTTGTTCTGCAAATTCATTTATATCTTTTAAATATAATGTATCTATAAATTTTAATAGTGCTTTAGAGATATGTTGTTTTTTTATTTTAGATTTAGAATCTGCATCTTTTTTATTCATTATACAGTTGAAGTCTCCTGCCAATATCAGGCTACCCTTAGTTAAATGAATTATCTCTTCAAAGTGCTGTTTAACTGTTCTTAATACTAGACCTGGGATCCAATATAGATTTACTAACGTATAGATTCTCTTATTTAATTCTATTGAAGCTAGACAAAACATACCTGATGCATCTTGATGAGTAGTAATTATTTTAGGTGTTATAGTTGAGTTGCGAAGTAGTATAGCTACTCCACTTTTTTGTTTTGTATTGAGAGTTTATTAGTACTGTGTAATTATTAATATTTAAGTTGTTTATATCTCTATCTAATAAGTGTGTCTCTTGTAAGAAGACTATTTGGGGTTTATGTAAGTTTATGTACTTGAACAAGCTTCTCCTTTTATTACTATTATTTAGACCATTAACATTTATGGATAAACATTTCATTTCCTAGTTTTGAGTTTGTTTTATATGTGAGTTTGTGTAAATATTGTTTATTCTTAGTTCCATCTTGGATACAGAATTCAAAAAGTTTTTTTTGTATGGTTTTTGCATGTTTCTGAGTGACACCAAAGTGATAAAATAAAAAAAAACAAAGAACTTCCAAACTTGTAATTCTTAACCTTAAAACCATTCCCTATCACTATGAGGTAATATACCTCTTTGTTTGGTTAGTGAATCTAACCAAACAAACTTTCAACCCTCACAAATAATATTTGGATCAGTTTCTCTTATCCTCTTAGTTTTTAAATAAAGATAATTGAATAATATATTAAGATAATCTAATCAGCTAAAATATATAAATATATTATTTACTCTTATCTTATTGTAATTTAATAATACTTATTTCCAATCAGGTTTCAAAAAGGTACAAATATTTAGACTAAGTTAATATCATTTCAAAATAGTTTAGGGTATTAATAAACATTTTCTCATGTTAAAATCTATAACTGTATATTGCAGACATCTGTTGAAAACTATTTACTGACATTACTGTACAATACAATACCATTGTTGTGTAAATGTTTTTAGACTACTCAAGTCCAAAACCAGTGTTTAGATTAGTATTTGCAAAGTCACATTGGAATAAAAACATGAATAGTTCTGAAACCACATCATATTTTATGTTTAACATAAACTGAAATGCAATACAATGTGCAAGTATATTAATATTTCTTTAGTGGACATTAAATATGTTTCTCTGGTTGCATTTTTTCAGCTTTTCAAAGACAATTCCCATGGCTGGAGACAACAAGATCAAAATTTAGACGTCTCCCTTATCTAAGAGACTGCTTATAATGTTGTTACTTGACTGAGTGTTTTGTTGTTAACACTTTTATCAATTTTCAGAGGGACTGTGTATAATCAAAAAGACACAGTACAGAGGTAAAACTATAGTGCACTTGACCACATTTTCAAAGCAAACATCTATGTATATCACATATTAACTCTTACAGCTTAGACTGACACTTAACCAGTGAGTTTAACTGCTGACAATAAGTGTTAGAGATAGAATTTAGGCTTACTTAACACCAGTAATTTAATCTTATGATTGAATAAAATTTTAGAATTAAACATCAGCAGCTTCTCATTATAGTATTTAAAAAGTATACTGAAGAACATATCAAAATAATGGCAGCTGCTAAGATTTCATAGGTTCATAGGTTCATACTAGGCTATCTGCCCTAGGGCATTTATAAGCCTAGCCAGAGTGTGTTTGGCTTTCGCTACCCATTTTAAATTAATTTTGCTATGCCCTTTGTTGAGGTTAGTATACTGTGCCTCTGTCTAACAGTGACACAGAAGTGATACCCGGGGTAAACCTATGATCTCCCATCCACTCATCAAGATTCCTCTTGAAGAGAGTCAATGAGGGACTCTGCCTAACCTGGACTGGGATTTTATTCCAGAGTGAAGGGAGCCTCTGGGTTATTAATCTGTCCCTCCAGCATGTCCTATTTATTTCAGTGCTGGGGTTCAAGTCTCTCAAGCACATAGCTCGATGGGATTTGGATTTTCTGAGGTGCAGCATGTCCATTAATTCCGGGTTAGACATGGCTTTATACGTCAGGCACAGATTGCTTCTGAGCAGGCGGTATGCCACTGAGTAGAGCTGGAGTTTCTTTAACCGGGCAGCATATGGCATCTGTTTGAGCCCTTTGATCCTCTTGGTGAGGTACTTTTGGGGTCTTGCCAGTTGCTGCAGGTGTCTGGTAAGGTACATCCCAAAAGAGGCATTGTACTCAATTATGAGCCTGATGAGGGATGAGTAAAGAGGCATGATGACCTCCCCTGATCTAGATGTGAATCCCTTCATGGTTAGGTGGGTTATATAAAATGTTTTTCTAACCACTTTGGCCACGTGGTTGTCAAATGAGAGATTGCTATCAACTTGGGTCCCCAGGTCCCTAATTACTTCTTCTGTACTTAATGGATTACCACCTATGTGGTAATTTGTGGGCACTTTGTTTTTGCCAAAGGGGATGACGATACACTTTTTGGTGTTTTGTTTGAGGCCATGGCTCTGGCACCAGTTGTCTGTTTCTATGAGACCCTTTTGGAGGATGCTTGTGTCGGCTGGAGAGTCGATTATGGCTCCCAGTTTGCAGTCATCTACGAACTTGGTCAGCCACAATCCTTCCGTGTTGGCCTGTACTCCGAGAAATATATACCGAACAAGAGAGGTCCCAGGACTGAGCCTTGTGGGATGCCACTTGTAACTCGTTTGGAGTCTGACATGGCTCCAGCAACTCTAACCATGTGGGTTCTGTCCTTGAGCCAGTTTGCAACCCATCTAGTGACATAGGGGTGTATATTTAAGCTGGTGAGCTTATCTATAATGCCCGAGTGGGGTATTGTATCGAAGGCTTTTGCGAGGTCCAGGTAGGCTGTGTGGACCACCTTCCCCTCGTCAATGGCCTTGGTGACTGTTTCAAATAAATCAACCAGGTTTAAGAGGCAGAATCTGCCCTTAACAAAGCCGAATTGGGTTGGATCCAGTGTCTGTAGGTCCCCAATATCTTTATTTATGAGGTCCATGATGATCCTTTCCATAGATTTGCAGACCAAGCTAGTCAGACTTATGGGGCGATAGTTTCCAGGATCCGTTGAGGCATCACCTTTGTGGAGAGGGACCACTGTTGCTGTATGCCACTCTTTGGGTACATATCCTGTAGTAAGGCTGAGATTGAACAGTAGTTTTATGTTTGGGTTTAGCTCTTCTTGGAGTTCATGTAGGACGCAGCCCGGGACACCGTCTGGTCCCATTGATGCTGTGTTTTTTGCTTTGGAGAGGGTGGCTCTTACCTTAGCATCTGAGATGTCAGGGGGGCAGCACTCTGCTGGGATAGATATTTGCCCTTTTGGTGGGGAGGGGGGAGAAGTTTGCGCTGAACCTGTCAGCTAGCATGTTGGCAATGTCTGTGAGTTCGGTGTATTTTTTGTCATTTTGGACTAATTCTGAGAATATCTGGGAATTCCCACCCAGGTTCTTAATTTAACTAAAGAAAGCCTTGGGATTATCCTTAGTATCCTGTGCAATTTTTCTCTCGAAGCTGGCCTTAGACGATTTTATGAGTTCCCGTAGTTTTTTGCTAATACTGATCAGAGATGCCTTCCCTTTTTGGGATTTTGCTCTATCATGAAGTAGCTTCCTCCTTCTATTGTATAGTTTGTTTATGGCTGGGGTCTACCAGACAGAACGTCTGCCTTTGGAGGACTGGGTCTTGGTTTTATTTGGGATTGCATGATCCATGCATTCCTGAAGGTGTTCATAGAATGCGTTTATAAAGGATTCTGCGGTCTAGGCCGTATTTTCCACAAGCCCAGGGGCTTTGAAGGATTCCACCTCGGTTTTGAGGAGTGTGAAATTTGCTTTAGAGAAGTTTTTCACTGTGTTTTTCTGGGCAAGGGATGGGGTCGGGATGTGAATATCCAGTGAGATTAGTTTATGGTCTGATCTTACCAGTGAGGGATACACTTCTGGTCTGGAGCATACAGTCCCCATGTTGGTGATGATCAGGTCCAGTATGTTTTCCCCTCTTGTAGGAGTGGTAACAAGTTGTTCCATAGCATTTGAGTTTATAAATTCTAGGAACCTTTGGGCTAGGGTGTTGGAGCTAGAGTAATGCTCCCAGTCTATGTTTGGGTAGTTGAATTCACCCAATATAATGGTGTTTGGAGAGACCTTCATATTTTCCAGTGCACTCAGGAAGGCCGAGTGGGGTTCCTGGGTTTGGGAGGGTGGTCTGCAGCAGGCTATAAACTGGAAGGCAGTTTTACCCACTGTTAGTTGCACATGGATAGTCTCTGATGCTTTGTGCTGTGCCACCAACCTGGAGGTGTGGGTATCTTTGACGAATATTGATACTCCCCCTCCTTTTGTGGTTCGGTCCAAGTTTTGGGGCCGAAAAGCATGGTATGAGGTATAACCTGGTAGTGCTGGGGTGCTCTCAGGAGCCTTGAACCAGGTTTCTGTTACTGCACAGATATCGATGTTCTCCATGCTAAGGAGAGTTTCGAGTGCATGCATCTTGAGGTTTAGACTTCTGGCATTGAGTAGCATTACTCTTAGTTTCTTATCCCTTGTGATACGTATGGAGGTGGGTTTGTCTTTTGAGCCTTGCCTAAAAAAGGCACTATGGGGGTAGCAAGAGCCTTTGCCAATATCCGAAAGCCCAGGGGTGACAGGTGCAAGCCGTCCCCAGCGAAGTATTGTGGCTTGTCGAGCATATCATCCCAGGCTGACAGGTATTGGAACCCCTTTGAATGACACCAATACTTAAGCCAATTGTTGAAATTGATCATCTTGTCTTCATATTGTGGCATCATTCTTGGTGAGGGTAAGATGCTACTCAAGGTCAGGGTCATACCAGCCTGGGCTACATGCTCAGAGAGCTCCTCTATGTCTCTTTTCATGTAGTCCAGGGAGGTACATCTCAGGTCATTCACACCAGCATGGACAATGACTGAGTCATATTTGTACTTGCCTTGGAGTGACCTGAGTGCTTGCGTTATGTGGCGGATCCTAGCGCCCGACAGGCAGCTCACCGTGACCTTCTCCTTGTTCAGCCTGGTGAGTGGGAAATCAGTGTGCCTGATGATAGAGTCACCTATTACAAGTGTATTAGGTGTGTTGTTTAGCCTTAAGGGCTGTGACTGTTTGGCACACTGGCTTTGTGAGCTATGTGTTGCACGTGTTTTGATTTGGGGTAGCGGTTGCTTAGGTGTCTGCTTTGGAGGTCTCTGCTGCTTAGGCAAATTTTTATTTAGAGCCTCCAAGTATGTTTTTGTGTGCTTATGTGTTTGGTTTGCTGTTGTGGTAGGTCTATGTGAGACTGGAATTGTAGTGAGTGTGGTTTCCTTCTCCTCCTGACTGGTTACGCCAGTACTGAGTTGAGAGAGCTTAGCCTCCAGTTTGTCTATATGGTTGCATCTCTCACATGTGTTGGAATTTGTTGGGAGGAGAGGGTTGTCTGTGTACATGAGGCAGTTGTAACATTGCCTCAAGATTCCCAGATTCACCAGCTGGACCGGAGAGGAGATTGACAACTGAACTTTGGACATGCTAGAATAGTATTGGGAATTCCTTTATAATTGAAAAAAGGGCCAATGGGAAACACGGTGCTCAAAGGGAGTTTAAACTATTATGTATGAAAATGTTGCATAAAATTCCTAACCCTCTTTGCAGTACATAGACAAAATGTATTTAAACTATGGGGTAATACCTTTATTAAGTCAGAAAGGTGATTAAGAAGCTTGTTTTTCCTCTGAGATCAGAAGATAGCTATGGTGATCCATGCACTGCAAGAGTATTATTTATCCTGGTAATTGCTTTATGCCTGTATATAGAAATATTTAATTAAAATAATTAACTGGCATTACAACAATGTTTCTCAGAAAAAGTTGTTTTACAGTTAATGACTAGATAGAACGCATCATTGAGAGGATACACTTATCAATTGTCAAGTGCTTTAGCTATAATATAAGCGTCCCCTCGAATTAATCCCTGATGAATTTGTTGCTTACTAAACTTGCAGACTAATATTGGTAACTTTTCATGTAGTCATACTGGAACGTGAAAATACAGGTCTGCTGATCAGGAACAATCGGGCTCTTAACTGGTAGTCAGTGCTATACATTTGACTGCAGAAAGGTTTGAGAATTACGGTTGCATTGTCAAGCATTTTTGTTTACACTATCAGTAACATGATATACCCACATACACTAGTATTGTGTCATTCTTGATAATGCAAAAAGCCAGGTAATATTATAAGAAGGGTGTAGTCACAGCCAGGTAATATAATAAGAAGAGTACAGCTGCAGTCATTACTCAGATGAGTAAATGGGAACAGCATGAGCCATCTAAGAAAGCATAGTTATTTGAGCACCTGCCACAATGCATATTCACAATGCATGGCAACTTAGTAATAAATTAGGGTGTGGGCTAAGCCTCTCCCTCTGCTACTCAAATTGGATTCAATAGAATATGTGTATAGAACACGGATGCTTCGACAAAGTTCAAACCTATATAGGATATAAATATTGTATAGTTGACACATTGGGTTAAATCCTCTGCTGTTATGTTACTTATTATAGTTGTTTATATGATTATTACTTTTACTTTCTCTATCTAGTAAATTGTACTATTATTTTAATGTTTGATTTGCTAAATGTACATTTAATCTTCTTGTTGCAGCCTATTTGTCCACTTGAGGGCATAGTTTGGCAGCAGGACAGTAGTAGTATTTTTGTGGGAGCACCCGTGTGGCAAATGGCAATTTTCCTTAAAATAAACCTGCCCGTTGCTTGACAGTTACTAGTTTCTTTAGAAAATTTGTAAAACAGCAGTGATTCTATTTGCTGATGATTAATTTCTGCTCTTTAAACACTGCTGTACAAAACATAGTAAGGGTTAGCTAAAATGTCTGGAAAACTAAACTGACAGAAAGACAAGCAGACAGATGTCCTTATCTGTCAAGGTGCTAGAAGACATCAGAAGCCATAAGCTGAAAGTGCTTCAAAAAATAGATCTGTGTATATTTAGATGAACCGCATATATTATTTACGTTTCATTAGAAGGAATTTAGATTCTTGTATCTTTAAAAGTGAACCTTGCTTATTTCCTGACTAGATGTCAATTAGAAAGAGTCAGAGGATGACACATACAAGTAAATGCGACAAGCAATAAGGAACTCGAGTTTCTAGTGATATTTGTGGTTGTTAAATTGTCTCGAGAACCAAGCGGTTAACGGTATGTGTTTTTTCTTTTTTTTTTCCTTCTCTTACTTCGTGACAAAATCATGTAGTGTGCACGCGAGCACTCTAGTCTGCCGAGTAGTGTTCACATCTATCAAACTTTGCATTCTAAACATGCTATGCCTAATTTCTTTACAAAAGAAAAGACAGCAGGATATCTAAGCTACTTATAAGTATCTCTCAACTCCGGATGTCCGGAGCCATAACACACTTGATTCATAGCCGCAAAATATCACTCACAACATATTTTTGCACTGTACTATATCAATATGTGCATATGGGTCAAAGACAGAACATCTTTTAAGGCTATTTAAAGTAGTCTTATGATACCAAACTGAAATACTTCATTTCAAAAACAACACATTTCCGCCCAGAATTACTGTTTATCCAAACAGGGACATTTTTAACTTATAGAAAGAAATGTTGTCAGGGATATAACTGATAATAAGTTATATAGCAGCTATTACTATACCTATTAAGCAATATAACCATATACTGATTAAAGTATTATAAGTTAATGAAGACTTTATAAAAAGAAGAGAAAAATAAAAACAAAAAAAAATATTTGAGAACATTATTATGTGTTGATTACTCTAATTAAGAATATGAAAATAATAGATGGATAATAATGAAAAATAGAGTAATGTTTAAATTATGCTTAGTATATTAATGTGATTTGAGATAAATGTATTTAAATTTATGCTAATTTTGGCATTTAAAGTATAATTGAAAACAGTACCTGTTTCGGTGTGACTTGAAGACAGAAAGAACTTTACTTTTATTGTTAGTATTATTATTATTTAAATTTTTACAGAATATAACATATGTAAGATTATTTGTCCTTTAGTTTTTTTTTCTTCTGCTCAACAGTTTTCCAGTTATTTACTTCAGCATTTCTTTTTGGTGTACTTATTGTCCAGTCCATAGAGTCTTCATGTGTTAGGATGTTGTTGTTGGTAAGGTATTTTATTGCTGGAATCTACTTTTCGAAGACTTTTATTCCATTTGGTAGAAAAATTCTCAGTCTTACTGGGAATAAAAGATGGATTTTCAATTGCTTCTTCTTCAGGGTTTTTATTATTGGTAGAAATTATTTTCTTTTTGAAACCACCTTTGTAGAATAATCATTGTCAAATCTTATTAATGAATCATTGTATTTGATGGGAGAATTTGCCCAAGCATTTCTTAATATAAGATCTTTAGCTTGTGTAGAAAAAAGTCTCACAATTATGGATCTCGGCTTGTTTTTATTTGGAGAAGAAGTATTTCCAGAAGCTGCTAGTGATCTATGCACACGTTCTATACCATATGAAAGAGCTTCAGGTATTTTTGTTACATCTGGTATCCAGGTGGTAAGGAAGTTTATCATATTGTCCCCTTCAAATTTTTCTGGTAGACCATATATTCTAATATTATTTCTTCTTGTTCGATTTTCCATATCATCTAGCTTTTCTAGTAAATATGTGTTCTGTTGAAGTAAGAATTCAGTTTTTTGTTCTTCTATTTGGACTCTAGCAATGTTATTTAATGACTGTTCAATAAGTGATATCTGTCCTTTCTGCTGAGTAAAACATTTCTTGAAGCTGTTCTAGTTGTTGTGAGTACTTTTCTTTAAAAGTATCTATTTTATTGTCCATCTTGTCAATTTTTATTATAAGTTCCTGTATATTTGTAATGAGAAATTGCAGGTCTTTTTTGAGAGAAGAGTCATGTGCTGAATTCCTTAGATGACTCATGCTGTGAAGCTGATATTGGTGCTGATTTTCCAGTAATTAATCTGACAGGAATTATTCAAGTTCTGACAATAACATTTTTCTTATAGATGCTCGAAGTTATTAGAAATAAGTTAGTAATAAATATTTCTTCAAATTAAATATTATTTTGTAAAATTCCTGTCAGAAATTGTATTGAGGTAAGAGAGCTGAAATAAAGTGCAGCTATCAGTTCAGCATCCTAGCCACGCCACATTTACATTTATTCAAATTGTATTTGCCTTAATATTGCTACACATGCAAGTGTGCTAGCTTGTACTGCATTTAAAGTGTTTTTGCTACTGTTTTAACTGCTTTTCTTCAAAAAAGAAAAAAGTTCAAAGCTTGTTACCCACCTTTCCTGTAACTAGTAGACTCCAGATACAGACTTCCTGTATCCAGGACTGTTTTGTAAGTTTCTATGGCTCCCAGCCTTTCTGTATTGGAGGGAAGCCTTTGAACTTATCAGGGAGAGTGGTAAGGACAAGGTAGCCTATCTACCACAAGAGGAGTGGTTTCTGGCCCAGAAATTGTAGTTTATTGGCCGTTTGGGCAGTTTTTCCATCCCTTTCAACTTTCTGGTTTAAAATCCCTGGCTTGCATTTGTTTAAGGTCCGCAGATCCAGTTTTGCCATCCTGCAGACTACAAGAGCAACAGGAAGGTGAAAGAGTTACTCTAAGTGCCTCCATTTTGATTTTTTTCATAATTTACTACTCTCTGCACTTCTATTTTTATGATTTTTAATTTATCTGCATTTATTTAAACTGCATTTGCCTTAATATTGCTACACACTCAAGTGTGCTAGCTTGTACTGCATTTAAAGTATTCTGCTACTGTTTTTCTGTAAAAAAAAAACAAAAAAAAAGTTCTAAGCTTTTTTCATGCCTTTCCTGTAACTAGTCTAGTCCACATACAGAATTGGTGTATCCAGGACTGTTTTGTACTTTCTGAGCCCCCCAGACCTTTCTGTGTTGGACGGAAGCCTTCTAGCATATCAGTGGGAGTGATAAGCACTAGATAGCCTATCTACCACAAGAGGAATAGTTTCTGCCCAGAAAATGTAGTTTATTGGCCATCTGAGCAGTTTTTCTGTCTCTTTCATAGGTTCATAGGTTCATAGGTAGGTACTAGGCTATCGGCCCAAGGGCCTACGTAAGTCTAGCCAGCAAGGTTTCTGGTTTAAAAGCCCAAGTTTGCATGGTCCTGCACTTGTTTAAGCTCTGCAGATCAGGTTTTGGCGTCCTTCAGACTACAAAAGCAACAGAAATGAGAAAGAGGTACTCTAAGTTCCTTCATTTTGATTTTTCCATAATTTACTGCTCTCTACACTTGTTTTTTTGTCATTTTTAATTTATCTGTATTTATTTAAACTCTATTTGCCTTAACATTGCTAGACACTCAAGCGTGCTTGCTTGTATTGTATTTAAAGTGTTTTTGCTACTGTTCTAACTGCTTTTCTGCAAAAATAAAAGTTCTAAGCTTGTTTCCCACCTTTCTTGTAACTTGTCTAGTCCAGATACAGATTTGCTATATCCAGGACTGTTTTGTAAGTTTCTGAACCCCTCAGACATTTCTGTGTTGGATGGAAGGCTTCTAGCTTATCAGTGGGAGTGGTAAGCACTAGATAGCCTATCTATCACAAGAGAAGTGGTTTCTGACCCAGAAATTGTAGTTTGTTGGCTGTTTGGGCAGTTTTCCAATCCCTTTAAAAATTTCTGGTTTAAAAGCCCAGATTTGCACTTATTTAGGCTCCACAGATCCAGTTTTGGTGTCCTGCAGACTACAAGAGCAACAGGAAGGAGAAAAGATATTCTAAGTGCCTTCATTTTGATTTCTTCATAATTAACTGCTCTCTGCACTTGTTTTTTTGTCGTTTTTAATTTATCTGCATTTATTTAAACTGTATTTGCCTTAATATTGCTACACACTTGTGTGCTAGCTTGTACTATATTCAAAGTGTTTTTGCTACTGTTTTAACTGCTTTTCTGCAAGAAAAAAAAAGTTCTAAGATAGTTTCCCCCCTTTCATGCAACTAGTCCAGCCCAGATACAGATTTGCTGTATCCAGGACTGTTTTGTTAGTTTCTGAGTCCCCCAGACCTTTCTTTGTTGGAGGGAAGCCTTATAGCTTATCAGTGGGAGTGGTAAGCACTAGGTAGCCTATCTACCACAAGAGGAGTGGTTTCTGGCCCAGAAATTGAAGTTTATTGGCTGTTTGGGCAGCTTTCCAATCCCTTTCAACTTTCTGGTTTAAAAGCCCAGGTTTGCACTTATTTAAGCTCCATTGATCCAGTTTTGGTGTCCTGCAGACTACAAGAGCAAAAGGAAGGAGAAAGAGATACTCTAAGTGCCTCCATGTTTATTTTGTTTCATAATTTACTGCTCTCTGCACTTTTATGTCATTTTTAATTTATCTGCATTTATTTAAACTGTATTTGCCGTAATATTGCTGCACACTCAAGTGTGCTAGCTTGTGCTGCATTTGAAGTGTTTTTGCTATTGTTTAAACTGCTTTTCTGCAAAAAAAAAAAAGTTCAAAGCATGTTCCCCACCTTTCCTGTAACTATTATAGTCCAGATACAGATATCCTGTATACCGGACTGTTTTGTAAGTTTCTGAGGCCCCTAGGCTTTCTGTGTTGGAGGGAAGCCTTCTAGCTTATCAGTGAGAATGGTAAGCACTGCGTAGGCTATCTACCACAAGAGGAGTGGTTGTTGGTCCAGATATTGTAGTTTATTGGCCATTTGGGCAGTTTTTCCATCTCTTTCTACTTTCTGGTTTAAAAGCCCATGTGTGCATGGGCTTGCACTCTGTATATCCAGTTTTGGCATGCTGCAGACTACAAGAGCAACAAGAAGGAGAAAGAGATACTCTAAGTGCCTCCATTTTGATTTTTTCATAATTTACTGCTGTCTGCACTTGTTTTTTTTGTCATTTTTAATTTATCTGCATTTGTGTAATCTGTATTTGCCTTAATATTCCTACACACTCAAGTGTGCTTGTTTGTACTGCATTTAAAGTGTTTTTGCTAATGTTTTCACTGTTTTTCTGCAAAAAAAAAAAGTTCTAAGCTTGTTTCGTGCCTTTCCTGTAACTAGTCTAGTCCATACCTCTCAACCTGGAAATATCAAAAATCTGGACAAGGCCCATGAAAAATAGGTAAAAATCCGTATGCTGATTAACATAAAATTTGTGTACATAATTACATAACCCCGCTCACTCCAATCCAGTTGTGGGATACCAACTTCAAACGCAAACTGAAGAACAGACAACCAAAATATGGCACCTGAGTCCCCCTGCAGCCATTCCAATGTCCCATTACCTGGCTATTTTGCCCCATTTCTCATAAACACTAATGTGCATACTGCTTTACTTCTACAATGATTACTTGGATTTTATTTTTACATTTATAGCACAATGCACAAGCATGTACTAATATACATCTGCTAAACAAAGCAATACTGTCTCACAATGAAAATAGACTTAGCATTAAGACTTCTCTTCCCTTGAAACTCACATTCATTGAAACAGCATTGAAACCCACACCACATCAAAAGAAAATGCATCTGGCCAGGGGTGGATAAAGATTACCTTTGGGCTGCTTTCAAATCATAGGCCCTTTGCACACAAAACAAGAAACATACATGTGTTCTTTGATACACCTTCCTGACTTTATTAAATTATATTCCTTGTATAATACAGCACACTTGTTAGACATTTACATTTATTGCTTGAACATTTTTCCAGTAGGCAAGGAAACAAAACGCATGAACCAATAATGACAAAACTGCCCAATTCAGAACATTTCCATCATAAAAGTCTACTTTCATGCACACACACACACACACACACACACACACACACACACACACACACACACACACACAGATATCATATGTATAAAAAAATAGCAATCCAAGACACTTGCAGAAGAAGGTAAGTCCACTCCAAGTACTGTAGTTCCTTTTCTTTCATATAGCACAAGAGCAAAAGTAATAAAAAATACAGAATATATATTGAAGTAGATGATAAAACAACTGTGAACACAAAGCACTTTTCGTCCCACCTGGTGGTGAGATTTCTTCAGGTAAAGACATTCACTAAAACCAGTGCATTTAAATACAGTCCATGGTGCAAGCATGTTGTTAGTCAGCCAATGGGTGAGGGCTATTCCCAACACACTAATGATGCTATGAGGGTCCACTAAATAAGTAATTACTTCCTTTAAGAGTTTCTTTCAAAACACCCTCTGGACTTATTAAAAGGCAAGTAAGTATACACAGTCTCTTGTCCAGTATTGTGACATAGTAAATCGTACTCATAATATGTAAACATACAGTTATTAAAAATATTTAAATATATGAGAACCTTTTAAAAATGTTGTTAAAATGTTTGAAAATATTTAAAATATTTAAAAATATAAATATGCTTAAAATGCATATAACAGAATGGTGAAGTATAAAGAAGTAGTAAAATGTACTAATGCATAAAAATGTTCAGAACACTTTTCTGTCTTATGTAGCATGGCATGGCATCCTACAGTTAAACATTAGAATGTAAACTATATAAATATTGGGGTAACAAGTATATATGGATGCATGGAAGTACAAACAACATTCCTGTCTATACATCATGGCATGGCACCCACCATTTGAATTATGCATTACTAAATTGACTGCTGTTAAGAGTTTGTACGTATTAGCTTGTACTGAGACAATTGTTATATATTTAACATGGCTAGTTTGTCCTACAATTCATCATGTTAGTCATCTCTGGAGGTTTCTTAGCTTTAAAATACAAGAAATAGAGTAAACCTCATTTAACCCAGGGTATGCACAAGCTGTAGTCTTTAGTTGCCACAATAACTCTAACCTTTCTAAATGTAAAGATTCTGGGCACCCTCTTCCGTCAGACTTCACACTGTCTATTGCCTTAAATTTAAATGTGTGGTCTGTGTATTCCTGCTTGTGTCTACTTAGGGCATTCTCTTGACTCCCTTTCTTTATATGGTACAGGTGTTCATACACTCTTTCCCTGAACTTCCTGTCCATCTTCCTTATGTAGCATGCCGGACATTTGTTGGCATAGAGCTACATAGATCACAGCTTTAGTCTGACAGTTAAATTTGAGTTTTATTTCATACTCTTTATCTCTAATGGTAAAGGTTGACCCTGTAGACATGTGTGGGCAATAATGGCACATGTTACATCTGGATATACCATACCTAACTGCATACTGATACTTATCACGGTTAGCTTCCAAGATATTTTTTATGTTTGGGCCCCGTATGAAACCAGTTCTTCTTCTTGGGTATGGTCTCCCTCTATTAACATACAAATATCATCCAAATAACAGGTGTAATAGTGGATCTGATGTGGGGTCTGCCCTGATTTCTTCACATACTCCTTCTCCCAGTAGGCCATCACTAGCTTTGCTACACTGGCCCCGCAAGGTGAGCCCATTGCTACCCCTATGTTCTGGAGGTAGAACTTGTTACTAAACATGATGAAATTGTATGATAGAATAATGTCTAAGATGACTTCAATAAGTGTGATTTCCTCTGCTGGTGCCCCTCCCTTGCGTAACATGTAACTGACCCATTCTATACCCTCTTGGTGGGGGATTGATGAATAAAAGTCTTTTGCATCAACTGTCAGGAAGTTCAAGTCTTTGTTGAATTCCACTTTATTGATGTTAGATAAAAAACCTCCATGAATCTTTACATATTTGCCCCTCTTTCTCAATGTATTTCTTAAGTATGTGGTCTACAAATTTAGCACAGGAGTATGTAATACTATTCCTGGCATCTACTAGGAGTCTCATGGGTGGGTCAGTGATATTTTTGTGTATTTTCAGAATCCCAAAAAGTACAGGGATTCTAGATGCTGGCATGTTCCGGTAGTTGAATTGGTCCATGTCTATTTTCTCCTCAATAAACAAATCATTTAAAATTGTTCAAATCATCCTATATGCTGCATTCAATTAATTTCTGGAAACTTTAACATAAACATCACTTTGTAAAATCTTGGACATTCTACCTTCATACTCTTCATAGTTCATTATTACTAACCCACCCCCTTTGTCAGGTGGGTCACTTACTGGATCAAATAATGACAGAAGTGCAGTCAAAAAGATCAAGAGGTTTTTATAAACCAATATTGGATAGGAAAACCATTTCAGAAAACTTAACATTAAATTTGCACACAAAAACAGGCACTAACAATCTTGGCCAGGGTAGTTTGATTACACCCTTTAGCTCAGATGCATATGAGATTATGAGGATTATCAATAAGAACTGGGACATTTTACGGAATGACCCAACTACCAGGTCAAGAAAAGAGGGTCAACCTAGATTAGTTTTCAAACGGGGCCCCAACCTAAAAAATATCTTGGAAGCTAACCATGGTACGTATCAGTATGCAGTTAGTTATGGTATATCCAGATGTAACATGTGCCATTATTGCCCACACATGTCTACAGGGTCAACCTTTACCATTAGAGATAAAGAGTATGAAATAAAACACAAATTTAACTGTCAGACTAAAGCTGTGATCTATGTAGCTCTATGCCAACAATGTCCATCATTCTACATAGGGAAGACAGACAGGAGGTTCAGGGAAAGAGTGTACGAACACCTGTACCATAATAAGAAAGGGAGTCAAGAGAATGCCCTAAGTAGACACAAGCAGGAATACACAGATCACACATTTAAATTTAAGGCAATAGACAGTGTGAAGTCTGATGGACGAGGGGGCCCAGAATCTTTACATTTAGAAAGGTTAGAGTTATTGTGGCAACTCAGGAGTACGGCTTGCACTTACCCTGGGTTAAATGAGCTTTACTCTATTTCTTGTATTTTAAAGCTAAGAAGCTTCCAGAGATGACTAACATGATGAATTGTAGGACAAACTAGCTATGTCAAATATATAACAGTTGTCTCAGTACAAACTAATATGTAAGAACTCTTAACAGCAGTCATTTAGTAACGTATAATTCAAATGGTAGGTGCTATGCCTTGATGTATAGACAGGAATGTTGTTTGTACTTCCATGTATCCATATATAATTATTACCCCAATATTTATATATATTTTATATCCTAATGTTTAACTGTAGGATGCCATGCCATGCTGCATAAGACAGAAAAGTGTTCTGAACATTTTTATGCATTATTATTTTTATGCATTAGTACATTTTACTACTTCTTTATACTTCACCATTCTATTATATGCATTTTAAGCATATTTATATTTTTAAATATTTTAAATATTTTCAAACATTTTTAACAACAACATTTTTAAAAGGTTCTTATATATTTAAATATTTTAATAACTGTATGTTTACATATTATGAGTATGATTTACTATGTCACAATACTGAACAAGAGACTGTGTATACTTACTTGTATTTTAATAAGTCCAGAGGGTGTTTTGAAAGAAACTCTTATAAGTTCATTGGTTCATAGGTAGGTACTAGGCTATCGGCCCAAGGGCCTAAGTAAGCCTAGCCAACAAGGTTCCCTGGCTTACACCACCCAAGAAAGTTAATTTCCTGTGCCCCTGTCAAGCAGAGTCACAGAAGTGATCCCCAGGGTGTCTTTCCTATTTCCCATCCACTCATCAAGATTTTTCTTGAAGAGTGCTAATGAGGAACTTTGCTTGACATAGATGGGTAGCTTGTTCCAGAGTATAGGAAGTCTCTGAGACAGGAATCTATCCCTCCAGCATGTCCTGTTTATTGTGGTGACAAGGGTTAGGTTCCTAGAGTGTGGAGCTCGGAGGGATTTATTTAGGTGTAGCATGTCCAACAGCTCTGGGTTTAACATAGCTTTATATGTTAGGCAGAGATCTCCTCAGAGTAGGCGATATGCTACATAATAAAGCTGGAGTGTTTTGAGACAGTCAGTGTAGGGCATCTGTTTGAGGCCAGTAATCTTCTTTGTGAGGTACTTCTGTGGCCTTTCCAGTTATTGTAGATGTCTTGTGAGGTACATACCAAAAGGGGCGTTGTACTCTATAATGGGTCTAATGAGTGCTGAGTAGAGGGGAACAATGACCTCTTTTTTCCTGGATGAAAACCCTTTTGTGATGGGGTGTGCCACATAGAAGGATTTCCTGACTACTGTGACGATGTGATTATCAATGGAGAGACTACAGTCCACCTGGGTCCCAAGGTCTCTTATCACACATTCGGCATTAAGTAGGCTGCTGTTTATGTGGTAGTTCATGGATACAGAGTTTTTACCAAAGGGGAAGACAATGCACGTTTTGGCACTGAGCTTGAGGCCATGCCTCTGACACCAGGCATCTGTCTCAGTGAGGCCCTTCTGTAGGATGTCCACATCATTTGGGACTCAACTATGGCTACTAGTTTGCAGTCATCTGTGAACTTCGTTAGCCAGAGGCCTTCTGTGTTAGCCTATACTTCAGAGAAGTAGATACCAAACAGGAGAGTTCCCAGGACTGAACCCTGTGGTACTCCACCTGTCACTAGTTTGAAGTCAGTGTGGGTTCTGTCAGTGAGCCAGTTGACAACCCATCTTGTGATGTAGGGAATTATAACTAGTTTAGTGAGTTTATCTATAATTCCAGAATGGCAGATGGTGTTGAAAGCCTTGACGAGGTCAAGATAGGCTGTGTGAACCACCTTACCTTCGTCTATGGCTTTGGTGACTGCCTCAAAGAAGTCGATCAGGCTCAGAAGGCATGATCTATCTATCACAAACACGAACTGGGTGGGGTCCAGAATTTGGTGGATACCAGTGTCTTTGTTTATGAGTTCCATGATGATACATTCCATGGCCATGCAGACCAGGCTCGTCAGGCTAATAGGGCGATAGTTCCCAGGATCAGTGGTGGCTCCTCCTTTGTGGAGTGGGATAACTGTTGTTGTGCGCTATTCTGTGAGCACAAAGCCTGAGGTGAGACTATGACTGAACATGGTGCTTAGTTGGGGAGCCAGTTCTTTCTGAGGTTCGTGTAAAATGCTGCCTGGGATGTTGTCCGGTCCCATGGATGCTGTGTTTTTGGTTTTAGAGTGCAGCTTTTACCTGCATAGATGTGATTACAGGGATTCTGCATTCTTCCTGTATAGACATGGACCCTTTAGGGGGTGAGAGTGGGGTAAAGTTAGCACTGAACCTATCTGCCAGGATGTTGGCAATATCAGTTGGTTCTGTAATTTTTGTGTCGTTGTGCTGTAACTCAGAGCAGATCTGGGTGTTGCCTTTTGAGATTCTTGACATGGCTATAGAATGCTTTGTGGCTGCCCTTAGAATCAGTGGTGATTTTGTTTTTGTAGCTAGCTTTGGAGGATCTTATAAGGGATCTCAGCATCTTACTGAGGCTGAACAGGGAGCTCCCCTACTCATGGGATTTTACTCTCTTTTGCAACAGTTTCTTCCTTCTGTTGTAGAGTTTGTTTATGGCAGGGGACCACCAAATTGGCTTCCTTTTTTTGGAGGATAGCGTCTTGGTTCTGTTTGGGATAGCATGATCCATGCACTCATGTAAGTGCTTATAAAGTGCATTTGTGTAGAATTCAGCAGTCGTAACTGTATTGTCCATCTGCATGGGTGTCATGAAGTTCACCAATTCTGTCTTAAGAAGCATGAAGTTGTCTTTGGAGAAATTTTTTACCATGGTTTCCTTAAGGGTGGGTGGGGGCAGGATGCATATATCTAGGGCGATAGCTTATAGTCAGATCTGACCAATGAGAAGTTGATTTCAGGTGTGGAACACTGGTCACTCATGTTGGTAATGACTAGGTCTAGGATATTGTTGCCCCTGGTGGGGGTGTGGATTAGTTGATCCAGGGCATTGGAATTTATGAGTAATTAAAGGAAGTAATTACTTATTGAGTGGACCCTCATAGCATCATCAGTGTGTTGGGAATAGCCCTCACCCATTAGCTGACTAACAACATGCTTGCACCATGGACTGTATTTAAATGCACTGGTTTTAGTGAATGCCTTTACCTGAAGAAATCTCACCACCAGGTGGGACGAAAAGCACTTTGTGTTCACTGTTGTTTTATCATCTACTTCAATATATATTTTGTAATTTTTGTTATTTTTGCTTGTGCTATATTAAAGAAAAGGAACTACAGTACATGGAGTGGACTTACCTTCTTCCACAAGTGTCTTGGATTGTTGTTGGGTCTCCTACTTTTCCTGGTTATATCTAAAAATAGAATGACAGTAGTGTAAGCCATGGGCATCTTGCACAGCTTCTTGAACTTAATTTTCAGTTTCAGTTTTTTGCTTGGCTTACTCTGATTTGTTTTATCAGACCAACTCAATAGCTGTAAATGCACAAAATAAACTAGGCGAACTACATGTTTTAAGACTTTCAGTTTTTAGTCCAAGTACTGACAGACCCTCTCCTACATTCATGCTGAAGCATCAAAACTATCATTGTAATCCAGGTGCTGTTAACTGGCCACTCTTACTTCTCCACTGTCTGAAGTGGAAAAATGTGTTTTATCTTGAATGCTGGAAAATGTACTGCACTTGTTTAAAAATATTTTTCTTATAATGCAGTTTTCTGTTCCTGAATTTGGGTTAATGATATTTGTTGCTCTTTCCACTGAGGCACAAATGGCCTTGTGCATAACATTTTTTCACTTCTGTAAGTTCTGTTGTATATGTAGCTACACCCTTGACATGTTACACCCACCCCCTTTAAAAGTACAACAACACAGTACAGTATCAGCAATGCATCTACATACTGTGGCAGTAGAACCCACAGCCTACTACATCAAAAGCAAGTATTTAATCTGTTATGCTATTAACAATGCAAGCAAACTCAGCATAACCAACACTAAACTCCTCTTCCTCTGAAGCTCTCAGCTCCTTGTAAAATCCACTTGACACTCAACTGTATCTCTCAACTTTGCAGCACAAGAAATTTGGAAAAAGCCAAAATTTATTAGGGGGGACAAAAGCCCAAAAACAGGGACACATTTTAAACATTGCTTTTATAATTTTTGAAAGTTGCTAGAATAAAATGTTATGTTACCACCATGCATTTTACTGCCAAGTTTTGAACCCAGGACCCTGTGCACTACAGTCAGAACAACATACCACTACGCCAAATCAGCAGTTTCCTGAAAGATTTGAAGACTGAATCTTAAATGGCTATCATTTATTGAATTCAGTTCTCGCTTCTTACCATAGCTTTCAACCTCTTAGCACAAAAACCTAGACAAAGGCAATAATGGAGTAAATACAGAATTCAGTTCTCACCTCTCACCATAGCTCTCAACGTCTTAGCACAAAAAACCTGGACAAAGCTAATAATGGGGGTGAATACAGCCTCAAAAATAGGGACAAATTTAAAATACTGATCTTATAAAGTTAGAAAATTGCTAGAATAAAACGTTTTGTGGTACCAGTTATTTTCTGAAGAATATAAAGTCTGAAATTCAAATGCCTGTCATTATTTAGAGAATTCAATCCTTCACTGATTTGCCAGAAAAAATCCAGAAAACCACAGATTTTATGAGGAACGGAGCAAAAATATGAGACATAAATCTGGAAAGTTTTATGAAGTGGTGGTGGGTAGGGACTTTAGGCTGTTGTTACCTGTACCCAAGGTACAAGGTTTGAGCCTGAGTACCTCTAGCCACCAGGTATATTCATTTGGGGCATTTTACATACACACACACCAGCTGCTCCCTCTAAAGCCCCCCCGCCCCCCCCCCCACACACACACACACACAGACACACCAGCTGCTCTTTCTGAAGCCCACACACACACACCAGCTGCTCTCTCTGAAGCCCACACACACCAGCTACATAATAAATACCTCTCTCTGAAGCTGGCTATCAAAAGTAAATCCATTCCTGCAGACTCCGCCCACACACTCTGGCTGCTGTTCATGGAACCAGCACCATTCCTGCTTCTTGCAGCTACACATTCCCTTCTGGCTTGCTAGAGCAGCCAGAAATACATGCACATAAGCTATTGCTCAATTCCAACAGGCTAGCCAGCCTTTTCATGGAGCTGACGTCAGCTCAAAATGGCAAACTACATTTTTTAAAATACAAAAAGCTGGGAAAAAGGAAATTAAGGGATGCCACTCGGGAATCATGGCACCCCATTATTTGGACTACAAAACTCATTAAAAACCAAGTAATTTGGTACAGTTGGGAGGTATGGTCTAGTCCAGATACAGATTTGCTGTATCCAGGACTGTTTTGTAAGTTTCTGAGGCCCCCAGCCTTTCTGTGTTGGAGGGAAGCCTTCTAGCTTATCAGTGGGAGTGGTATGCACTAGGTAGCCTATCTACCACAAGAGGAGTGGTTTCTGGCCCAGAAATTGTAGTTTATTGGCTGTTTGGGCACTTGTTCCATCCCTTTCAACTTTCTGGTTTAAATGCCCAGGTTTGCATTTGTTTAACCTCCGCAGATCCAGTTTTGCCATCCTGCAGACTACAAGAGCAACATGAAGGAGAAAGAGATACTCTAAGTGCCTTCATTTTGATTTTGTCATAATTTACTGCTCTCTGCACTTTTTTGTCATTTTTAATTTATCTGCATTTATTTAAACTGCATTTGCCTTAATATTGTTACACACTGAAGTGTGCTAGCTTGTACTGCATTTAAAGTGTTTTGCTACTGTTTTTAACTGATTCTCTGCAAAAAAAAAAGTTCTAAGCTGGTTTATCACCTTTCCTGTAACCAGTCTATAGACTTACTGTATCCAGGACTGTTTTGTAAGTTTCTGTGCCCCCTAGACCTTTCTATGTTAGAGGGAAGGTTTCAAGCTTATCAGTGGGAGTGGTATTCACTAGGTAGCCTACTTACCACAAGAGGAGTGGTTTCTGGCCCAGAAATCGTAGTTTATTGGCCATTTGATAAATTTTCCAATCCCTTTCAACTTTCTGGTTTAAAAGTCCAGGTTTGCAATAGTTGCCGCAGATCCAGTTTTGGTGTCCTGCAGACTACAAGAGCAACAAGAAGGAGAAAGAGATATTCTAAGTGCCTCCATTTTGATTTTTTCATAATTAACTGCTCTCTGCACTTATTTGTCATTTTTAATTTATCTACATTTATTTAAACTGTATTTGCCTTAATATTGCTACACACTCAAGTGTGCTAGCTTGTACTGCATGTAAAGTGTTTTCCCTGCTGTTTTAACTGCTTTTCTGCAAAAAAAAAAAAAAAAAAGTTCAAAGCTTGTTTCCCACCTTTCCTATTACTTGTATACTCCAGATACAAACTTCCTGTATCCAGGACTGTTTTGTAAGTTCCTGAGGCCCCCAGCCTTTCTGTATTGGAGGAAAGCCTTCTAGCTTATCAGTGGGAGTGGTAAGCACTAGGTAGCTTACTTACCACAAGAGGAGTGGTTTCTGGTCTAGAAATTGTAGTTTATTGGTTGTTTGGGAAGTTTTTCCATCCCTTTCAACTTTTTGGTTTAAAAGCCGAGTTTGCACTTGTTTAAGATCCACAGATCCAGTTTAGGCATCCTGCAGATTACAAGAGAAACAGGAAGGAAAAAGATACTCTAAGTGCCTGCATTCTGATTTTTTCATAATTTACTGTTCTCTGCACTTGTTTGTTTTTTTTTTTTTTTGTCATTTTTAATTCAGCTGCATTTATTTAAACTACATTTCCCTTAATATTACTACACACTCAAGTGAAGTGTGCTAGCTTGTACTGCATTTAAAGTGTTTTTGCTACTGTTTTAACTGCTTTTCTAAAAAAACAAAAAAAAGTAAAAAAAAAAAAGTTCTATGCTTGTTTCCCACCTTTCTGGTAACTAGCCTAGTCCAGATAAAGATTTGCTGTATCTAGGATGGCTTTGTAAGTTTCTGAGCACCCCAGATCTTTCTGTGTTGCACGGAAGCCTTCTAGCTTATCAGTGGGAGTGGGAAGTACTAGGTAGCCTATCTACCACAACAGGAGTGGTTTATTGCCTAGTAAATGTAGTTTATTGGCTGTTTAGGCTGTTTTTCTGTCTCTTTCAACTTTCTGGTTTAAAAGCCTATGTTTGCATGGGCCTGCCCTTGTTTAAGCTCAGCGGATCCAGTTTTGACATCCTTCAGAGTACAAAAGCAACAGGAAGGAGAAAGAGATACTCTAAATGCTTCCATTTGGATTTTTTCATAATTTACTGCTCCCTGCACTTGTTTTTTTTTTTTTTCATTTTTAATTTATCTGCATTTATTTAAACTGTATTTGCCTTAATATAGCTAGACACTCAAGTGTGCTAGCTTGTACTGCATTTAAAGTGTTTTTGCAACTATTTTAGGTTCATAGGTTCATAGGTTGGTACTAGGCTATCGGCCCTATGGCCTTTACAAGCCTAGCCATAACAATTCCCTGCCTATTTCTTCCCACACTATTTACTTACCTGGACCACTGTCTAGCAGGGCAACTGACGTGATCCCCGGTGTGAATTTCTTTTCTCCCATCCAATCATCAAGGTTCCTTTTGAAGAGGGCCAAAGAGGCGCTGTGCTTGACATGTATGGGCAGACTATTCCAGAGTCTGGGGAGTCTCTGGGTCAGGAACCTATCCCTCCAGCATGTTTTATTTATTGTGATGACAAGATTTAGATCCCTGGAGCATGTGGCTCTGAGGGATTGGGATTTATTTAAGTGTAGCATGTCCAACAGCTTTGGGTTTGACATGGCCTTGTATGTTAAGCAGAGATCGCCTCGGAGTAGACAATATGCGACAGAGTATAGATGGAATTTTATAAGGTGGTCAGCATAGGGCATCTGCTTTAGGCCTGTGATTCTTTTAGTGAAGTATTTCTGCGGCCTTTCCAGTTGTTGCAGATGTCTTGAGAGGTACATACCAAATTGGGCATTGTATTTTATAATGGGTCTAATGAGGGATGAGTACAGTGGGACAATGAGCTCCTTTTTTCTGGATGAAAAGCCCTTAGTGATGAGGTGTGCCACATAGAAGGATTTCCTGACTGTTGTGGTGATGTGGTTATTGAAGGTGAGACCACTGTCCGCCTGTGTCCCTAAGTCTCTTATCACACTTTCGGTGTTTAGTGTACTGCCACCTATGTAATAATTCATGGGTACATGTTTTTTCCCCAAAGGGGATAACTATACATTTCTTGGCATTGAGCTTGAGCCCATGGCTCTGGCACCAGGCATCTGTTTCTGTAAGGCCCTTTTGTAGAGTATCCACATCATTTGGGGATTCAATAATGGCTCCCAGTTTGCAGTCATCTGCGAACTTTGTTAGCCAGAGTTCCTTAGTGTTGGCCTGTACTTCAGAGAAGTAGATGCCAAACAAGAGAGGTCCCAGGACGGAACCCTGAGGTACTCCACTTGTCACTTGTTCATAGGTAGGTACTAGGCTATCTGCCCGAAGGCATTTATAAGCCTAGCCAGAATGTGTTGGCTTTCGCCGCCCCCTTAGATTAGTTCCCTGTGCCACTGTCCAGCAAAGCCATTGAAGTGAACCCCGAGGTAAACTCTCTGTTTCCCATCCACTCGTCAAGATTTCTTTTGAAGAGTGTTAGCAAGGAGCTCTGCCTAATGCAGATTGGGATCTTGTTCCAAAGCATGGGAAGTCTCTGGGACAGGAATCTATCCCTCCAGCACATCCTATTTATTGTTGTGGTGAGGTTTAGATCCCTAGAGCGTGTAGCTCGTGGGGATAAGGTTTTCTTTTGGTGGAGCATGTCCAGCAATTCTGGGTTGGACATGGCCTTGTATGTCAGGCAGAGATCACCTCTGAGTAGGCGGTATGCAACCGAGTACAGCTGTAATTTCTTCAGGTCGACCTGCATAGGGCATCTGTTTGAGGCCAGTGATCCTCTTGGTGAGGTACTTCTGTGGTCTTTCCAGCAGTTGCAGGTGTCTTGTAAGGTACATCCCAATTGGGGCGTTGTACTCTATGATGGGTCTCATGAGTGATGAGTCGAGAGGCACAATGACCTCTTTTGATCTGGATGCGAACCCTTTTGTGATTAGGTGGGCCACGTAGAAGGATTTTCTAACCACTTTGACAATGTGATTATCAAAGGTGAGATTACTATCTACCTGGGTCCCCAGATCCCTTATTATGTCTTCAGTATTTAGGGGACTACCACCTATGTGGTAGTTTGTGGGTACTTTGTTTTTTCCAAAGTGGGTGACTATGCACTTTTTCGCATTTAGCTTGAGGCCATGATTTTGACACCAGGTATCCATCTCAGTGAGATCCTTTTGGAGGATGTCTGTGTCAGCCGGAGAGTCAATTATAGCCCCTAGTTTGCAGTCGTCTGCAAACTTGGTCAGCCATAGTCCTCCTGTGCTTGTCTGTACCTCTGAGAAGTATATGCCAAACAGGAGGGGTCCTAGGACTGAGCCCTGGGGAACTCTACTTGTAACCGATTTAGAGTCGGACCTAGCTCCCACAACTCTCACCATGTGGGTTCTGTCTGTGAGCCAGTTGGCAACCCATCTTATGATGTAGGGATTTATGTTCAGGCTGGTGAACTTGTCTATAATACCAGAATGGGGAATGGTATCGAAGGCCTTTGCGAGGTCTAGGTAGGCTGTGTGTACCACCTTTCCCTCATCTATAGCCGTGGTAACTGTCTCAAAGAAGTCCACCAGGTTTAGGAGGTATGATCTGCCCTTAACAAAGCCAAACTGGGTAGGATCCAGTGTTTGGAGGTTCCCAATGTCTCTGTTAATGAGTTCCATGATGATGTGCTCCATAGCCTTGCAAACCAAGCTAGTCAGGCTTATAAGGTGATAGTTCCCGGGGTCTGTTGTGGCTCCACCTTTGTGGAGTGGAATAACTGCTGCTGTGCGCCACTCTATGGGTACATAGCCTGTGGAGAGGCTGAGTTTGAACAGTGTGTTTAGGTGTGGGGTTAGTTCATCTTTGAGCTCATGTAGGACGCAGCTTGGGACACCGTCCGGTCCCACTGATGTTGTGTTTTTGGCTTTGGAGAGGGCTGTTTTAACCTGAATGTCTGTGATTTCAGGGACTCTTTCTTCTGGTATGGTTATGGGCCCTCTTGGGGGTGAGAGGTGGGTGACGTTTGTGCTGAACCTGTCTGCCAGGATGTTGGCAATATCAGTCGGTTCAGTGTATTTTGTGCCATTCTGCACTAACTCCAAGCAGATCTGAGCATTGCCACTTAGATTCTTGACATAGCTAAAAAATGCCTTGTGGTCTGGAGCTGGATTTGAAGTCAGTTACTTTTACAGTGTGGGTTCTGTCAGTAAGCCAGTTGGCAACCCATTGAGTGATGTAGGGATTAATGCCCAGCTTAGTAAGTTTATCTATGATTCCAGAGTGGGGGATGGTGTCAAAGGCCTTGGCGAGGTCCAGACAGGCTGTGTGGACTGCCTTACCCTCGTCCACCGCTCTGGACACTGATTCAAAGAAGTCAATAAGGTTCAGGAGACAAGATCGGCCCTTTACAAACCCAAACTGAGTGGGGTCCAGTGTTTTAAGGTTGCCAATGTCTTTGTTTATAAGTTCCATGATAATACGTTCCATGGCCTTGCAGATCAGGCTCATCAGACTGATGGGGCGGTAGTTCTCGGGATCCAAGGTGGATCCCCCCATTGTGGAGTGGGATAACTGTAGCTGTGCGCCACTCAGTGGGCATGACGACTGAGGTGAGGGTATGATTAAACATGACACTTAGGTGAAGTGCCAGTTCATTTTGTAGTTTATGTAGTACACAGCCCAGGATGTCATCTGGCCTCATAGATGCTGTATTCTTAGCTTTGGAGAGTGCATTCTTTACCTGTGTGGCCGTTATTACCAGAATTTGGCAATCTTCCAGTATTGAAATGGGCCATTTAGGGGGTGAGAGGGGGGTGAAGGTGGCACTGAATCGATCTGCCAGGATATTTGCAATATCCTTGGAATCAGTAAATTTAATGCCATTCTGTTGTAGCTCAGAGCATATCTGAGCATTGCCATTTAGATTCTTCACATAGTTATAGAATGCCTTGTGGTTGTCTTTGGAATCTTTGGCAATTTTATTTTCGTAACTAGCTTTGGAGGATTTTATAAGGGATCTTAGCTTCTTACTGAGGCTGGTAAGGGAGTTTTTTGCATCCTGGGATTTTCCTCTTTTCTGCAACAGTTTTTTTCCTTTTGTTGTAAAGTTTGTTTATGGCAAGGGACCACCAGATTGGCTTCTTTTTTGGAGGAGAGCATCTTGGTTCTATCTGGGATGGCACGATTCATGCATGAGTGGATGTGCTCATACAGTGCCTTAGTGTAGGACTCAGCAGTCAAACTTTCAGTTCCCATCTGCATGGGTGTCATGAAGTTTGTAACTTCTGACTTGAGTAGCATGAAGTTGGCCTTGGAGAAGTTTTTTATGGAGGTTTCCTTACTGGGGGGGGTGTGGGTGGTATGTGGATGTTAAGGGTGATTAGCTTATGGTCTGACCTGACCAACGAGGGGGTGACCATAGGTGTGGAGCATCGATTTCCCATGTTGGTAATGACCAGGTCTAGGATATTGGAGCCCCTGGTGGGACTATGGATTAGTTGATCCAGGGCATTGGAATTTATGAATTTCAAGAACCGTTGGGCAAAGGTGTTGGTGCACGAGTAGTTTTCCCAGTTAATGGCAGGGTAGTTGAAATCACCCAGTATTAATTTCAGATGCATTGTGTTGGGCAACTAACCTGGTGGTGTGACTATCCTTGGTGAATATGGACACTCCTCCAACTTTAGTGTTTCTATCCTGGTTTGGTAGCCGAAAAGTGTGGTAAGAGTTGTAGCCTGGTATTGCAGGGGTGCTCTCTGGAGCCTTGAACCAGGTCTCAGTTACTGCACAGATATTGATGTTCTCCATTTTTAGGAGTGCCTCGAGAGAGTGGATTTTGAGGTTTAGACTTCTAGCATTGAGTAGCATTACCTTCAGATTTTGCATGCATGTACCTGTTACGGTGGTGGTTTTGTCCTTTGAACTTTGCCTAAAAAGGCACTATAGGGGTGGCAAGAGCCTTAGCCAGTAACCTGAATCCCAGAGGCGACAGGTGCAGACCATCTCTGGCAAAGCATTGTGGTCTGTCGTTCATTTCATCCCAGGCAGACAGATACTGGATCCCCTTTGAATGACACCAGAAGCTTAGCCAATTGCTGAAGTCAATCATTTTGTCCTTATATTGTGGTACCATTCAGGGCAAAGGCAGGATGCTACTCAGGGCTAGGGTCATACCTGCCTGGGCCACATGATCCGAGAGCTCTTCCGTGTCTCTTTTCATGTAGTCCAGGGAGGTATGTCTCAAGTCATTCACTCCAACATGGACAATGACAGAGTCATATTTGTACTTGTTGTGGAGTGACTTGAGTGCATGAGTTATGTGGCGGATCCTGGCACCCGACAGGCAGCTCACTGTACTTTTCTCCTTATTCAGCCTGGTGAGTGGGACATCAGTGTGCCTGACTATAGAGTCACCTATGACTAAAGTGTTAGGTACATTGTCTTGCCTTAGGGGCTGTTGCTGGGTGGCACACTGGTGTTGTGAGCTATGTGACACTTTGGTTGTGATTGGTGTTTGTTTGCGTTTCAGCTTCGGAGGTCCTTGTTGCTTGGGCAGGTTACAGTTAAGGGCCTCCTCATATGTGGATTTAGTGTTGCTATGTGTGGGTGTTGGTGGTGTGAGTTTAGAAGGGCTATGTGTTGCTTGAGGTGTAGTGCGGGTATTAACCTTCTCCTCTTGACTGTCAAGCACAATCTTGGGTGGAGAGAGCGTTGCTTCCAGTTTGGCTATGTAAGTGCATCTCTCACAGGTTGTAGTGTTGGGTGGTAGGAGGAGAGGGTTGTCTGTGTACATGAGGCAATTGCTGCATTGCCCCAGTATGCCCAGATTCACCAGGTGGACAGGAGAAATCAACGGAAGCTGACCCTTGCACATTTTAACTGATTTTCTGCAAAAAAAAAGTTCTAAGCTTGTTTCCCACCTTTCCTGTAACTTGTCTAGTCCAGATACAGATTTTCTGTATCCAGGACTGTTTTGTAAGTTTCTGAGCCCGTCAGGCCTTTCTGTGTTGAAGGGAAGTCATCTAGCTTATCAGTGGGAGTGGTAAGCACTAGGTAGCCTATCTACCACAAGAGGAGTGGTTATTGGCACTGAAATTTTAGTTTATTGGCCGTTTGGGCAGTTTTTCCATCCCTTTCAACTTTCTGGTTTAAAAGCCCAAGTTTCCACCGGTTTAAGCTCCCTGGATCCAGTTTAGTGTCCTGCAGACTACAAGAGCAACAGGAAAGAGAAAGAGATATTCAAGTGCCTCCATTTTGATTTTTTCATAATTTACTGCTCTCTGCACTTGTTTTTTTTCATTTTTAATTTATTTGCATTTATTTAAACTGTATTTGCCTTAATATTGCTACACACTCAAGTGTGCAAGCTTGTACTGCATTTAAAGTGCTTTTGCTACGGTTTTAACTGTTTTTCTGAAAAAAAAAGTTCTAAGCTTGTTTCCCGTCTTTCCTGTAACTAGGCTGGTCCAGATACAGATTTGCTGTATACAGGACTGTTTTATGCTTCTTGAGCCCCCCAGACATTTCTGTGTTGGATTGAAGCCTACTAGCTTATCAATGGGAATGGTAAGAACTAGGTACCATATCTATCACAAGAGGAGTGGTTTCTGACCCAGAAATTGTAGTTTGTTAGCCGTTTGGGCAGTTTTCCAAACCCTTTCAACCTTCTGATTTAAAAGCCCAGGTTTGCACTTGTGTAAGCTCCATGGATCCAGTTTTGGTGTCCTGCAGACTACAACAGCAACATGAAGGAGAAAGAGATATTCTAGGTGCTTTCATTTTAATTTTTTCATAATTAACTGCTATGTGCACTTGTTTTTTGTCGTTTTTAATTTATCTGCATTTATTTCAACTGTATTTGCCTTAATATTGCTACACACTCAAGTGTGCTATCTTGTACTGCATTTAAAGTGTTTTTGCTACTGTTTTAACTGCTTTTCTGCAAAAAAAAAGTTCTAAGCTTGTTTCCCACCTTTCCTGTAACTAGTCTGGTCCAGATACATATTTTCTGTATCCAGGACTGTTTTGTACTTTCTGAGCACCCCCATACCTTTCTTTTTTGGACAGAAGCCTTCTTGCTTATCAGTGGGAGAGGTAACCACTAGGTACCCTATTACAAGAGGAGTGATTTCTGATCCAGAAATTGTGGTTTGTTGGCTGTTTGCGCAGTTTTCTAATCCCTTTCAACTTTCTGGTTCAAAAGCCTAGGTTTGCACTTGTTTAAGCTCCACAGATCCAGTTTTGGTATCCTGCAGACTACAACAGCAACATGAAGGAGAAAGAGATATTCTAAGTGCCTCCATTTTGATTTTTTCATAATTAACTGCTCTCTGCACTTGTTTTTTTGTCATTTTTAATTTATCTGCATTTATTTAAACTGTATTTGCCTTAATATTGCTACACACTCAAATGTGATAGCTTGTATTATGTTTAAAATGTTTTTGCTACTGTTTTAACTGCTTTTCTGCAAAAAAAAAATTCTAAGCTTGTTTCCTGCCTTTCCTGTAACTAGTCTAGTCCAGATACGGATTTGCTGTATCCAAGACTGTTTTTTAAGTTTCTGAGCCCACCAGACCTTTCTGTGTTGGAGGGAAGCCTTCTAGCTTATTAGTGGGAGTGGTAAGCACTATGTAGCCTATCTACCACAAGAGGAGTGGTTTCTGGCCCAGAAATTGTAGTTTATTGACTGTTTGGGCAGTTTTCCAATCCCTTTCAACTTTCTGGTTTAAAAGTCCAGGTTTGCACTTGTTTACACTCAGTGGATCCAGTTTTGGTGTCCTGCAGTCTACAAGAGCAACAGGAAGGAGAAAGAGATATTCTAAGTGCCTCCATTTTGATTTTGTTTCATAATTTACTTCTCTCTGCATTTTTTTGTCATTTTTAATGTATCTGCTTTTCTTTAAACTGTATTTGCCTAAATACTGCTGCACACTCAAGAGTGCTAGCTTGTGCTGCATTTGATGTGTCTTTGCTATTGTATAAACTGCTTTTCTGCAAAAAAAAAAAAAAGTTCAATGCTTGTTTCCCACCTTTCCAGTAACTTGTCTAGTCCAGATACAGATTTGCTGTATCCAGGACTATTTTGTAAGTTTCTGAGCCGCTCAGGCCTTTTTGTGTTGGAGCAAAGCCTTCTAGCTTATCAGTGGGAGTGGTAAGCACTAGGTAGCCTATCTACCACAAGAGGAGTGGTTTCTGGCCCAGAAATTATAGTTTATTGGACGTTTGGGCAGTTTATGCATCTCTTTCTACTTTCTGGTTTAAAAATTCATGTTTGCATGGGCTTGTACTTGTTTAACCTCTGTGGATCCAGTTTTGGCATGTAGCAGACTACAAGAGCAACAGGAAGGAGAAAGAAATAATCTAAGTGCCTCCATTTTTGATTTTTTCATAATTTACTGCTCTCTGCACTTGTTTTTGTTGTCATTTTTAATTTATCTGCATTTATTAAAACTGTATTTACCTTAATATTCCTATACACTCAAGTGAGCTTACTTCTACTGCATTTAAAGTGTTTTTGCTACTGTTTTCACTGCTTTTCTGCAAAAAAAGCTCTAATTTTGTTTCCCGCCTTTCCTGTAACTAGTCTAGTCCATACCTCTCAACCTGGAAACATCAAAAATCTGGACAAGGCCCAAGAAAAATAGGTACACATCTGTACACTGATTAACATAAAATCTGTGTACATAATTACGTAATCCCACCCACTACAATGGAATTGTGGGATACCAACCTTCAAATGCAAACTGAAGCACAGATAACCAAAATATGGCACCAGAATCCCCCTGCAGCCATTAAAATGTCCCAATTACATAGCTATTTTACCCCATTTATAATAAACACTAGTGTGCATACTGCTTTACTTCTACAATGATTACTTGGATTTTATTTTTACATTTTATAGTACAAACACTAATAGACATCTGCTAAATAAAGCAATACTGTCTCACAATGAAAATAGACTTAGCGTTAAGATTTCTCTGCCCTTGAAACTCACATTCATTGAAACAGCATTGAAACCCATACCATAGCCAAAGAAAATGCGTCTGGCCAGTGGTGGATAAAGATTACCTTTGGGTTGTTTTCAAATCATAGTCCCTTTGCACAAAAAACAAGAAACATACATGTGTTCTTTGATACACCTTCTGGACTTTATTAAATTATATTCCTTGTATAATACAACACACTTGTTAGACTTAGAGCACATTTTAAATTTATTGTTTGAACATTTTTCCAGTAGGCAATGAAACAAAATGCATGAACCAATAATGACAAAACTTCCATGCATACACACACACACACACACACACACACACACACACACACACACACACACACAAACACTGGCACACACACCCACACACACACACCCACACACACCCACACCCACCACACTCACCACACACACACACACACACATTATATATAAAAATAAAATGACAGTAGTGTAAGCCATGGGCATCTTGCACAGCTTTTTGAACTTAATTTTCAATTTCAGATTTTTGCTTGGCTTACTCTGATTTGTGTTATCAGACCAACTCAATAGCTGTAAATGCATAAAATAAACTAGGCAAACTGCATGTTTTAAGACTTCCATTTTTAGTCCAAGTACTGACAGACCCTCTCCTACATTTATCCTGAAGCACCAAAACTATAATTGTACTCCAGGTGCTGTTAATTGGCCACTCTTACTTCTCCAGTGGAAAAATGTGTTTTATCTTGATTGCTGGAAAATGTACTGTACTTGTTTAAAAATATTTTTCTTATAATGCAGATTTTCTGTTCCTGAATTTGGGTTAATGATATTTGATGATCTTTCCACTGAGGCACAAATGGCCTTGTGCATAACATTTTCTCACTTTTGTAAGTTCTGTTGTATCTGTAGCTACACCCTAGACTTGTTACACCCACCCCTTTAAAAGTAAAACAACACAGTACAGTATCAGCAATGCATCTACATACTGCAGCAGTAGAACCCACAGCCTGCTGCATCAAAAGCAAGTATGTAACATGTTAAGCTATTAACAATGCAAGCAAACTCAGCATAAGAAACACTAAAGTCCTCTTCCCCTGAAGCTCTCAGCTCCTTGTAAAATCCACTTGATACTCAACTGTACCTCTCAACTTTGCAGCACAATAAATCTGGAAAAAGCCAAAATTTATTGCGGGGGGGGCAAAAGAACAAAAAACAGGGACACATTTTAAACATTACTTTTATAATTTTGGAAATTTGCTAGAATAAAATGTGTTACCACCATGTATTTTACTGACAAGTTTTGAACCCAGGACCCTGTGCACTACAGTCAGAACAACATACCACTATGCCAAATCAGCAGTTTCCTGAAAGATGTCACTTCTCACCATAGCTTTCAACCTCTTAGCACAAAAACTTAGACAAAGGTAATACTGGGGTAAATACAGAATTCAGTTTTCACTTCTCACTATAGCTCTCAACGTCTTAGCACAAAAAATCTGGACAAAGCCAGTAATAGGAGGAATACAGCCCCAAAAATAGGGACAAATTTAAAGTACTGATCTTATAAAGTTAGAAAATTTCTAGAATAAAAGGTTTTGTGTTACCAATTATTTTCTGACGAATATGAAGTTTGAAATTCAAATGTCTGTCATTATTTAGTAAATTCAATCCTTCACTGATTTGCCAGAAAAATACAGAAAACCACAGATTTTATGAGGAACAGAACAAAAATATAAGACATAAATCTGGAAAGTTTTATGAAGTGGTGGTGGGTAGGGATGTTAGGCTGCTGTTACCTGTACCCAGGGTACAGGGTTTGAGCCCGAGTACCTCTAGCCACCAGGTATATTCACTTGGAGCATTTTACACACACACACACACACACACACACACACACACACACACACACACACTCACACACACACACACCAGCTGCTCTCTCTGAAGCCCACACACACACCAGCTGCTCTCTCTGAAGCCCCCCCCACACACACACACACACCAGCTGTGCTCTCTGAAGCCCACACATTCCAGCTGCATTCTCTGAAGCCCACACACACCCCAGCTGCTCTCTCTGAAGCCCACTCACACACCCCAGTTTCTGCTCTCTCTGAAGCCCACACACACACCCCAGTTGCTCTCTCTGAAGTCTATACACACACACACACCAGCTGCTATCTCTGAAGCCCACACACATACCAGCTGCTCTCTCTAAAGCCCACACACTCACCCCAGCTGCTCTCTCTGAAGCCCACACACACCCCAGCTGCTCACTCTGAAGCCTACACACAAACCAGCTGTACTCTCTCAAACCCACACACACACCAGCTGCTCTCTCTGAAGCCCACACACACCAGCTGCTCTCTCTAAAGCCCACACACACACACACACACACCAGCTGCTCTCTCTGAAGCCCAAACATACACCAGCTGCTTTCTCTGAAGCCCACACACTCACCCCAGCTGCTCTCTCTGAAGCCCACACACACCCCAGCTGCTCACTCTGAAGCCCACACACACACACACCAGCTGCACTCTCTCAAGCCCACACACACACACACACACACACACACACACACACGCCAACTGCTCTCTCTGAAGCCCACACACACCAGCTGCTCTCTCTAAAGCCCACACACACCAGCTGCTCTCTCTGAAGCCCACAAACACACACACACACAGACACACACACACACCAGCTGCTCTCTCTGAAGCCCACACACAGTGTGGGAAGAAATAGCCAGGGAATTGTTATGGCTGGGCTTGTATAGGCCCTAGGGCTGATAGCCTAGTACCAACCTATGAACCTATGAACCAGCTGCCTAATAAATACCTTTCTCTGAAGCCAGCCATCAAAAGTAAATCCATTCCTGCAGACTCTGCTCACACTCTCTGCTTGCTGTTCATGGAACCAGCACTATTCCTGTTTCTTGCAGCTACACATTCCCTTCTGGCTTGCTGGAGCAGCTGGAAATACATGCACATCAGATATTGCTCAATTCCAACAGGCTAGCTGGCCATTTCATGGAGCTGACGTCAACACGCATGTCATGACATCAGCTCAAAATGCTGAACTAAATTTTTAAAATACAAAAAGCTGGGAAATCGGAAATTAAGGGGTGCCACTCGGGAATCATGGCACTCCATTAAAAACCAAGTAATTCAGTATGGTTGGGAGGTATGGTCTTGTCCAGATACAGATTTGCTGTATCCAGGACTGTTTTGTAAGTTTCTGAGCCACATAGACCTTTCTGTGTTGGCGGGAAGCCTTCTAGCTTATCAGTGGTAGTGGTAAGCACTAGGTATCTTATCTACCACAAGAGGAGTGGTTTCTTGTCCAGAAATTGTAGTTTATTTGCCGTTTGGGCAGTTTTTCCATCCCTTTCACCTTTTTGGTTTAAAAGCCCATGTTTGTGTGGGTTTGCACACCATACAGTCCTGCTCAGCTGAGGTAAACTATTATTGGTGCCAGAAAGTCTGCTCTCAATTTTTTCCTTAGAACGTGCTTGGTCTTTTACTTCTTGCACTTCAGTTATCTTAATTGGCTAGCACTTTAACAGGTTTTTGTAGCATTTGTAGTTGCACACTTAGGTGCTATCAGCACTAACTGTTCCTATGCAGTAACAGCACCAGTATTTATTAATTATGACCACCCCTCCTGGTATGATTGTAGGGCACTTTCCTGTGCTTTCTCCTGCTAATCTGGTGCACCCGGGCATTCTGAGACAGTATGGCAACTGTCTAATGTACACAGACAACCCTCTCCTCTTACCTCTCAACACTCATATATGTGAGAAATGCACTTATATCACCAAACTGGAAGCAGTGCACACTCCAACCATGACCAGACTAGCTGGTCAAGAGGTGAAGGTCACCACCTGCAACTCACTACATAGAACACACACAGCCTTCCTAAACACCAGCCATCACAACCCACTCATAGAAAGACAAACCATACACCCACCTTCGTGGAGGCTCTCAATAAAAAAATTATCCAAACAACAGAGACTCCCAAGACAGAAACACACTCAACCACCACAACACAACACCAAGCCCAGAACACATAGCTCACCACCACAGTGTGCCCCTCAACCTAAACCCTTAAGGCAAAATACTTTGCCTAATGTATTAATCATGTGAGGCACACTGCTGTCCCACTCACTAGGATGAACAAGGAGAAGGTGACAGTCAGTTGTCTATCAGGTTCCAGGATCTGCCACATAACACATGCACTCAGGTTACTCCATAACAAGTACAAATATGACTCAGTCATTGTCCATGTGGGTGTGAATGACCTGAGACATACCTCCCTGGACTACATGAAAAGAGATGTGATGGAACTCTCGGATTATGTCGCCCAGCAAGTATGACCCTAGCCCTGAGCAGTATTCTACCAACACTCAGAATAATACCACAGTACAAGCAGAAAATGATTGATTTCAACAATTGACTAAGTTTCTGGTGTCATTCTAAGGGGATCCAGTATCTGTCTTCCTGGGATGACATGATCGACAGACCTCGATGCTTTGTCAGAGATGGCCTGCATCTGTCACCCCTGGGATTCCGGTACTGGCAAAGGCTCTTGCCACCCCTATGGTGCCTTTATTAGGTGGTGTTCCAAAGACCAAAATTCCACCATAACAGCTACAAACAAATGCAATCTGAGGGTCATGCTGCTCAATGCTAGAAGTCTAAATCTCAAGATGTACTCACTTGAAGCTCTCCTCAAAATGGAAAATGTCAACATCTGTGCTGTAACAGAGACCTGGTTTAAAGAGGCAGAAAGCACCCCTGCGCTCCCAGGCTACACCTTATTCCATACCTTTTGACCCCAGAATACAGCCAAAAGCTCCAAAGGTGGTGGTGTCTCTATATTCTTAAAGGATACGCACACATCTAGACTGGTAGCCCAGCATAATGTATCCAAGATACTTCAGGTACAACTAACACTGGGTAAGACGGTGATACAAGTCATAACCTGCTACAGAACCCCAAACATGTCCATAGACTCTCACTCCATGTTCCTAAGCACCCTGTAATCTATCAAGGTCCAACCCAGTACTCTCATACTGGGTGACTTCAACTACCCTTCCCTCAACTGGGAAAACTATTCAAGTACCAATGTACAGGCCCAATGCTTTCTGGAATTTATCAGTTCCATTGCCCTGGACCAGCTCATTTTGACCCCCACTAGAGGAAGCAACATCCTCGACCTGGTTATCGCCAACATGGGAGACCGTTGCTCCACACCTATAGTTAATTCCTCCCTGGTTAAATCTGACCACAAACTGATCACCATGGAAATTTCCAACTCACCTACAACCCCCCACTAAGGTGATCACACTGAAAAACTTCTTTAAAGCCGACTTTGGGCTCCTAAAACCAGAGGTGGCTAACTTCTCAGCACCCATGTCAATATCCATACACCAATGCACTGTACGAGCACATACATAAATGCATGGACCTTGTCATACCAAATAAATCTATGATGCTCTCCTCCAAAAAAAAGAAGACAATCTGGTGGTCCCCAGCCATCAATAAACTCTACAACAGAAGGAATAAACTGTTACAGAAAAAAATGAAGTCACAAGACTGGAAAACCTCCCTTATCAGTCTCAACAAAAAGCTGACACCAAAAACAACCACAAAGCCTTCTATTGCTATATCAAAAACCTCCAAGACAATACCCAGATTTGCTCTGACTTATTGCATAATGGCATCTTCTATACTGAGCCAACAGATATAGCCAACATACTGCCCGACAGATTCAGTGCCAACTTTACCCCTCTCTCCCCCATCAAGGGCCCTATCACAATACCATAAGAAAGCCTGGTACCCGCCATTTCTGTGGCACGGGTAAAAGCTGCATTGTCCAAAGCCAAGAATACAGTGTCCATGGGACCTGATAATATACCTAGCTGCATCCTTCATGAGCTACAAAATGAACAGGCACCACATCTGTATGGCCTGTTCAATCACAGCTTTACCTCAGGCTATGTCCCTAACAAATGGCGCACTGCTACATTCATCACGGTCCATAAAGGGGGAGCAACTACAGACCCTGGAAACTATGTCCCCATTAGCCTGATGAGTCTGGTATGCAAAGCTATGGAGCACATCATCATGGACCTGCTTAACAAAGATATAGGCAATCTCTAAACTCTTGACCCCACACAGTTGGGCTTTGTCAAGGGGAGATCCTGCCTACTGAACTTGGTTGATTTTTTCGAGGCAGTTACCAAGGCTGTGGATGAGGGTAAAGCTGTGCATACAGCCTACCTCACCTGGCCAAGGCCTTTGATACCATTCCCCACTCAGGTATCATTGATGAATTCACCAGTCTAGGCATCAAGCCTTACATCACTAGGTGGGTTACAAATTGGCTCACAGACAGGACCCACAGAGTGAAAGTTATGGATTCCAAGTCAGACTGTGGACCAGTCACAAGTGGAGTCCCACAGGGCTTGGTCCTGGGCCCTCACCTGTTTGGCATCTACTTCTCAGAAGTCCAGGCCAACACAGAAAGACTCTGGCTGACCAAGTTCACTGATGACTGCAAGCTAGGAGTCATTATCAACTCCCCAAGTGATGCAGACATCCTACAAAAGGGCTTCTCTGAGACCAGTGACTGGTGTCAGAACCATGGCCTGAAGCTTAACTCCAAAAAATGCATTATCATCCCCTTTGGAAAAAACACAGTTCCAACGAATTACCACATTGATGGTAACCCACTGAATAGTAAAGGGGCCATAAGAAATCTGAGTACCCTGGTCGACAGCCACCTCACCTTTGACCACCACATTGCCACTGTGGTCAGAAAGTCCTTCTATGTGGCACATCTTATAACCAAAGGTTTCACATCCAGGAAGAAATAGGTCAACATCCCACTCTACTCATCCCTCATTAGACCAGTCATCAGATATAATGCCCTGTTTGTCATGTACCTGACCAGACACCTACAACAGCTGAAGAGGCCACAAAAGTACCACACAAAAAGGATCCTAGGCCTTAAACACATGTCCTACATGAACAGACTCAAGAAACTTCAGCTGTTCTCAGTCTCTTATCATCTACTTAGAGATGATCTCTGCTTGATTTCCAAAGTCTTGTCCGACCCAGCCCTACTTGAAATGCTATACCTAAAGAAATCCCAATCCCTCCATGCCACACCCTCCAGAGATTACAACCTCATTACCACAATTAACAGAACATGCTGGAGGGACAGGTTCATCTCCCAAAGACTGCTAATACTCTGGAATAAGCTTCCCATTCATGTCAAGCAGAGCACCTCACTGGCCCTCTTCAAGAGAAATCTTGACAGGTGGATGGGTAACAGAAAGTTCACCCCAGGGATCACTCCAGTTGCCCTACTGGATAGTAGCACTGTGAACTAACATCGGGTGGCATGGTGCCTGGGCAATGTTTTTGGGCTAGGCTTGTAAAGACTCCAAGGCCATTAGCCTAGTACACACCTATGAACCTATGAATGTTATGACTTTATTATGTCTAAGTTCTCATTCTGCAAACTAATGTGCTGTTTTCAAATGTGGGCTTGAATGTTATGACTTTATTATGTCTGTCTAGTTTTTCATTCTGTTAACCATAGTATCTGGAGCATTTCTCCCCAGGCCTCTGCTGAAAATGGGAACCTCATGACCCAGTTGGACTTTCCCACTAAACAAATGCCGAACAAATAAATAAATAATGCATTATAATTCCACTCTGCATTGGGGCATCCAGAATTTCCTGAGTTTATTTTTTTCTATGACAGATTTTGCACTGGAGTACATACATTAAGCTGCTAACTTATCTAACTGTATTAAGTGTGGACAGTTGACACCCTGATAATATGTAGGCCAGATTTACCACAGCCATCACTTCTCCTGTTACATCCTTAAAGTGACTAACATTTTGCATGGCATTTCATTTTCCTTTTATTTCATAAATACATGCCCAAAAAGCATGGTCAGCACGAGTCTGGAAATCTGAGGAATATAAATTGTCAGTAAGCCATCTTGTCCTTAATCCTATAATATTCTACTTCACTCTGCAGTACATGGTCGGATTTATGATTTTGTTTTAATTTCTTGGTTACATCACCAGATGGCAGCATGTATGCTTAAGGCAAAACTGTAATTATAGCAATTACAGTCAGCAACCTACAATTTGTAGGTGATCTGCTATCGGGTTCTGCCATTTTTCAGATGTAACGTTTCATGTGCATATAACAAATGTAAACTGCTGAAATCAGAATAATTACCAGAATAAACAATCAAGCAGTTGTCAGCTTCAATTGTAGCCTGCCACCATACATTCAGAAAAAGCACTGCATCAGTGGCTGTCTAAAATGGGAATTCTGATGCATCTCCCTGTTTTGAATCTGAAACTCCTTTCTCTAGCTCAGGTATGTGAATTGTACATTGAAACTTATGTCGTGTGAATCGTGAGAAGTCAGTATTGCTTTGCTTCCACCAAAATTGAAGTCACCCAGCTAGTATGGTTGTAGTGAAGAAGTCTGGCTTGTATTTGGTAAATCTTTTACCAGAATAGGTGCATGGAAACTGTACAATATTAAAATAATACCTTGGATGTGATTATAAACATAAGTACTAGCTATACATTTAAACAAGACCATTTATGTCAGTATTATCAAACAATCCTGCTTTTCCTTCACTATTATCAGAGAAGCAAATGAATCATTTCAAAATTATAAGGACTGTTTGTACGGAAAGGTCAGCTGCAAATTCTAGTATAATACATGCTGTTGCCTTCAGATTTTAAAGGTGGTTTGATAGCTTACTATATGAGAAATGAAGGCCACTTACAATTGACTTTTAAGTGAGCAGATTTTTTTTTCATCAAAATGCTGTGCAGCTGTAAATATGCATAGGTGCAAGAACTGATTCTCACAATGTGAAAAGTTTTTGGGGAAGAGGTCAATAATTTTCAAATGAAACAACTGTCTACATCTTTGCTTCTTAATCATTGATTCATATGTCTAAGAAAATACAGTGAATTAAAAGTCTGAAACAAATTCTGCTGACTTGTCCGGCAGAAAAAGACAAGCTTACATTGTACGTGCTTACTCTACCAATAAATTATCAGACAATCAATTCTGCTATCTCAAATATGTCTTCAGTACTGCATGGAACATAATATGCAGCATTTCCCACTAGTAACACAAGACTACTGTGCCTCATACAAGCACCATTAAGCAATCAATATCACTTCCTGAAAAGCTCATCGGGAAAGTTTGTTCAAGTTAAGTATACAGTCCATATATATTGCTCTATAAACTGGAGGAGTTCTACTTTATCCTTGCTTATGTGTCAGCTTCATCCAGAGAGCTCAGCAAACCTTGCTACTTGCCTGTACTTCAAGAACTATTTCCCATGAATCCAGTGCCATCCAGGCAAAGATAAGCTCTCAAAACTGTATTATTGCTCTTGTTTTTGCACTAAGTGATTGCTCTTTGTATTTTGCAATTTTCTGAGCATTTAAAGTATATTTTTGCCTTTTCTCCATTACTGTTTGGTACCTGAACAGTTTTCTCTTGCAATCTCCTTATATAGGGGTAATTTAGCTAGGGAATAAGTTGTTATTACATTGCATTTCATGGTCCTTTTTTGCTGCGCTTTTACATTAAGAGGTCCAAGGTCATATATTTTGTAGCAGAATGTTTTTGCTGATCTATCTGATCTGGGAAGCATTCAGGAGGTGCTCAGAGTGTAGTAGTTTTATTAACCAGAGGGCTCAGGAGTCAGATTTCATTTTCATTTCTGCTTCTATAAATTAGGCACACTTGCACAGCTCTGTCCTCATTTCCACAGAGTCCAGCAAACCTTGGCTACTTGCCTGTGTTTCAGGAAGTGTTTCCTATGAATCCAGTGTCATCCAGCAGAGATAAGTTCTCAAACTGTATCAATGCACTTGTTTTTGCACTGTTTATTGCTGCTTGTATTTTTCAGTGTTCTGAGCATTCAAAGTGTATTTTTGCTACCAACCACCTTTTCTCCTTTATTGATTGGTACTTAACTGTTTTGTCTTGCAATCACCTTTAGATAGGGGATAAATTGTTGTTGCATTGCACTTGAGGGTCCTTTTTTGCTGTGTTTTTATATTAAGAGGACTAAGGCCATCCATCTTGTGCCAGAAGGTATTTTCCTTGTCTATCTCATCTGGAAAGCATTCCAAAGGGGCTGAAAGTGTCGCCATTTTACTGGCCAGAGGGCACAGCAGTTAGATTTCACCTTCATTTCTGCTTCTATAAATTAGACATGTTTGTGCGGAGCTGCTCACCACTCAGTGATGGTTGACAATAATCTGTGAAGAAGCAAGCACCTGGATAGTTAAGTTTATCTATAAAACTAGTACTAGGACTGTAACCTGTAATTTAGTGAAGCACTGTATGCAGTTAATCTAACAGCACCTAGCTTGTGAGTCAGACAGTGCTAATGCCATATCATAGCACTATCTTGTACCATATCCTAGCACTATTCAACTCTAGTCCCTAAACCTACTGACCACCCTAGAAGACCTCTGTAAAACCTAGTCCTCAAACTCTAATAACCCACCCTAATACAGGTCCAGACAACATGGATATGCAATTTCCAAATGTCTCCATAGTCATCTTGCTAGATCTGGACACCCTGTGACAATGTGGTAATTGTTTCAAGATCACAGACAACTATTTAATCCTTAAAGAAACCAAACCAGTATGTGAGAGATGTATATACCATCTTCCTTGGAGGCAAAAATCTTGCTTACAAACAAGGTTGTCAAGAATACACACACTACATCCACCACACAGTGTCCACAACACACATAGACAATCTTATGCTGAGGCACTAAAAAGCAAACTCACCAAACTTCAAAGACCTCTTAAGCCTGCAAACAGCAACTCCTGTCCTCAGTAATCTGTAAAGCACACACCAAAAGCAACACCAAACACAACACACAAGCCTACATTCAATGGACCTGCAAAACAAAGCACATAAGACAAGCAAACAATTTACCAAGGACTTTGCTCATAAAGGTCTCCATTGTACAACACAAGACTAGACAAGGAGAAGATTACGACCAGTTGCTTTTCTGGAGCAAGGATCCACCAAGTTACACAAGCACTCAAGTCTTTATACCATAGGTGGCAGTATGATTCTATCATAGTCCAGTGGACAAAATTGACCAGAGACGTACCTCTCGGATATGAATAGAGATATTATGGACCTCTCTAAGTATGTGTCTCAGACTAGTATGTGTCTTGCATTGAGCAGCATTCTACCTTCACTAAGGATGATGCCAGAGTATGGACAAAAAAAATGATTGACTTTAAAAACTGGCTTAGTTTTTGGTGACTGTCTAGAGAGATTCAATATCTGTCAGCCTGAGATGACATAGGTTCATAGGTTCATAGGTTTATACTAGGCTATCTGCCCTAAGGCATTTATAAGCCTAGCCCAAAGTTTTGTGGCTTACGCCACCCCTTATATGAAAAAATACTGTACCCATTAGTTTGTTGTGCCTCTGTCCAGCAGTGACACAGAGATGATTCCCGGGGTAAACCTACGATCTCCCATCCACAGGTCAAGATTTCTCTTGAACAGAGCCAGCGAGGTGCTCTGCCTCACATGGACCGGGATTTTATTCCACAACATAGGGAGTCTCTGAGTGATAAATCTATCCCTCCAGCACGTCCTATTTATATCCGTGCTAAGGTTTAAGTCGCTTGCTCTAGTGGTTTTTGTGGATTTGGATTTTTTTAGGTGGAGCATGTCCATTAATTCTGGGTTGGACATGGCCTTGTATGTCAGGCACATGTCACCTCTCAGCAGACGGTATGCGACATGTCATGCGGTATGACATGGTCAACAGACCACATTACTTTGCCAAAGATGGCCTGCACCTGACCCAATGGGCTTCTGGAGTTTGACTAAAATTTTATCCACCCCATTAAAGCCTTTTAGGCAATGTCAAAGTGACAAAACTAACAGCCTTTACAAGAAACTCAGCACCCTACAACTTCTCCTCACTCTGGAGAAGATAGACATATGTTCCATTAAAGGGACATAGTTTAAAGCCACAGAAAGTACTCAGATAGTGCAAGGCTACAGTGTCTTCTACACATTTAGACCATCAGCCACATGGACAGGGACTAAAGGTGGAAGTGTCTCGATCTGCATTAGCAAGAAGTATAACTCTAGGTAAGTTAAACAGGATGATATCCTGGAGTTCATAGAACCTACTGCCATATCTTAGCACACTATAGGTCACCATCTATGTCACTAGAATCTCACAACTTATCTAGACCTACTGGGGTACTCTCTATCCAACCAAACACTATGTTCATGGGAGACTTTAATTATCCCTCTATAGACTGGAAAATATACACTACCTCCAACTTACAGGCATAACATTTCCTGGAATTTATTAACACAAATGCCCTTGATCAATTAGTGTGCACTCCAACCAAAGGTTCAAACATACTGGACCTAGTCCTCACCAGTATGGGAGAGCATTGCAGTCCCCCATTCCACCCCAACCCACCCCCTCTGTCGCATCCTCACTGGTGAGGTCAGATCACAAACCTGTCTCATAAATAAAAATGATCTTAGAAAACCCAGGAAATCCTGTTACAGTTAGGAACTAGTCTAAAGCAAAAAACATCCTAGTAAGGGACAGTTTGTCACAGTTCAATGCCCAATCTAATCCTTAGTTCACAACTGCCTATGAAATATTGGAAGTATTCTAAAGCAAACTACATCCTATTACGCGACAGTTTGTCAAAATTCAATACCCCTCTTGACCCCAAATTCACAACAGCCCATGCAGAATTGTTCCTAGAAACACTGTTGGTCAAACATGTAAATGGCTGCATACAGACTGCTGTACATACCAGACATAAGCCCAAAACAAACCACACTGTTGGCCTCCAAATCTTAACAAGGAATATAACAAAAAGAAAAAAGTCATGGCCAAAGTCAGAATGAGAAACTCATAATGCCAAGACTTCACTAATTAAATTGAACAGGAAGCTAAGAGGACTAATTAAATCCAACAAGGCCAAGTATGAGGTCAAGATAACCTCTCAGGCTAAAAACAACCACAAGACCTTCTACAGCTATGCCCAAAATCTCAAAGGTAACATAACAATGTGCTGAAGTGGTAATAAATGGTACCACCCTCACTGAGCAGAGTGGTATAGCAAATCTGCTGGCCAATTAATTTAGCTCAAATTTCAGCCCCCAATCTCCCTGCCACCCCCCCCAAGAAAACTCTAACAGCACAACCCCCCCCCAACTATCAGCAGACAACAGGTAATAATGGCACCCACTTAGGCCTAAAACACAGTCTCAGTGGGACCTGACAATATTTCAGGTTGCCTCCTAAATAGTTTGAAACATGACCAATCAGGACTACTTGAGTAATGACTTTTCAACTACAGCATCAAAATAGGCTACATATCAAGCAAATGGCGGATGCCAATGGTCTTCTCCTTTCACAAGGGTGGACCATCAAGTGACCCTGAAAAACTGCAGACCAATTAGTTTGACTAGCCTAGTATGCAAAACCATGAAATTCATTATCATGGAAATAATCAACAAAGGCATTAGCAACCTACAGACCCATCCCAATTTGGTTTTGTCACAGGAAGGTCATGCCTACTTAACCTGGTAGACTTCTTTGAGAAGGTAACCAAGGCAATGGATGAAATGGAAATGGTGCTTACCACCCACCTAAGGCATTTGATACAATACCTCTTTCAGGTATTATAGACAAACTCACCAAACTAGGCATAAATCCATATATAATTCACTGAATTGCCAGCTGGCTGACAGGACCCAAGAAGCCAGGAATAGTGAGACCACCTCCACCAAGAGGCAGGTCACCAGCAGAGTACCACTGAACTTCGCACTGGACTCACTCCTATTTGGCATCTACTTCTCTGTGGTAAAGGCTAATGTCAAGGGCCTCTAGTGCACAAAGTTCGCAGATGACTGCAAACTGAAAACTATCATAAATTCTCCCATGACACCAACATCCTGCACGAGGGACTAATGTAGACAAATGACTGGTGCTAAAGCCTTGGGTTAAAACTCAACAAAAAGAAGTGCATTATAGTACATTTTGTGAAAATGTTTACACAGGCAAATTGCTCCATTGATAAGACACCCCTGAGAGCCAGCCTGGTAGTTAGAGATGTAAGAATATATGTAGACAGTAATCTTGCCTTTAACCAACATGTAGCAAAGGTAGTATGAAAATCATTCTACATCTCCCAGCTTATAAGTAAGGATATGGCATCCAGGTCCAAGGAAATTATAGTACCACTGTACTTAGCCCTTATCAAACCCATCACTGAGTACAATAACTCTTTCTGCACGTACCTGACTAGTCATATGCAAGAGCTGGAATGCCCACAGACGTTTCTCAATAAGACATGGCCCCATGTGGTTAATAGACAGAGGCAGACAGTAATGCCTAGACTAACATAACCCCCACATAACCTCTAGAAACTTCCTAACTAACATACCACCTCCTAATAAGCACCCATAATACACAGGGGGTACAATTAGGTTGGATTACATGGCTCCACTTATAAAATCCCAGTCATTATCCTAGTATATACCTATGAATCTATGAACCAAAGAGAATCCAGGGTATTAACACATAGCCCTATACTGACCACCTTAAAGCCCTGTCTCTATACTCTGTCTCCTATAGGTTGTTGAGAGGCAAAGTGTGCTTAGCATATAAGGCATCCTGAGATCCAGCCCTCATAGACCATTTGCACATCTGCAAAATGCACAACACCAGAAACACTAGATCCAGGGATTTAAAGTTTGATTATGATATAAGTAGAACATGCTGGTGAGACAGATACATTTTTCAAGGCTCCCCATGCTTTGGAATAGACTCCCCATTAAGGTGAAACAGAGTCCATTCCCTAACCCTATTCAAACATGACCCTGACCATTCGATGGGAAATTGTAAATTCATCCCTGGGCTGTTCTCTGTGTCTCTTATAGACACAGGCCAACAGTAAACATTCCCTAACTAATATTGGATGGAAATTGTAAATTCACCCCCTTGTCTGGCCCCCATGTCTCTTATAGACAGAGGCCAACAGTAAACATTCCCTTACTAACATACTCCCACATAACTTTATCAGTCCCTTACTAACGTACCCCTCCAGTTTACACACACATATTACAAGGGATGCAATTAAGCTGTGTTGCAAAACTAGGCTTATAAAGGCACTGGTGGTCATTAGCTTAGTATATAACTATGAACCTATGAAACATTACAGCTTGTGGCCATCGCTATGCATAAGTGGTTTAAAAGCTTTTAGATACAGCTTCTCACAATACGTAGCTTTCATGGGGATAAAAAAAAAAAAAAAACAGTAAATAGTATTACGGACATCATTACTGATCTAAAATATTCATGTGTGCATCCTAACTCAAAGTAAGCTTTGGAGAGCAGTCTGTCTGAGCTGATGACATCCAAACAGGATTTTATCAGACAATGAAGAAACAAACTGAGTATTTAGAAAAGGTCTGCAATATATTCTGCAAATGCCAAGTGACACAAAGAACACATTAGTTTCTTTATGTTTTGGATTACATGCTGTGCTGAAAAGTGGCATGTCCATGGAAGTCACACTGTGATCAAAGCACCCACCGTATTGTTTAGTTTAACCAGGCAGATGTTGTTTAACCCAGCAAAGCAACTGAATCTTCTTGCTGTGCTCATTACTGCTGTTATGATACAAGATGGGATGCCATCCTTGCAAGCATCTACATGCTGCAACAAAGTCATTGCAGTGAGTGTAAAGCACCTTAAACAGAAAAAAATAAGGTTGTAATTGTACTGTATGTCTCACTCACTAAGATCAGTACATGAAACTAAACACCACAAAAATGTCTGTAGTGGCTGGGAGCCCTGTAAGTCCTTTTTTTTGTTGTTAGTAAATAATTCTTATTATACACACTACATCTCTAGATATGAAACAACTGTCCCAATATCTTCAACATGTCCCTTCTTATATAAAAAACAATCCACCACCCTTTGTATAAAACACTATCTTCTTAGCTTTCTCTCAAGTTTATAGGTTCATAAGCTATTACTAGTCAGTTGATCAGGTTGATTAGGTAGATCGGTATTGGTAACCATTTGAAATCTCTGGACCGTCTACAGTGAGTCCCGAAAAGTGGAGACTGAATGGCCAAAAAAACAGACTTATATATACTAAGTCCTTGATGCCATTTCCTAAAATATTCCCTTTTCTCTGAAGTATGGCAATCTTGGAATTGCTAAGTATAAATTCAGGTAGTGTGGGAGGCTTGATCCTCACATGGGTGGGTGCATGGGGGCTTGGCCTCCTGCAAAAAGAAGTTTTCAGGAGAAGAGTGATTTTCAAGATCTGCTCTTCTCGTGGTTTTCAGCCTTTTTTTCAGCTTTTCTATACTTGGCATTTCAAATGCTGACATTTTAATAAGGTGTCATCGTTAGTACCCTGGCCACTGTGATTCCAACTAGTTGTTACCATTTACTGCTAGAGATTCTAGAGCTAGACCCGGGGTAAATTTATGGTTACCCACCCATTCGTGTATGTTCTGTATGAAGAGATTTGAAGTCTATTACATAGGAGATGAATTCTGTTGGAAAGGCACCCTATCCCACCAGCAGAGTCTGTTTATGTGGCAGTGTAGGCCTAGGTGTCTTATATGGGTTTTCTTGGTGTTAGTGATTTTGCAAACATGTAGGATGTCATGCAGGACTGGGTCATTTGGGGTCTTGCAGGCTAGCCAGTGGTCACCCCATAAGAGACTGTATGAGAGAGAGAAAAGAGACATAGAGCTTTAATACATTCTGTGTAGCCCATAGAACTCAGGCCCTTTACTTTCTTAGTGATGAAACATTTGGTGTATCAAGCTGGATGTACATGCCAAAAGAGGCTTTATATTCCAGTATGGACCTAATGAGGGATACGTAGAAAGAGATGATAACATCTCTATCTCTAGAAGAAATACATTTGGCAATCAGCTTGACTAGGTATGATTTACTAACAACAATACATATATGGTTATCACAGGAAACTTAATTGTCTGTAAAATGGCTGGGGTCCCTAATAACCATGTCACTTTTGAAGGGGGTGCCATTTATGTCATAGGTACATGGAAGCTCATTTTTTTAAAGGATATAAAACTACACTTTCTTACTTTCTAGCTTTAGACCATGGTCATGGTACCACTGGTTTAGATGTGTTAGGCTCTGTTGTAGGATCTGAGAGTCATCCAAGGAACTGATGATAACTCCAAGTTTGCAATCATCTGCAAACATGGTCAGCCAGCAATGCTTAACATCAGCTTTGACATCAGAATAGTAGATACCACAGTACTGAGCCCTATGGGTCCACACTACTAGTGAGCCTCATAAAGGAGAGTGTGCTCCCAATCCTAATTGATTAGGTTCTGTCTATGAGCCAGTTTGCTATTCAACAGGTTATATAAGGGTTTAATTTTAGATTCTTTAGTTCGTTGATAACACTTGAGCGTGGAATGTTATTGCATGCCTGATAAGCAATGTATACCAATTTGCTCTCATCCAATGCCTCAGTGACTTTTTAAAAGAAGTCTACAAGATTAAGTAAGCATGATCTTCTTTTCACAAACGCAAAGCAGTTTGTGTCAAGGGATTGTAAGCTGTCAATCTATTTTATTATGAGTTCTATAATGATGCATTCCATTACCTTACTGATAAGGCTAGTAAGCCTTATGGGTCTAATAGCTGCCAGGATCAGTGGTGGAGCCACCCTTATGAGCGGGGATGACCACAGCTGTTCTCCATGCCTTCAGCATGAAACCAGTTGAGAGGATGAGGTTAAACAGATTCAACAGTGGGTCAGTGAGACCGTGCCTCATAATGAAAAGGAAACAACATGGCACATTATCAGGACCCATAAGGTTAGTGCTTTTTGCCCTAGAGAGTGAATTTAAGACTTGCTTGGAGGTGCTGTTTGGGAGGTGCCCCTCAACGCTAGGCTGAGAAGCAATAAAAATAAAAAATACAAAGGAACTTTACGCGATCTGGCACTCCTCCCTTTTCTCTTGCCCCACCCTAGTTACACTTCTGATTATGCAGAGTGAATCTGAGGGGATGAGGAGAGAATGTAGAGTTAAATTTATCTGCTAGTTTGTTGGCGATGTCTATAGATACTGTTATGTATCAGCTTTCTATGATGCTGGATATCACTCCTAAGGTTTCCAACATAGTTGACAAAAGTGACAATTTTCAGTAAAACACTAAGTATTTGTAGATTTTATTTTCATTTATGGAGCATTGTGTTTTCAGTTTATTCCACAGGGTAAGTTTTTTTTGTCTGTTTATATAGCTTATTTATAAGAGGGCTGCACCAAGGGTTTTGTTCCCAATCTTAAAGATGTATTTGTGCTGAACTGGAACCAATGCCTTGATGCAGGTATTGTGCTGAAAATAGAATCTTGGCTATTGGTTTCTCAAGGTGAGGAGGTTCCTAAATTGCTTCAGGTCATCAGCTAGCTGTAGTAAGTTCATCTTTTAGGTATCTCAAAAGATAATAGCGTTTGTGGGCAATTTAGGTGTAGTTCTTTTGATGAAAACCATTAGATGGTAGTCCAATCTGACCAATGATTAATTAATTATAGGTGTAGCACATAATTTGGCTACATTTGTGAGAACTAGGTCCAGTAAAACTGAACCCCCAGTTGGGACATACACGCTCTGGTCTAGGATGTGTTATGCATATTTACGAGTAGGGATGACAGTCTACCAATTTAAGATTGGATAGTTAAACTTCCCAAAGATAATAGTGTTTGATGCAATGATGAGGATCTTAAGCTTGTTAAGGTATGTTTCATGGATGGTGAGTCATAGAAAGGGTTCTCTAGTTGACTTGGACGTAGTAGGAGACATTATTGATAGTTCCTAGGATGTGCAGGAGTTTGAGGTCATTATCTTGCCATATAAGTCTAGGTGTGATGGAATTGCAGAGAAATTGTGATGTGAACCTTGGGTCTAGATGATTCTCTGTTGAGGTGACACCCCAAGCCCATGTACAAAAATGGGAAAAGGTGGTTATGGATGGATGGATAGATGAGGGACACACCCCCAGTAACAGAGACAACTGTGTAGGCAGTCTGAATGAGTGGCTTGGCACTAAATCCTAGCAGGGAGAGTGTGTTGTTACTGCAGTGGAACCCTGTGTTAGCAGTGATGCAGACGTCAATACTATCAAGTTTTAGAAATATTTCCAAGGAGACTAGTTTCTTAATGATCTTATAGCATAGAACTGCACCACATAAATACTGTCTTAATTTGACTTGGGTAGGTTGGTATATGGACCAGACCAGTTGCATAGCTAGGGTGTGGTAAAGGAAGCAGCTGCCCTGGCAGTGTCGATCCATCTTCAGTGCAATACCGACATTCAGAAATTTGTTGTCAGCATTTGTGGTCAAAATGGAAGTGCTTCTTTAGCACCACTTTGTTTGTTGCCTAAACAGTAGCAGCTGCTTGCAACAGTTTAAAATAAGAGTTTTGTGTGTGTGTATGTGTGTGTGTGTGTGTGTGTGTGTGTGTGTGTGTGTGTGTGTTTAGTACTTAGGGACTTAAGCACTTCAGCAGTTGCTACAGTTTAAAATAAAAAAAGTGTTTTTCAGTAAGTCCCATCCTTGGACTTTGGAACTGAAGCACTTTAATCCTCTGTGTGTGGACTGTTGCAGCTGTTTACTATAAATATAGCAAATACTTGCTAAAGCTTAAAAGGATAAAAGAGTTTTTTTTTTTTTTTTGGTTAACAAGTACAAGGACATGACCTTTCTATTTTGCTCCTCAACTACAGTTAAGGGGGGATGTTGCCAGATAGGGGGACAGGCACCAGGCACTAAAATTGCAAGCTACACCTCTGGACCAGACTGCCATTACCCAAAAAGGCACTGTGGTGGTACAGAAAATTTTAGTGAGTATATGAAAGCTCTGACAACAGAAGTGCAGGCTATCCTTAGCAAAACTAGTAGGATGGTCAACCATCTCCTTCCAGGGTGCCACACATTGCACTCCTTTGGAATGCCAACAATAACTGAATCAGTTGTTAAAGTCTGTTATCTCTTTTGTTTATATTGTAGGATCATTCTTAGCAATGGTAGGCTGTGACTTAAAAATAGTTGCATCCCATTCTCAGTCAGATATTCAGAGAACTCCACCATGTCTCTCTTCATATAACCCAAGGATCTGTGCTCAATTCATTCACATCCTCTTGAATAGTAACCATACTATACATACCTGGGTGAAGGGACCTCATGAAGTATCTAGATTTTGGAAGCATCCATTCCTAGTCCGAATACATGCTACACTACATTTCATGTTTATACATGGGCTGTGTTTTATTCCATTTCCTACATGGTCTGAAAGTTGCATATTGGAGTCATCTACCAGGGCTCTAAGGGAATATCTCACAGTGTTTGCAACACACAACACAACACAAACCATATTATGTGCTTTCTGCTTCCTACTCACATGGTATCTTTGTGTATAGACCTATCTAATTTAATACTTGTGTATACTTACCATTCAGATAACCCCGTGGCATGTCCCCTTGCAGAAAACACTGAAATAAGCTGGATGTTTGCCAGACGGATAAATCATGTGAACTGCCTGGGTAGCACACAAAGGCATTATAAATAAGGCTCTGGGCATTAATGATCAGGGAGTAAAAGTCATTACTCCTGATGTATAGCATACCCTCTGGACCAAGCGAGACCTTGATAGCAACAGATATGCAACCTACGGCTCACATGACCACAGAAAAATAGGCTATGTCATGAAAGGCCAACATAAGAATAGGATTATTACTAGGCAAGTGATCACAAGGACCATAAGAGGCCTAGCCATATACACCTTTAAGTAAATGCATTTAAAAGTTTTTTCTACCCTTTACAATACTTAAGAGTACCCACCTCCCAAATCAAGCATGGCAGTATGTTATAACACTGGCATTGTCTGAAGGGATTTGAAGTCTGTATAAACTAAAGCACTGCTGGTGATTCTCTGCTGGATGAAAAAAAACTGTATTTAATGTAATTTTTTGTCTGTGACCTCTTAGAGCTACTTTTTGATACCTGCTCCATTTTATTTTCTGAGTTAAGAATTCTGCTTGGCCTGGTGTTTTTGTTCTACATAAGAGGTGTACACAAATTATCTAGGCTACACATTTCATGCTTTTTTCTTTGATTAAATTGTCTCTTGAGTGATACTTAAATACTCACTAAAATTCTGTGCCTCTGTCTTTCTCATATGATCACAGGAACAAAGAAGGCTACTAGGCTATCAATCCAGAGGTCATTGCAAGCCTAGCCATTTCACCCTTGTGTAACACCATAGATACTCTAGTCAATACCTGGGATTGTATTTAGTAATGACTGCCCATGTCCAGGAGGGATGTGGGCACTGTCCCCAGTAAGAATTTATGGCACCGCATCCACTCGTTCAGGTTCCTTTTGAACAGTATCATAGAGGTACTCTGCTTCATATGAACTGGCAGCCTATTCCAAAGATACAGCAGTCACTGGGAGACAAATCTCTCCCTCTGGCATGTCCTATTCAAGTAGCAAGTCATATTTAGGTCCCCGGAATGGGTAGCTCTAGTCCCGTTTGATTTTACGTATGTGCAGCAAATTCATTAGGTTTGGATTGGAGATTGCTCTGTAAGCCAGGCATAAGTCTCCCCCAAGAAGTCTACAGTGACAGGGACCTTAGTCAGTCTGTGTAAGGCACATGCTGGAGTCCCTTGATCTTCTTAGTTAGCAACCTGAGGTCTCTCCAATTCCTGCAGTTGCTTTGTATGGTACATGCCGAAAGGGGCATTATACTCAATTATGGGCTTTATTAGTGACAAGTATGGAGGGGTTATAACCTCCCTTGCTCTAGAGGTGATGCCTTTGCTAATCAAGTGCGCTACATAGAAAGCCTTCCTTACTACAGTAGACACATGGTGGTCAAAGTTGAGGTTACAGTCTACTTGTGATCTCTCATTTCTTACCACTTCGTAGGTACATAGGGTATTGTTGTTAATTTGACAGTGTGAAGGGACATTTTTTTTACCAAAGGGAATGATGATGCATTTCTTTGCATTCAGTTTAAGACTGTGACTAAGACAACAGCCGTTGGTCTGAGTAAGACCCTCCTGAACTATACTGACATCATTTGGGGATTCAATAATTGCACCTAGTTTGCAGTCATCTGCAAATTTGGGCAGCCACAGCTCCTTAGTTTTGACCTGAACTTCTGAGAAGTATATAGCAAACAGTAGAGAGCCCAGCACTAATCCTTATGGCACCCCACTGGTGACAGATCTGCTGGTTGATGTGGAGTCACCCCACTTTGATAGTGTGTGTGACTGGTTTGTGAGCCAGTTAGCAACCCATCTTAGAACAAAGGGGTTTACATTCAGTTTGCTAGGTTTATCAGTAATGCCTGAATTTGGGATTGTGTCAAATGCCTTTGCAAAGTCGAGGTGTGCTGTGTGCACAGATTTGCCCTCATCAATGGTCCTGGTCACATTTTTGAAGAAATCCACCAGGTTTAACAACAGGATCTACCCTTAGCGAAGCTGAATTGGGTTGGATCCAGGGTTTGGAGGTCGCCTAATTCTTTATTTATGAGGTCCATGATGATACGTTCCATGGCTTTACAGATGAGGTTGGTCAGACTTATGGGTCTATAATTCCCTGGGTTGGTTGCCAAGCCACCTTTGCGGAAGGGAATAACTGTTGCTGTTCAGCAGGAACAAAGCCAATGGTTAGGCTATGATTGAATAGGGTATTTAATGGTGATGCTAGTTCATGTTTTAGTTTGTTTAGAAGACAGCCTGGGATGCAGTCTGGTCCTATAGAGGTTGTGTTTTTTGCCTTAGACAAGGCTTTAATGGCCTGCTTTTTGGATATGTAGGGGGGGGGGGGTTGAGGGACAAGGTTTATGATAAATATGGAGGGAATACAGAAGTGAAATTTTCACCAATCTGTCCACTAGCAGGCTTTCTATCTCTGCAGGATCAGTGTGTGTGTGATACCGTTAGTCACTAGTTCGGCACATGCTTGAGTCCTACCTTTTAGGCAACAAATGTAGCTATAAAAGGCCTTATGATTATCATTGGCTGTGAGTGATAAGTTTTTCTCAAAGTTACCCTTAGAGGATATTTGCCTGTTGAGGCTGAGGAGGGTGCTTTTCCATTGTTGGGGCCTTGCATTAGTTTTCTTAGACAGTAACTTTTTGCATTTGTTGCAAAGGTTTTTGATGCTGGATGTCCACCAGGGTGGCTTTTTTTTACTTGGGGCTCTGGATTTGATTGTGTCTGGAATAGCCAAATCTATACACATATAGAAGTGATTGTACAGAGCTTTAGTGTAAGCTTTGGTGTAGTTACCACTTCCAGCTGGGGAGGGGTCTTGGAATGCATTTATACCTTCCCCTAGGAGGGTATAGTTTGCTTTGGTGAAGTTTCTTTAGTCTGACTTCACCCTTTGTGAGTTCTGGTGTTAGTGCCATCTCTAAGGTGTCTGACAGTTGCAGTGGTGCATCTGTTTGTCATGTTATTGTGGACCAAATCTAGTATGATTGTTCCTCTTGTTAGGGTTTGAACAATTTGTTCCAGGGTATTTGAGTTAACAAAGTCAAGTAACTTTTGTGCTAGTGAGTTAGGGATAGAGTAGGTTTCCCAGTTGATGGTGGGATAATTGAAATCCCCCGTGACCAGAGTGTTTGGCAATATTTGGGTTGACTCCAGTTTGGTCAAGTAGGCCTCATGTGCATCATGATCCATGGAGGGGCATCGATAACTAGCAATGACTTGAATGGGGGTCTTACCCACAGTAATCTGAACTTGGAGTAACTCCATGGAGTTGTCCAATCTAACTAGCTGGGAGGTGAATTTATCTCTAATATAGACAGAAACACTGCCTCCTTTGATTCTCACATATCAGTTTTGCAGTCTGAAGGTGTGGAAGGCATTGTAGCCTTGAAAGGCCGGGGTACTGTCTGAGGCCTTGAATCAGGTTTCTATCAGTGCACAGACATCTACATCCTCCAGTGACAGAAGTGCTTTCAGTGTGTGCAGTTTTTGGTTTAAGCTCCTAGTATTATGCAGCATAACCCTTATTTTGCTATGGTTGGCAATTTTCACGTCGGCAATTTTGTTTTTGAGACCTTGTCTAAAAAAGGCACTATGGAAAGGCAAGAGCCTTTGCAAGCAGACAAAATCCTAGTGGTGCCAGATGCAAACTGCCTCTGGTAAAGCAGCGAGGTTTGTCAACCATGTCATCCCAGGCTGACAGAAACTGGATCCCCTTTGAATGACACCAAAATCTAAACCAATTATCGAAATCGATAATGTTTTGTTAATAATGTGGCATCATTCTAGGTAAGGGATAATATGCTGCTCAAGGCTAGTGACATACCTTCCTGGGACACATATTCAGAGTGTTCAATCATGTCTCTCTTCATAGAGTCCAGTAAGGTACATCTCAGGTCATTCACTCCAACATGGGCTATGACAGAGTCATAATGGTACTTGTTGCCGAGAGACTTGAGTGCATGCGTGAGCTGATGAATCCTGGTAATGGACAGGCAGCTGATCGTGACTTTCTCCTTATCTAACCTGGTGAGTGGGACATGTGTGTCTCACTATGGATTCTCCAGTGACAAGAAAATTAGTTTTTTAAGTATTACACCTTAAGGGCTAGGTAGGTGAGACACTGGTGTCTTGTGGTGACACTATGTGTCTTGGGTGCTGTGGGAACTGTGTTAGTTGTGGCAGTCTTTTGATTTGGAAATCTCTGGTGTTTCGGTAAGTTTTTTGAGAGACCTTCTGCATTTATGTGTTGGATGCATACTATGTATATAAGTAGGGGGGTCTACTTTAAAGTATTGAATTACCACTTCATTGAATCCTACATCATCGAGACGACATCGTTGCAAATGCAGAACATTGAACACCCGGAACATCAAAAAATTTAGATGAGAAAAGAACCACTTGGCCACCATGCTGAACTTTGCACTTTCCCTACTGTGGTGTGATGTCAGAGTTGGTATATTTAGTTGGGGGGGCGGGGGCTGAATCCCTGCACATTTGTGAGTTTGGTTTACTTCTTTTTTTTTTTTTTTAATGTTGGGTTAGTGGTTGTTTTCCCGGGGTTAGTTTTTGATGTTCCTGGTGTTTGATGTTCTGTTATTTTGATGATGTCATCTCAATAATGTAGGATTTGAGGAAGTGGTAATTCAATACTTTGAAGTAGACCCAAGTAGTGGTACTATGTGCATGAGTAGTGGTGGGTGAGTTGACAGCCTCTTCAGTGTTACTGTTTTGAGTGCAAGAGAGCAGGGATTCAAGATTCTTGGTGTAGATAATCTCTCGTCCTCTGTACTACCGCATAACACAAATACTTACCAAATAACACAAATACTACCAAATAACACAAATACCACATAACACAAATACTTGCGAGAGATGCAGCTATTAAGCCAAACTGGAGGCTGAGCTCTCTCAACTCAGGACTGGCAAGACCAGACAGGAGGAGAAGGCAACTACACACACCACAAAACCAGCCTCACATAATGCTACCACACCACTGAATCAAACACATAAACACACAAAGACATACTCGGAGGCTCTGAGTAAAAATTTACCTAAACAGCAGAGGCCTCCAAAGCAGACACCCAAACAACTGCTACCTCAAGACACCCCACAAGCAACACATAAACCACAAAAGCAGTGTGCAAAGCAGTCACAGCCCTTAAGGCCAAATACAACACCAAACATACTTGTCATAGGTGACTCCATAGTCAGACACACTGACGTCCCACTCACCAGGCTGAACAAGGAGAGGGTCATAGTAAGCTGCCTATCGGGCGCTAGAATCCGCCACATAACACAAGCACTCTGGTCACTCCACGGCAAGTACAAATATGACACAGTCATTGTCCATGCTGGTGTGAATGATCTGAGATGTACCTCCCTGGACTACATGAAAAGAGACATAGAGGAGCTCTCTGATTATGTAGCCCAGGCAGGTATGACCCTGACCCTGAGCAGTATCCTTCCTTCACCAAGAATGATGCCACAATATAGAGACAAGATGATCAGCTTTAACAATTGGCTTAATGTCTGGTGTCATTCAAAGGGGATCCAGTGTCTGTCTGCCTGGGATGACATGCTTGACAGGCCACGCTGCTTCGCAAGGGACGGCTTGCACCTGTCACCCCTGGGATTTCGGATATTGGCTAAGGCTCTTGCCACCCCCATAGTGCCTTTTTTAGGCAAGGCTCAAATTCTAAACCTGCCACCCTAGAAAACAAAAATGGGAAGAAACTGAGGGTAATGCTGCTCAATGCCAGAAGTCTAAATCTCAAAATGCACGCACTCAAGGCCCTTCTCAGTATGGAGAACATCGATGTCTGTGCTGTAACTGAAACCTGGTTCAAGGCTCCTGAGAGCACCCTGACACTATTAGGTTTTACCTCATATCATGCGTTCCGGCCCCAAAACCCGGACCACACCACAAAAGGAGGGTGTATCCATATTCATAAAGGATACCCACACCTCCAGGTTGGTGGCAACGCATCAAGCTTCGGAAACCATCCAGGTGCAACTAACCATAGGCAAAACTGCTCTACAAATTGTAGCATGCTACAGGCCACCCTCTCAAACTCAGGAACCCCACACAGCCTTCCTGAAGACACTGGAGGGTATAAATGTATCTCCAAACACCATCATATTGGGTGACTTCAACTACCCGAATATAGACTGGGAACATTACTCAAGCCCTAACTTTCTAGCCCAACGGTTCCTGGAGTTCATAAATTCAAATGCCATGGAACAGCTAGTCACTGTTCCCACGAGAGGAGAAAATATACTAGATCTCATTATCACAAACATGGGGACAAAATGCTCCACACCGGAAGTATATCCTCATTGGTGAGATCTGATCATAAACTAATCTCACTGGAAATCCACATCCCGCCCCCACCCCAAACAAAAAAGACCACAGTGAAGAACTTCTCTAAAGCAAACTTCACACTACTCAAGACTGGTGTGGTATCCTTCAAGGCCCTTGAGCCAGTGGAAACCACAACCAAAGCTGCGGAAGCCCTTTCAAATGCCTTCTATGAACACCTCCAGGACTGCATGGATCAGGCAATCCCAAATAAAACCAAGACTCTTTCCACAAAGGGCAAACATCCAGTCTGGTGAACCCCAGCCATTAACAAACTTTACAATAAGAGGAGAAAGCTATTACATGATAGAACAAAATCCATAAAAGGGAAGTCACCCCTGATCATTATTAGTAAAAAAATACGAGCACTCATAAATCAACTAAGGCCAATTTTGAGAGAAAAATTGCCATGGATTCAAAGGACAATCATAAGGCCTTTTTCAGCTATGTTAGGAACCTGGGTGGAAACTCCCAGATATGCTCAGAATTAGTCCAAAATGATACAAAAATCACTGAACCCACAGACATTGCCAACATACTGGCAGATAGGTTCAGTGCAAATTTCACCCCCCTCTCCCCCCCTAAAGGAGAGATAACTATCCCAGCAGAGTGTAGCCTCCCAGACATCTCAAATGCACAGGTGAAAGCTGCTCTCTCTAAAGCTAAAAACACAGCATCAATGGGACCGGATGGTGTCCCCGGCTGTGTGCTACACGAGCTAAATGAGGAATTAAACCCGCACATAAGGCAGCTGTTTAATCTCAGCCTTACCACAGGATACGTGCCCAAGGAGTGGCGCACGGCAACTGTGGTCCCACTCCACAAAGGCGGTGCCTCTACGGACCCTAGTAATTACCGCCCCATAAGCTTAACAAGTCTAGTCTGCAAAGCTATGGAGAGGATCATAATGGAGCTCATAAACAAAGATATAGGGGACTTGCAGACATTGGACCCGACCCAGTTTGGCTTCGTCAAGGGCAGATCATGCCTTTTGAACTTGGTCGACTTCTTCGAAACAGTCACCAAGGCCATTGATGAGGGAAAGGCAGTCCATACAGCCTACCTTGACCTTGCAAAGGTTTCGACACAATACCCCACTCGGGTATTGTAGAAAAACTTACCAGCTTAAATGTAAACCCATATGTCACAAGATGGGTTGCAAACTGGCTTAAGGACAGAGCCCACAGGGTTAGAGTTGCTGGCGCTATGTCAGACTCCAAGCCGGTCACAAGTGGTGTCCCACAGGGCTCGGTCCTTGGCCCCCTATTGTTCGACATCTACTTCTCAGAAGTACAGGCCAACATGGGAGGACTTTGGCTGACAAAGTTTGCAGACGACTGCAAACTGGGCACCATAGTGGAAAGTGCATCGGACATGGATATCCTTCAGAAGGGACTCACGGAAACAGATAGCTGGTGCCAGAGCCATGGCCTGAAGTTAAACGCCAAAAAATGTATAGTCATACCCTTCGGGAAAAACAAGGTAACCCCAAGCTACCATATAGGTGGCAATCCACTAAGCACAGAAGAGGTTATCAGGGACCTGGGGACCCAGGTTGACAGTGGCCTTTCTTTTGACACTCACATTGCTAAAGTGGTTAGAAAGACCTTATACATTGCCCACCTGATCATGAAGGGATTCACATCCAGATCTAGTGAGGTCATTGTTCCGTTGTACTCTTCACTTATCAGACCAATGATCGAGTACAATGCCCCATTTGGGATGTATCTCACCCGACATCTGCAGCAATTGGAGAGACCCCAAAAGTTCCTCACCAAAAGGATAAAGGGACTCCAAAATCTGTCATATGCTGCAAGATTGAAGAAACTCCAGCTCTATTCAGTTGCATACCGTCTGCTCAGAGGTGACATGTGCCTGACATACAAGGCCATGTCCAACCCGGAATTAATGGACATGCTCCACCTCAAAAAATCCATATCCACCAAAACCACTAGAGCAAGCGACTTAAACCTTAGCACGGATATAAATAGGACGTGCTGGAGGGATAGATTTATCACTCAGAGACTCCCTATGCTGTGGAATAAAATCCCGATACATGTGAGGCAGAGCACCTCGCTGGCTCTGTTCAAGAGAAATCTTGACCTGTGGATGGGAGATCATAGGTTTATCCTGGGAATCATCTCTGTGTCACTGCTGGACAGAGGCACAACAAACTAATGGGCACAGTATTTTTTCATATAAGGGGTGGCGTAAGCCACAAAAATTTGGGCTAGGCTTATAAATGCCTTAGGGCAGATAGCCTAGTATAAACCTATGAACCTATGAACTAGAATGACTTATTAGTAGAGGGTTGTCAGTGTACATGAGGCAGTTGCTACACTGCCTCAGGAGACCCAAGTCAACAAAGCTGGCAAGAGAAACAAGGGTAGCCCAACTGTCCATAATGCTAGGTTTGAAGAATTGATATCACAAAGGGGGTGCTTTCAGGACTAATCTAGGAGGTGTTCTGTAGTTGGGTATTACTGAAGGGGTTTTTGGCTGATGGTTTAATAGGGCCCAGGTCACTAGCAAGACTTCTTTTATCGGAGATGTACTAAAGATGAGGACTACACTGTATCTAAGGGAAAAATTGACAAAATTATCTGTCTGGCTATGGCGCACAATTGCACAACACTGAGCGTGACACACAAACAAGCAGGAACTTGCTCAAATGCATGGTTTAAATTCCAGAAGCTAAAAATTCAAAAGAATGAATGTGTGTGCTTACTCCAAGTCCTAGACCAATAACCTTTCACCAGACAGGTTCCAATCAGCAAACTTCTCTCACAAAGGTACAGAAGGACCCCTTCCAATCAATGATGGCTAGGAAGATGTGCTTGGAATACAACAGCCACTACAGACAGACCAAGATGTAGTAAACCTGCATCTGGAGTATGCTATAGCTAATAGCTGCACTAATGTAGACGGGAAACACTAAAAATGTTTCAAACAGCAGAAAAACAGCAGTGAGGCACTAACAAATGTTTTAAATAGCTCAAAATCAGCAAGGAGACACTAAATAATATATTAAACAGCAAACAAATCAGTTATTTAAAACACAGCTTGGCAAGAAAACAGAACAAACAGAACAAATGCTTTGCAAACTGTGAAAAGTAGCAACAATTACTTTGCAAACAATGAAAATAGCAAAAAAAGCTTTGCAACAGGGAAAACAGCAAGAAAATAGAATTTGACAGCCACAGTAAGGCAGAGAAATCTAGTACAAACAGTGCAGTTTGGTTTACAGTATTAAAATACAGTATTAAATAAGTAGAATACAATAAAAGTGCAGTAAATAGTATAATCAAGCAAAAAAAAAAAAAAAACAGGCAACTTGTGGTTTTTGGGAAGCTCAGAAGCCTCTAGTTTTCTGGTATCTCAGCTCAGAGTTGTGGCTGGTAGCCCACCTCTGTGCAGCTTGGTTCAAACAAGTAGAAACCTGCTTAAACACAGGGCTTAAATACCAGAAGATAAAAATTAAAAAAAAAAAAAAACTTCTAAAAAAAATCAAAAAAAGAAAAGATTTGAAACCTGCATAAACTAAAGCACTGCTGGTGATTCCCTGCAGGGTGAGTAAACCTATATTTGTCTGTGACTTTTTAAAGCTGCTTTCTGATACCTGCTCCATTTTGTTTTCTGTTTTAAGAAATCTGCTTGGCCTGGTGTTTTTGTTCTATGTGAGAGGTGGACACAAATTATCTAGGTTGCACATTTCACATTTTTTTGTTGTTCGTTGGTTAAGTTGTTTCTTGAGTGATGTTTAAATACTCAGTGAAATTCTCGGCCTCTATCTTTTTCTGAAAAGATTTGAAGCCTGCATAAAGTTAAAACATTGCTGGTGATTCCTTGCTGTGTTTCTCACCCACCCTCACTTTTGTTGATCTGCTTTTTAATCCTGATGATTTTAAACTGCCCATCCCTACTGTAAATTGAGCTTAGCAAGTTCCTCCCTTTCTACACTGCTGTTGATATCCTGAATTAAGAGCAATTTTGCATCCCATTGTCTGTTCTACTTGATCTGACTTCATTATCTAGCCAGCTGTTGGATAAAGTTGTGTATTTTTACCCTCTGGCAAACAATTGTTTTTACACAAAAGAGGTCAGTGGATTTTCCATCTAGTGCACTTGGAGGTAGCCTGGTCTGTTTAGGCTGGGAAAATACTTGCAATTTCTGAATGTAGTTTTATTGGCTGTAAGAATTTTTAATCAACTTATCTTGTTTTTAGTGCCTTTATAAATGATGTACAGTTGCGTGGCTCTTGGCTCATTTATTCAAAGTGAAGTAATTTTATTGAATAATCACACTTTTATTAGCTGTTTAAAGTACACCTGCTGTATCAATATCTTTAAATTTATTTGTGGTAGTGTCTCATACCGTTTAAGTTTGGGGTAGCATTTCACTCCAGACACTCCTTTGCTGTGCTTTTGTATTGGGAGGAGTGGGATTGTTCATCTGGTGGCAGTAAGTGATTACCTGGTTTAGCTGAGCTGGGAAACACACAAAAAGGATCTAAGTATTTTTTTTTTTGCACTTCTCTGTCCTTGATTTGCACTGTTCTGATACCTAGATAGCATCAGCTAGATTCAGACATGCTGAATCTAGCCTGTTATTGATACACTTGAGCACTAAACCAGTCATCTTACATTAAAAAGGGCTCCCTTGCACGTGTGGCAGAATAGTATAGATCCAGCCTTGTCTGAGCTGAGGATTGCTGGAAGAAGGTTGATTGTGTGCTTTCCTATTGGTAGATTAGCTTAAAAGTGTTTTAATTTTGCCTGTATTTAAGCCTTGCATTTGCATGTTGCAGCCCACCATACAACAGGGGATATGGTTGCTCTTTATAGATGCAAACACCTTTAAACTCAATTTTTCCCTGGACATCTGTCAGTGGAAACCTCCCAAGCTTCCCTACTGCATTTCTGGTGTACTGAGCAGAGGTGCCACACTTATCATCCATAACCTTTAATAGCAGAAAAGCTTAGAAAATACTTTAGTGTACTAGAATCAGCAGTAAAGTGAGCAGGGTATAATATACATCACAACTGTTTTGCACTGGATTATTGTATTTAATTATCTGTTTTCTTGTTGTGTTCTTACACAAATGTTTTTGCCTGCAACAGTGTTTTCACTCATACCAAACCTATTGTAAAATTGATAGATACAACTGTTTGTAGTAAACCATTATATTGTCTTTCCTACTCTAGAGATATGGATTTGATTGCTTCTAATTGATTAACTAAGTAACTTGCCTAACCATTTTGTAGTGTGCCATCTAATACTGTTTTGTCTCTTTCTTGTCTTTCTCCCCTTCTCTCTTGTTCCTGCTTTATACATATCTGCTTTCGCCTATTTCAGCCTGCCTACCCTCTACTAAGAGATTACTATCCAGCAGGGACCCAAGGACCCCCCAATCTTTCAACTGTAACATCACTTCATAAGTGAAACCTGTTGTTCTCACACGTAAAGTGATAAGAGAGTATATGCAATTGTAAGTTTGGCTCATACCTGATTTAATACTCTGCTTTAATCCTGGTTGTTAATTATTGTATGCCTCACAGCCTGAACACCCAGTAGCCACCCCCCCACTCCAGTAGACTACGTATATTCCCTCTCATACTTCTAGTTTAATTAATTAACCCTTCATATATATTGCCTTCCTAGCCCTAGTCTAACCTTGCCTGATTTTCTTTTCCTCACCTCTGTGGTTATTACCCTACTGCCCACTAGGTGGCACCCTCCTAACTGCTCCTCTCTTGTTGCCCTTCATCCTCATAAGACTGCCTTCTTTTTTGAACTCCTTTCTAGTATTATTACCACTGACCAGACATATTACCTCTTATGCTAAACCTTTCCCATTATCTGCCTTTACAATTCACTTCTACTACACCCTACTCTTCTACACAGATCACAAAGCCTACTTACCCCTGCAATCCCTCCTCCACAATCAGAATTTCACTGATTGTTCTCACTCAACTGTCTCAACCCGCTCCGTTCGCCCTGCGGGCTCACTCCGCTCCCCTCCCTACCCCCAATTCCCACCCACCCCCAGGGGTCCTCAATATATTTTCACTACACCACACCCCTACTTTTACCAACACCAATCAAATAAATTCTCCTTATTGCCACTCCCCTCCATAATTATTCAATTACCTCTCCTAACAAATTGTAATACCCACCCCACCCTTATAGCTTCTAATACCTCCCTGCTATTAATACAAACCCTTATCTATCTTCCCATCTTTTACCTACATCATGGCCAATATTACATACCTAACTCAACTAAACTGTTTAGCCTTTATATTACTTCTATCTCCTCTAGTAACTATCTACACATTAACCTCTTATGAACAACCACTCCACCCAAACTTTCTACTGCCTTCTAAGCTCACTTCCACACCACTACTACCTATTTCTCTTTATAGCTTTAACACCACAACTTCTCCCTGCTACCTCCATGCCAAATATCACAGGCTAACCCACATAAAATACAGTACTCACCTTGCAAGGAAAACACTTTGTTTTTACTTCCTTAACATTAACAACCCCACATATAGAATACTCCACTTAGTCCTACTAGATGGAGACATTCATCCTAATCCTGGCCCAAACAATATTCCTGACACTATACAAATTACCTCCAACATTACTCCTCCACACACACCTAATAAGCCTCCAAACTCTCTTTCCATAGCACATCTTAACATTCGAAGCATTAACAATAAAACCACCCATCTTCATGCCCTTATCAGAATTCTACAACTTTGATTTCCTATGTCTATCCAAAACATGGCTAAAACCATCCATTAATGACAATGAACTTATCCCACCTGCCTACAGTATCCTGAGAAGGGATCGTATTAACAAAAAGGGAGGGGGTGTAGCAGTCCTCTTTAAAAATAATCTACATGTCACCATATCTAACATAAATCTACCTACATTTAATAACTCAGAAATCCTAGTCACTAAACTTCAAATCAACAAATTCAAATCCATTAACATCGCTTGTATTTACCTTCCCCCTGGTAATAACATTAATACCCTTGAAAACATTCTTAACTGGATATCTATCAATCTTCCACAAGAAACCTTAATACTTGGGGACTTTAACATCAGCCCACCACCCACATTAATCTTCATGGCTTCTCTCAAGTTATAACCTCCCCCACAAGAATTGATAAAAGTAACAATAAAGAAAGTATACTAGATTGGATTCTTACAAACTCCCCACATCTTACATACAAGACAGAAACCCTCCCTGATAATCTAAGTGATCACTTACTCACTTATATCATCAGACACAAAATTAACTTACCTAACCCAACTACATATCGTACAATCAGGACTAAAAAGTCATTCAACCCAGAACTTTTCCAGCTAGAACTTAAACACTGTGACTGGTCACCACTAGAAACACTTCCCCTAGATAAAGCAGTTGACTACTTTAATACCTCATTCTTATCCATCCTTAACCAACATGCCCCAGTACGCTCTATTAGAAGTAACACTAAACCTGCCCCATGGCTCACCAAAGAAACTAGACAAAAAATTCTCCTCAGAAACAAATCGTGGTCAAAATGGCACACTACCAGGAATCCAACAGACCACCAAACCTTTAGACAACTTAGGAATACCACTAAAAAAGCTATCCTGCTAGATAAAAAAAACTTTTACATCCAACTACAAAAAACTAACCAAAGAAATCCACAAAAGTTCTGGTCCAGCATCAACAAACTCCTACACCCAGGCCAATCTATAACACCTACCCCTCTAGGCTCTAACCAAGAAAACCCAACACAAACTGCTAATGCCTTTAATTCTTTCTTTACAGATACCATTCTAACTCTAGCTAAACAATTATCTCCTACTTCCCCCAATCTAACCACCTCTTCCACTTTCCCTATTCCATTACTTCAGCTAAAACCAGTTCCTACATCCTTTATTTGCTCTCTACTAGAAAAATTGAAACCTACCACCCCCTCTGCTGACCATCTACCTGCTGAGTACCTGCAAAAAGGTGCCAAAGCCATAGCCCTCCCCATTTCCATACTCATAAACAGAACTATATCCGAAGGAAATATCCCATCTATCTGGAAAATCTCACACATCATCCCCTTCATAAAGGTGGTAACTCTATCGACATCTCAAACTATAGACCAATAGCCTTACTCTCTCCACTAGCAAAAATAATGGAAAAATGCGTCCATAAGCAAGTACTCACCCATCTAATAGATAATAACTTACTTGCCAATTGTCAACATGGATTTAGACCTAACCACAGCACCACCACAGCCCTCCTCTCCTTCACAGACTGTATTAATTCTAACCGTAATAACAATACCCTTTCCTCCTCTGTCTTTATTGATTTATCTAAGGCTTTTGATATGGTTAATCACCAGCTCCTTATTGAAATACTTAACACTCTTTCTCTTGATTCTCTAGCATTACAATGGTTTAAATCCTACTTAGACAATAGACAACAAGCAGTACTATGGGAAGGTAACCTATCCTCTCACCTCCCTATTTCCCTTGGGGTCCCCCAGGGCTCCATTTTAGGCCCACTGTTATTTTCCATTTTCATTAATGACCTCCACCTAGCAATCCCACATGCCACCTGCATTCAGTATGCAGATGATTCCACTATTATTTGCTCAGCAAATAACCCTGCCGAGCTACAATCTTTTACACAAAATGCATTTAACACAGTGGAACAATGGTTTTTAAACCGTTGCCTTTTACTTAACCCAAAAAAAACCAAACTCCTACTTTTTACTCCTACTCGTAGGACTGCCCCTCTTCACTTTACTCTTACATCCAACAATGGGACTCTCATATCTCCTGACGTAACCACCAAACTTCTTGGAATTACTATAGACAATAATCTAAACTTTGACACTCATACTAACATCACTATAAAACAGTAAATAATAAACTGGGATCCTTTACAGAATCAAACCCTTCCTCACTCCTTCAACCAAAATCGCTATAGCTAGAACTCATTTAAACACTACCTTACTCTATGCCTCACCCATATACACCAATCTCTCAAAACATAATCTAAACAAACTTGCTACTGCCTATCACTCCATTGCTAGATTTGCCACAGGTTCTCCTTTTCGTACTCATCATTGCAACAACCTAAAACAACTAGGATGGCTTGAATTTCAAAACCAGATACTATCTCAACAACTCACTATTATACATAAGAGCTTGTACTACCCCACCTATACACCTATACTGACTACCCTCATCACCCCTTATAACAATCTCAAGAACCTACGCTCCTCAAATAAGCCACTTATTACTATTAACAAATCCAAGAACTCAGCTGGAGATTCTCTGTTCTCTAACTCCATAGGCAAACACTGGAACAAACTTCCCTCTGAACTCCTAGCTCTAACCTCCACAAGACTCTTTAAACTAAGAATAAAACAATTTCTCAGTTCTCACTGGCTTTGCCCTTGTACTAACCCTGACTAAATATCTTCTCTGCTCCTAGCAAGAATATATTCCACCACTTTACATACTCTTGCTGCCTCTTAGATACCTTTATCTCACTATATCATATGATACATTTCTATAATTTATTAACAGTATATACTTTCTGTTATCCTGCTTCCAAATGAAAACTACTAATTTGTTTCTATTCCTATTGCATTGCATATCACCTCAGCACAACCTTGGTATCCTTGTAATGTCAACTGAACCTAATCAGTATGTCCGTATTCTGCTTGACCCTTTTTAATTATTATTATAGTTCTTTTAATTTTAAACAATTTATTACAGTCATATATTGTGTATGTAAATGGCTGTAACTGTTTTGAGCTATTTTACTACTGTTATTCTGCTTTGAACTTATTATTTTTTACTGTAAAAAGTTTGCTGTGCTGGAGCTTTTCTCCCCGGGCCTCTACTGAAAATGGATTTTATTCCAGTTAGACTAGCCCGGTCAACAAATGTAAAATAAAATAAATAAATAAAATAAATAAATAAAAAGCACATTTGTTAGTGCTAGCGCAAAAAATTGTCAAACTAGCCCACTCCCTTCTCTAATAGTACATTTGGTAAAAAAACTTGTATTATGGATGGGCAATTTTCTGTCATTGCACTGGCCAGCCTGATTAACATGGGCATCCTGAGGCAGTGTAGTAATTGTCTCATGTATACTGACAACCACTTACTCCTAAAACAAACAAATACCCTATGTGAGAGATGTAGTTACACTATGAAATTGGAATCAATGTTCTTACGTAACAATAAACCAGACATAAACAGGTTATCAGCACACACACTTCTCCTCTCACAACACATAAACCCATATACATAGAGGTACTCTCTAGAAGCCTACCAAAAGATCAGAGATCTCCCAAACATAAAGCACTTGCACAAACTGATATGCCGATAGAAACCACTATACATAATAACATACACCAGTGTCTTTGCAAATAATCCCCTAAGGCAAAACACCTCAAACTCTAATGTCTTGGTCATAAGTGACTCCGTAGTCAGACACAAAGATGTCCCCCACCAGGCTGGACAAGAAGAAGGTCATGGTCAGCTGCCTGTCAGGTGCCAGGATCTGTTAAATCACACATGCACTCAAGTCACTCAACAACAAGTACCATTATGACTCTGTCGTAGTCCATGTCGGGGTGAATGACCTGAGATGTACCTTTCTGGACTATGAAGAGAGGCATGAATGAACTGTCAGATTATACGTCCTAGGCAGGTGTGACCCTAGCCTTAAGCTGCATTCTACCTTCACCCAGGATGATGTCACAATATAAACAAAAAAATATTGACTTCAACAACTGGCTTAGCTTGTGGTGTCAGTCCAGGGGGATTCAGTATCTGTCAACCTGGAAAGACATGGCCAACAGACCATGCTGTTTTGCCAGAAATGGTCTGCTACTGTCTCCTCTAGGCTTTTGTATACTGGCAAAGGCACTTACATCCTCCATTGCCTTTTTTAGGCAATATCAAAACAACAACATTTCTGATGTAACAAAATCCATTTGAGTCAAACTCAAGTTTCTGCTGCTTACTTCTAGGAGTCTAAACATGAAACTGTACTCCCTGGAAGCACTCCTCACCTTGGAAGATTCTGACATCTGTGCAGTCACTGAGACATGGTTCAAGGCCACCGAGAGCACCCCAGCCATACAAAGCTACAATGCCTTCCACATGTTCAGACCTCAAAATGAGCATGAAAGCACGAAAGGTGGAGGTGTATCCATCTTCATTAAATCCAAGTACACCTGAAGACTGGTCAAAGATTATGACACTCTAGAACTACTCCATGTCCAATTAACTATAGGCAAAATACCCTACCACATCATTGCTAGCTATAGGTCCACCACCATGAACCAAGAAAAGCACACCGCCCACCTGGACTTACTGGAGTCACTCGGCACACCTTAGTCATGAGGGATTTCAACTATCCTTCCATCAACTGCATGACATACATAAGCATGAACATGCTCATTCAGAGATTCCTGGACTTTGTCAGCACAAATGCTCTGGAACAGATAGTCTCCACCCCCGTAAGGGGCTCAAAATGTCCTAGACATAGTACACAACAACATTACATAACAAGCTCACTGCACTCCCCCCGTGTGATGCTCTCCATGGTAAAGACCATAAATCAGTTTCATTTGAAGTAACTATTGAACCTGTCACCACCACAAGAGCAAAAAAACTAAAAAACTTTTCCAAAGCAAACTACAATCTACTAAGCAATGGTATCAAACGTTTTATACCCCCCCAGAATCACAGACAATAATGACTCCTATGCAGAGGTTTACACAAATGTCCCGTATAAACACTTAAGCATGCATATAGACCAGGCTGTGGTTGACCAGATTAAGCCACTCTGGTGGACCTCAAGTATAAACAGATTATATATCAGAAGGAAGAAACTGGTGTCTAAGAACAAGAGGGAACTGACTCAGCAGTGGAAGAATTCCCTCCACAGCTTGAACAAGCAAATCAGAAATCTTGTAAAGTTCTCTAAAGCTTATTACAAAGGTACAATAACATTTCTAGCTAAGGATAATCATAAGGCATTCTTTAACTATATTTGAAATCTAAAAGGGAATTCATAGTTATGTGCCAAACTGGTAGTAGATGGTACCTCTCATACTATACCAGAGGAAATTGCCAACCTGCTAGCTGTCAGATTAAGTGCAAACTTCACTCCCCTGTCCCCACCAGCCATACCTCAAAGCATACCTGACACCAGGCCTCTGCCTAGTATCTCCAGAGATCAGATAACATCCCAGGTTGTTTATTAAGCAATCTATAACAAGACCTAGTGGACCCACTTGGCATTCTCTTTAACCATAGCCTGAGAACTGGCTTTGTTCCAGCAGAGTGGAGAACAGCAACAGCAATCCCCTTGCACAAAGTGGGGCCATCAACTGACCCTGGGAACTATAGACCCATAAGTCTAACCAGCCTCATCTGCAAGGCCATGGAAAGAATCATCACGGACCTTATCAACAAGGACACAGGCGACCTTCAAACTCTAGACTCACCCCAGTTTGGCTTTGTTAAGGATAGCTCATTCTTATTAAACCTAGTAGACTTCTTCAAGAAAGTCACCAAAGCCCTGGATGAAGGTAAAACAGTGCATACTGCCTATCCTAACCTAGCCAAAGCTTTTAACGCAATCCCCCACTCAGGTGTCATTGAGAAACTCTCCCAGCTGGGGATTAACCCTTACATCACTAAATAGGTAGCCAATTGGCTCACCGAAAGAAAACATACTGTCAAAGTTGGTGATTCCACCTCTACCAGTAGACCCATCACCAGTGGCATACCACAAGTATCCGTGCTGGGCTCTTTACTGTTTGGAATCTATTTCTTGAAAGTCCAAGCTAAAGTAGATGGTCTTTGACTTACCAAGTTTGTTGGTGATTGCAAATTGGGTGCCATCACTGAGTCCCCCAATGATGTTAACATATTACAGGAGGGGCTAATGCAGACGAATGACTGGCACCAAATCCACAGCCTAAAACTAAACACAAAAAATTGCATTATTATCCCATTTGGCAAAGGAGAATTCCCTGCAAATTACAATACTGACAGCACCCTGTAAATTCAAACCCAGTGGTGCAAGATCTGGGAACACAGGTAGATAGCAATCTGAACTTTGACCACCAAGTTTCCGCAGTGGTAAGGAAAGCCTTCTATGTTGTGCATCTGATAAGTAAGGGCATTGCATACAGGTCTAAGTATGTTATAATGCCACTGTATTTGACCCTCATCAGACCAATAATAGATACAATGCTCCTTTCTGCATGTACCTCAACAGACACCTGCAACAGTTGGAGATACCACAGAAATTTTCCACCTTATTAGAAATACTAACCATTCAATCCAATACCATATTCATGGGTGACTTTAATTACCCCACTATTAACTGGGAATCCTATACAACATCAAACGTACATGCACTCAGATTCCTGGATTTTGTAAACACAAACTCCCTGGATCAGATAGTCAATACACCAACCAGGGGTGTAAGCATACTGGATCTGGTCCTCACTAATATGGGAGCGTGCTGCACACCCCTACTATAATGCCTTCCCTGGTAAGATCAGACCACAAAATGGTCTCCTTTGAAGTAAAAATAAAACCTGGACCCCCAGCTAAACCAGGCATATTCAGGAACTATTCTAAGGCTAACCTCCTGCTATTAAGTGAGAACTTGGCAAAATTTCAAGCCCCTATAAACCCTGAGAACACTTCTGCCTATGCAAAACTGTTCACAGAAACCCTCTGCAAGCATGGTACTAGCTGTATAAAAGCAGCTGTACCCACCAGGAAGAGGTACAGAAGCCACCCTGGTGGAATCACAAAATCAATTGGATGTATAACAGGAGGAAGAAAATCATGGCAAAAATTAGGAGGTGCAGCACCCAGCAGGATAAAAGCACTCTCATTAAACTAAACAAGCAACTCAGAGGACAAATAAAGTCTACCAAAGCCAAATCTGAGGTAAGTTTGGCTTCCCAGGCCAAGGACAACCACAAAGCATTCTTTAGCTATGTCCGCAAATTCAAAGGCAATACACAATTGTGTGCAGAGCTCATTGTAAATGGAGCTACCTATAGTGAGCCAGAAGATATAGCAAACTTCCTGGCTGATAAATTCAGCTCCAACTTTACTCCTCTTTCCCCCTAACCTTCCCTCAGGAAATATCATCAAATATAACTCCTCCTACCATCACTAGGGAGCAGGTCCTTAATACTCTCTCTAAGACTCTCTAAGACCAAAAACACTGCATCAATGGGCCCAGCCAATATTCCATGATGCCTTCTAAATATCATGAAATATGACCTATCAGGGCCTCTGGAATTACTATTTAACTGTAGCCTCCAAACAGGATTCATGATTCATGAATGGAGAAAGACAACAGTCATCCCTCTGCACAAAGGTGGGCCATCTACAGACCCTGGAAACTACAGACCCATAAGTCTCACTAGTTGTATATGTAAAGCCAGGGAAATAATTATCATGGAGGTGATCAATAGAGATATAGTAAACCTCCAGACACTGGACCCAACCCAGTTTGGTTTCATTAAGGGCAAATCATGCCTACTCAACCTGGGTGGACTTCTTTGAGAAGGTCACCAAAGCAATGAATGAGTGCAAAATCATTCACACTGCCTACCTTGACCTGGCAAAGGCATTTGACACAATACCCCACTTGGACATTGTTGACAAACTCAAGAGGTTAGGTACAAACTTAATGTGTCACCTAGTAGATAGCCAAATGGCTCACAGACAGGACCCAAGAAGTTAGAATTGGGGAGTCCCCCCCTACAAAGAGGCCACTCACAAGTGGAGTCCCTCAGGGATCAGTCCTTGGACCGCTCCTTTTTGGCATTTATTTCTCAGAAGTCAAGGTCAATGTCAGTGGTCTCTGGCTGACTAAATTGCAGATGATTGCAAATTAGGAGCTGTCACTGAATCTCACACTGACACAAATATTCTCCAGGAGGTGCTGACACATACAAACAACCGGTGTCAGAGTCATGGACTAAAACTACATGCCAAGAAATGCATAATAGTATCCTTTGGGAAGTCATCCATCCCTGGTAACTATCATATTGACAAAACACCCCTTAGAGTTGACTCAGTAGTCAGGAACTTAGGGACACACATAGATAGTAATCTAGCCTTTGATCATCATGTGTCTGCAGTGGTGAGAAAGTCATTCTATGTTGATCAACTTATAAACAAAGGTATGGCATGTAAGTCCAAGGAAGTCATTGTTCCACTGTATTCAGCATTCATCAGACCTATCATTGAGTACAGTGCCCCCTTTGGTATGTACCTAACCAACCATATCCAACAACTGGAACGTCCACAGAGGTTCCTCACTAAAAGAATACAGGGCACAAGTAATATGTCCTATGCAGACCACCTCAAGGCCCTATCCCTGTATTCTGTCTCCTACAGGCCTTTGAGGGGAAATCTATGCCTGGCATAGAGGGCATTGTCAGACCCCACTCTGATGGACCTCCTGCATATCCACAAAACAAACAGTACCAGAACTACCCATTCTAAAGACTTAAACCTTGCGTGTTATATAAATAGGACTGCTAAAGAGATAGGTATGTATCCCAGAAACTACTTTGTCTATGGAACAGGCTCCCCATCCATGTGAAGCAGAGTTCCTCCCTAATCCAATTCAACTGCAACTTGGACAATTGGATGGGAAACCGGAAATTCATTCCTGATTTGTCATCTATGTCTCTGATGCAAACAGGTGACCTGTAAATTGTTTGTTTTCCAGGCCCATGCTTACACTTATCAAGGGTATCAGAACTTGTCAGAGATTTGGGATGCATGGCTAGGCTTAAAAAGGCCCTTGTGGTCTGAACCTATGAACCTATAAGAAAATACAGGACTTTCAAACCATGACTTATGTGGATAGACTGAAAGCCCTGTCACTTTACACTGTATCATATAGGCTACAGTAAGGCAACTTGTGCCTAGCCTACAGGGCAGTCTCTGGCCCTGCCCTGATGGATATGCTGCACATTCGCAAGTCAAAGGGCACAAGAGTCACTTGCTCTAGGGATCTTAACCTAGCCTGTGACATTAACAGAACATGCAGACAGATGTATCTCCTAAAGATTGCTGCTACTCTGGAATGAACTTCCAATTCACATGAAGCAGAGCTTCTCACTGACCCTATTCAAACACAACCTAGACAAATGGATGGGAGACCACAAATTCACCCCAGAGGTGGCACCCATGTCTCTCATGAACAGGGGTAGTCAGTGTTTATCATAATCTCACTCTGTAAATTACATCCATCTTTCCAAGGACAATTAAGGCAACTTGGGATTAACATGGCTAGTCTTGGTAAGGCTCTAGGGCTGCTAGCCTAGTAACCTCCTGTGAATCTATGAACCTATATCTATGCATCCAATCCTCAAGGCTAGCCTTAATATCAGATAAAGTAATAGTTTGCTTGACCTTGCTTGACCTGTAGTGGTAATTTACTCCACAGGCTGGGGATATGTTGTTAAAAATGTATCCTTTCAGTGGTCTTGTTTATTATTCAGTGTAAATTTAGACCCCTAGTATGGGTGTCTGTAGAGCCACTGGATTTCTGAAGAGAGATGGGAAGTCAAATAGCAGTGGATCTTACACGGCTTGAAAAGTGACATTGAGTATTATACCATTATTAAAAGTCTAGGGGATTTCTTTGGCACATGTGCAGTTGTAATTTTCAGTGCTGCATACCTGTCTGTCCACTGTGCACATAAGGCACACTGCCCTTGTCAGTCTGACATGACATACTGTTACACTATCCATTCCACTATCCATGCCTGCGCCAGTTACACCTAGCATATGAAGAGCATGTGAACATTGGCTGTCATGTAATGCAGCATGTGGGCTTACATTGCAGTAGCATCACAGGGTTTATGTGCCCCATGTGTATTTATGTTGGTGTCCTGGAGCTGTGTATACATGGTCTGTTGCCACCTGTTCCAAACATGACAACATTTGCTATATAATGTATGCAACTTGCTCAAAACCTCCTCAGGGTTCTGCACTTTATTTGAGCCATAGAGTTGCTTCATTCTAGCTTCCATGCTCATTGCACTTACACTGGTCAGCACTCATGCACTGTGTCACTTCCACCACATGAGTTACAAAGTACCTCCGATCATATCTCTTCCTGTATGATACATAGTCCTGTAGTACATGTATGCCTGGCCTGCATATCCCTTTCATGTTGCCATTGCATTAGTAACTGCATTTGACTCCTCCCAGGGCCTGTACTGCAAATGGATGTAGCACAACCTGCTGATTACTATTTTTGTTTGTTTTCCCCTCTTTAACACTGTCATATTCTTAATTTTATTATTTGTCCTTTTTTTGTTTTGTTTTGTTTATTTCCATTTTCATTCATATTTTATGCAGTGTTGTCCATGGAGCTGGATGGGGTATTGCAGCGATCACCAAACTGTGTACCTGCCTTGTCTTCATTTGTGTGGCTCCCAGTTGTCTCCAGGCTCACCTCTCATTGGGTGATGAAGGTCATCCATGGGGAGCTGACCTAGAGGATTCAGTGGTACCCATTTTTGTTGATTATCTAGTGAGAGTTGTAGGCTCCTCTTCAGAAAACATCATCTGAAGGTCCCACTGGGTCACTTGGCAGAGGGTGAAAGGCATGGTCATGACTACGGTTGACCAGCAGGTAAACATCAGAAATGGCAGTCAGGAATGCATCCTTATAAAACTTGCAAAGTTGCACAGCTGCATGGCCCTGACCACTAGGCCAGCAGTGGCTGGACCCAGCCATGAAGGCCTTCATGGAAGTGACAGATTTCTGGTTGGATATACCACTGTTCAGTTTCACAGTCAGACCACACCTCACTTTATCCTCTATCATGGTGTTCCTTTTCCTTGTGTGTTTCTATCCTTCTCTCCCTAATTTGTAGTACAATCCTCCCTATCACCAACTGTCTTCCCTCTACCTGTCTGTCTCTCCTTTGTAGCCTCCCCATTTGTGTCAACAGCTTTTCTGTCAGTCTTTGTCCATTATTTGTGTTTGTCTGCCCCTACTGCCATCTCTGTACCATTCTTCTCACCCATAGCTTCTCCTTGCTACCTTTCCTATCTACTCTTCTTAAAAAAATAAAAAAATGCGCACCTGCCCCACACAAAAATATACTCTTCCACCCTATCCTCACACCAGAGAAGTTCCACATGTTTTCTTTCCCTTGTCCTTCTGCACATCCCTCTGCTTACTCTTCTACCTTGATGACTGTTCTATCCAACCATTTCCTTCCCATTTGCAATATAAATATAGTTTGAACTTTGATGTGTAGCCTTTGTCTGGGCTGCCAGTTGTAACCAAAGCAGAGTGATGATGCTTGTATGTTGTAGACACATGGCAATACAAGTATACTCTGCATGCACAGTACTTGCCCTAAGTAGTCACATGACCTGCTGTAGGGCTGTCCTTGACTTTCCGTAGCTTATTCTCATTTCTCCAGTGAATTATCTATTTATGCTGCCCTATCTTCAGCATAGCCTTGTAACATCATTCCTACTGCTTACTTAATCAGAATCAGGCCACGGTGCACAACTTGGACTGTGACATTTTCTTCTGCATGGCTTTACAGTTTTTATATCAAAGTCAAAGTGAACTTTATTGTCATTTAGACTTCACAAGGGTAACCTAAACAAAATTGCATGCATCAGGCTCAATATTGAGATGACAATTGCACACATACAAATTACATGTAGCACATGCAACATACATAACATTCAGTTAGACTGTGTATGAATCTATGTCCAGTTATTTATTTGGTCTAAAATGGTAAGCACATTTAATTCTTGATCATTAATATAAATACTTATAATATTTTAAAAATCAGCATACCAATGTGGTCATAAAAAATTAATTGAGTAGAAAAATGCAGCCAGCAGTAAACATAGCTAGTGTTGGGCGATGGGCACAGCCACCCCAGGTGCAAGTTGACAGGGGGCATGATCATCAGAGTGTAGTACTAATCTTTACTGACATTTATTTTTATGCCTGCATTTCTAAATGCTGGTACAAAAAGGAATTCTGATCGATACTGCTTTTCCTACCAGGAATAATGTGTTTGAGTGGAAGTACAAAAAAATAGACTAGATGGGGGAACAGATTTTTTTTGCTTGCTCCTACTGCCAGGACTGTCAGAGTGAAACTTATATTTGAGGGGTACCAGATCATGAAGTGGCATTGTGCACTTGATGAGCCACCTACAGTTCTGGGAAGCTTTGGATGCCAAGTGCAGCACATCCCTGAGAAACAGCTGATATGGCTGAAAGCATAAGTAAACTTCAAAGGCAGGAAAAACAGCCCCAAGGTTGGTATTTAAGGGCTTAGGACACTTAGGAATGTGAGTTTGTATATAATGCACATTTGCTGTGTTGATTATGAGGTAAGTTCACCTGGATATTGAAATTGGCAGACCTACCTGAACATGTTCAATCATGGGATGTTCTCTTAAAATAAATTACATTTTACTGCCACGATTTTGTAATTACTGAGAAACATCTTCCCATTCTTATTCTAAAATCTTAGGTTAAACATTTGACCCATGTTCCTGGGTATCTCGGCCAAGACAGAATACAGTCATCATCAGACTGTCATGGGGGTCCATGTTCTGAATTTATTTAAATTACACCTGACAAACTCTCATTACCAAGGCATATGACACAATGTTTAACAAGTGAGAAGTGCAGATTATGAGTAAACTGATCAAACCTGAGAATGAAGATGTGATCTGCAGTTGACTTGAGTCTCAGTTTATAATGTCTGAGCATTACAAGCTAAAATACTTTTTTATGATGATCTATTTTAATATCAAATTGTGCCATTGTCCTGTCATATAGAAGGTTTGTGAGAACTACAATGAGAACTAGCCAGGGAAAGATGAGCTATGGTCTGCCAGAGTGTTGTCTTTATTTTGAGTGATTACTTTTTGCCTGATAACTGATTGCCCTTGGTGATGACAAGTCACATGGTATGCATACCTGCCAATTAACATTCAAGTCATTATACCCAAGTTGGATATGGGATCTTGTCTTGAATGATGTTGTCTGGCACATCATGGGTAAGAGATGAATCCTTAGAATTAAATGGAGCTCCTTAATTTAGTGTGTGTGTGTGTGTGTGTGTGTGTGTGTGTGTGTGTGTGTGTGTGTGTGTGTGTGTGTGTGTGTGTGTGTGTGTGTGTGTGTGTCTGGGGGGGCACAAACCCCTACCCCCACTTTTTTCATTGACTTATCTGTGTCAGTTACTTATACATATGGGAAGCTCTGTGGCACCACATAAATGGCTAGGTGGGACTGGGAGCCATACAGTGTTTCTAGACAGAAAATCATGTGGGGTCTCTTGGACTGAACTTAAGCAAACAAACTGCAAACTTAGCTACAGTTATGAAAGGCTGTTTGCAGCTAGACTGACAGTTATCACAGAGAAATGAAGCTAAGAGTAAGAGTTTTTAAAGAGCTGCCTCTTGTGGTCCAGGGTTTGAGTCTCTGAGCATCTAGTAGTTTGCATCATGTTACTCACAAGACAGCTTTCCCTCCTGGGTCACTGTGAAAAAGGTCTATGTGGATCAGTGCTGTATCCCAGTTGTCTAAATTAACATACTTACAAGCTCTGAAAACATTTTTGTAACAATATTCCTAGTGTGATCAATTATTCCTTTCAGATATTAATTATTCCATTTTAACTCTATCACTGAGGCATAAAGTGCTCAAAACAATGTAACTATTTTATGTTAGTGACATGCCAGATGTACAGAAATGAGTTTCTCATGTCATCTAAACAGCAATCAAGAGAACCAGTACAAACAGTGGTCAAAACTGACAGGACAGTTTTGGTGAAAAGAAAAAAAAAGCAGTGTTAAATAACTGACATTACAATTAACTGCCTACAACTCTTAAATGTTCATACTCTTAGCAAAAATATACTTCAGTAAATAATGTTGTGCTTTCTATGGAGAGAGAGAGATTAAAGAAATTTTGTTTATATGACTAAAAAATTGTACCCCAAAGGGTGACAAGTTAGTCACCTACACGTTCCTTACAGATGTGAACAGGATGCTGATATAAAGTCTTTCTTAAACAGAGTAGCAAGTAGTAAATAATGTAGCACATCACTCTAGGGTGTATTTTTTTCTCTTTAAAAATAGTTAAGTCTGAAACAAGATCATCAGCTGAAGCAACAGAGGAAAATGTGGATGGATCATTATACAAAAGTTACACAGAGGGTGATATTAGGGCTAGCCAGGGATGAGGATGGAGAGGTCCAGATAAGATCTTTAGCCCTGTACCAGAATGCTATTGTAAAACACTTCTTGTCCATGGGCTGCAGCTACTGTGTGAACTAATTCTGCAGTAAGTACAACTTAATTTACAGGCAACAAAAACTAATTTGTACTGCAATTACAGTTGTGAAGCTGTACTGACTGCTGAGAAAGCAGCTGTTGGCATGTATTGAATGAAACACGTAGTCCACACTTAGATGATACAGAAGCTATGCACTGCAGGTGTGTTCTTCCTGAGCAATGAAGAAAATAACAGATCATTCCTTGCTCCACTCCTGAGTTCCTCATCATCCTTTTGGGCTGTTTGCATCACCATGCAAATATCAAAGGCCTCCCCCTCCCCCACTCCCTACTCTCTCTCTTTCGTTCTCTCTTCTGTCTCCAGAACAGATGCAATCTACCTAAGCAATGTTTAATCATCTCTCTGATGATGCCAATAAACAAAACAATCATGTAAAATGCAGCCTGTCTAGTACCTCCCTAACAATGACATTCTGCTTCTGTTTAGTCAGTGATTAGGAATTATAGCGTAGGAAATGTCAGTGCCACAGGCTGTACACTACTCTATTACAAAGCTGAAATCCTACATGTGCTGCACAAGGTACTTCTCTCCCTCCCATTAAGTGAAACATGAAACTGGCAGGGAATAAGCAATATATTCTAAGATATGAAAATGAGACATAGAGCTGATATCAAGTGACTCAGAAGTGAATGATCTGACAATGAAAAGACAACACATTTGATAGGTTCAGCCTTCATGTGCTTGTCAGTGCCATATACTTTGTGCTGCTGTTTTCACCTGGCAATAGGTAATCTCTTAGCTACTACTGCAGTAAAAGTGCTTTATAATTGGTCAGGGCTAGGGAGGTGCCTGAGTAAGCAACCTAATTGACCGCTTTTGCAATAAGAAGGTGTGTAAGAAATTATATTTGCTCAAATGTTTTAATACAAGCATGTCCTAGCATACGTGGAAATGTGGCTTGCAATACTAAAAGAACTAATTTTTGTCCCTTCTCAGACCCTCCAGAAACTCCTTGCTTAATTCTGTACTGTAAGAGGGTTGATACATAAAAACTTTGTCTATTATGAGAGACTGTTTAACAGTAAAGAGCCACTCTTTCTGTTATGGTAAGAGTCAAGTTGTAGCTGTTCTATTTCTTATCTTACCATCTTGTTGAAAGAGCTTCCCTGCTTAGGATCTTCAGGAACTTATCTAAATTATTTAGGGAAACTGGCTCCTAACATTCACTTTTAGTTGTTACCCTACTGGTGGATGAAGTTTATACTCCCAAGCTTTGACTGCCCAAGCTTCAACTCACCGGCAATTGAAGTTCCTCCATAAAAAATCACTTTCAGCAAGTTGTGCCGAAAGTGATTCCCTTTTGGGGAAATGTCCCCTTTTTTTGAGTAAGCGTGACCTCGGAGTTGGTATTTAAAAGTTCAGGAGATGTGGGGAGGGGCTTGCTTCCCCTGAAAAAACTCTTTAAAAAGTGTTTTTTGGCAAGATGTTTTCGGTGAATGCAGTTGGGGGATTCCGATCCTTAGTGCATTCCCTTTCATCCACTGGTTTACTCCAAAATATAGTTATAGTGTAACAACAACAGATAATTGTAATTTTAATTGTGTAGCTGATTTAATAGTAAAGTAGTGAACCCTGAACAAATGCCTTGGATATACTTGCACAAGGATATTTGCAACCTTTTTTGGTCAAAGTGTCATGAGAGAGAAGCAAATATTCCTCCCAAAAAAGAAATGTTTCAACACACTGGTTCTTGAATAATGTACTCAAGCTATGAACAAAATGCTACATTCTAACATAATCAGTTTACCAAAAAAAAAAAAAAAAAAGAGTGTGTACCAAATAAGACTGAAAAAACAGCAAAAGTCCCTAAGTAGATGCATGTATGACCCAGTCAGTGAGACCCTGGTAGAATAGAAAAACATCTGTTCAAAGATATTTGCAAGCATCACTTTATCAAGGCACTGTGGGAGATATGCAAACTTCTCCTGAATGTATCATTATTTCAACATGCTGGCTCTTGAAAGCACAATGACATGCAAATCTTTAATAATGCACTCAGCCCAGTAAAACAGACTCCACTACCAGCAGCAATGTTTTGTCTGTCTTTGGCCTCATCGGTATCTGGTTAAAACCTTTTCAGATGGTAATGGGATAATATTGATATCTGGCTTTTGATAAATGATAAAAAGCAGAATTTACTGCAGGAAAATTAAAGCATCAAGAAAATATCAGCCTGTCAAAGGACATGATCCAAAAGAAGTGGAGCAAGAAGGCATTTGTAAATATCTGAAAATATCTGAAATGTCAGCAACACAGCATGAACTAGTAGGAGCGAAGCTTAATAAGAACTATGTTAGAAGTCGTTAACTAATATTGATCGTTGATAATATTGATCGTAATATTGAACTAATATCGTTAACTAATATCTGAAAAAAAAAACTTGAAAAAAACAAAAAAAAAATACTCTTGTTTTCCATACTTTCCTAATAGTTTGTTCCAGTGATCAGATTTTGCTGATCCCTGGGCTTTGTCTTGGTTCCTGTTTTCTCCATTTTCCTTGTTTGGTCAAGGGGTAGTTTCTTTACTCACTAGTGGGAGTAGGGAGTACTGAGCTGCCTGTTTGTCCTCAGAGGAGTGGTTTAAGGCAGTAACTTGTAGTTTATTAGCCATTTTGGGTCATTTCCTGTCTTTTCCAGCCCCCTGCTATAAAGCACGCTTTGGCGGGCTTTTCTGGCTATAGAGAACTCAGCACAGCTCCTCGTGGTGTCCAGCAGAGTTCCTAGAGCAGCAGAGACCAGAAAAGACAAACTTTCCAGATTCTAAGTATTTTTTTCTGCATTTTTGACTTTTTAAGCCTTTCGATTGCTATTTCTGCCTGTTTTATTCTGTTATTACCTGTTTTTACTGTTTTTAATAGCTTGAATTGTTTGTTGCACTTGCTTGTTTAAGTTTTGCTTAAAAGTTAAACAACAGGCTAATACACTCAAGTGTACTAGCTTTTGATAGCATTTAGTCGAAAAACACAGCATTTATTGTATTTTCTGCCTATCTGAAAAAAAAACTTGAAAAAACAAAAAAAAATACTCTTGTTTTCCATACTTTCCTAATAGTTTGTTCCAGTGATCAGATTTTGCTGATCCCTGGGCTTTGTCTTGGTTCCTGTTTTCTCCATTTTCCTTGTTTGGTCAAGGGGTAGTTTCTTTACTCACTAGTGGGAGTAGGGAGTACTGAGCTGCCTGTTTGTCCTCAGAGGAGTGGTTTAAGGCAGTAACTTGTAGTTTATTAGCCATTTTGGGTCATTTCCTGTCTTTTCCAGCCCCCTGCTATAAAGCACGCTTTGGCGGGCTTTTCTGGCTATAGAGAACTCAGCACAGCTCCTCGTGGTGTCCAGCAGAGTTCCTAGAACAGCAGAGACCAGAAAAGACAAACTTTCCAGATTCTAAGTATTTTTTTCTGCATTTTCGACTTTTTAAGCCTTTTGATTGCTATTTCTGCCTGTTTTATTCTGCTATTACCTGTTTTTACTGTTTTTAATAGCTTGAATTGTTTGTTGCACTTGCTTGTTTAAGTTTTGCTTAAAAGTTAAACAACAGGCTAATACACTAAAGTGTACTAGCTTTTGATAGTATTTAGTCGAAAAACACAGCATTTATTGTATTTTCTGCCTATCTGAAAAAAACTTGAAAAAAAAAAAAAATACTCTTGTTTTCCATACTTTCCTAATAGTTTGTTCCAGTGATCAGATTTTGCTGATCCCTGGGCTTTGTCTTGGTTCCTGTTTTCTCCATTTTCCTTGTTTGGTCAAGGGGTAGTTTTTTACTCACTAGTGGGAGTAGGGAGTACTGAGCTGCCTGTTTGCCCTCAGAGGAGTGGTTTAAGGCAGTAACTTGTAGTTTATTGGCCATTTTGGGTCATTTCCTGTCTTTTCCAGCCCCCTGCTATAAAGCACGCTTTAGCGTGCATTAGCGCGATTTAGCGCGATTTAGCGCGGAGCTGCCACTGTTGCACACTAGGGCAGCACCGGTTAAGCAGGTTTAAACTATTCGGGCTATCTAAAGTCCACTCTTCAAATTTTCCCTTAAAACTACCTTCCTCGAACTATACTACTGATCTAATCAGCGTATCCTATAACTAAAAAGATCATCTCTACTTGACTCCAAGTAGACTATTCTCTATCTGTTAAACCTAGCACTTGCTCCTACAGTACTTATTACCTTGTTACGGCACTCTTATAGATAGCACCCCAAAAAGGCAAACCCCCATTTCTCGGTCCCCCACGTCCCCCGGAATCTCTTTTAAAGTTTTTTTGTCTAGTCCTTCTAGCATGTCGAGGGATCAGTTGCTAGTGTCCTCTCCTGCTCAGCTGGTGAACCTGGGAATATTGAGGCAATGTTACAATTGCCTCATGTACCTGACAACCCTCTCCTCCTCCCACAAAACACAAATACATGCGAGAGATGCAACTATACGGCCAAACTGGAGGCTGAGCTCTCTCAACATAGGACTGGCAAGACCAGTCAGGAGGAAAAGGTTACCACACACACTATAGACCCAGTCTCACATAGTACCATCTCAACTTCAAATCATACACATAAACACACAAAGACATACTCGGAGGCTCTGATCAAAAATCTACCAAAACAGCAGAGGCCACCAAAGCAGACACCCAAACAACCACCACCTCAGAACACAACACCTGCAACACATAGACCACACAGTCAGAGTGTCAAACAGTCACAGCCCTTAAGGCCAAACACAATGCCAGACACACTAGTCATTGGTGACTCCATAGTCAGACACATTGACATCCCGCTCACCAGACTGAGTAAGGAGAAGGTCACAGTAAGCTGCCTGTCGGGCGCTAGAATCCGCCACATAACGCATGCACTCAGGTCTCTCAACAGCAGGTACAAATACGACTCAGTCATTGTCCACGCTGGTGTAAATGACCTGAGACGTACCTCCTTGGACTACATGAAAAGAGACATTGAGGACCTCTCTGATTATGTAGCCCAGGCAGGTATGACCCTGACCCTGAGCAGTATCCTACCTTCACCAAGAATGATGCCACAATACAGAGATAAGATGATCAGCTTTAACAATTGGCTTAAACTCTGGTGTCATTCAAAGGGGATCCAATGTCTGTCTGCCTGGGATGACATGCTGGACAAGCCACGCTGCTTCGCAAAGGATGGCTTGCACCTGTCACCCCTGGGATTCCGGATATTGGCAAAGGCTCTTGCCACCCCTATAGTGCCTTTTTTAGGCAAGGCTCAAATTCTAAACCTACCACCCTAGAACACAAAAAGGAAAAAACTAAGGGTAATGCTGCTCAATGCCAGAAGTCTAAATCTCAAAATGCACGCACTCGAGGCCCTTCTCAGTATGGAGAACATCGATGTCTGTGCTGTGACAGAAACCTGGTTCAAGGCTCCTGAGAGCACCCCAGCACTATCAGGTTTTACCTCATATCATGCGTTCCGGCCCCAAAATCCGGAAAACACCAAGAAAGGAGGTGGGGTATCCATATTCATCAAGGACACCCACACCTCCAGACTGGTGGCAACGCACGATGCATCGGAAACCATCCAGGTGCAATTAACCATAGGCAAGACTGCTCTGCAAATTGTAGCATGTTACAGGCCACCCTCACAAACTCAGGAACCTCACATGGCCTTCCTGAAAACACTAGAGGGATAAATGTATCACCAAACACCATCATACTAGGTGACTTCAATTACCCTAATATAGACTGGGTACACTACTCAAGCCCAAACACCCTAGCCCAAAAGTTCCTGGAATTCATAAACTCAAATGCCATGGAACAACTAGTCACCATCCCCACAAGAGGAGAAAACATACTTGATCTCATCATCACGAACATGGGAGCACAATGTTCAACACCGAAGTATACCCCTCACTGGTGAGATCAGATCACAAACTAATCTCGCTGGAGGTCCTCATCCCACCCCACCTGAAATAAAAAGACCACAGTAAAGAACTTCTCGAAAGCCGACTTCACACTTCTAAAGACTAGTGTGGTCTCCTTTAAGGCCCCCGAGCCGGCAGAAAACAGTACTCAAGCCGCTGAATCACTTACAAATGCCTTCTACCAGCACCTGCAGGACTGCTTGGATAAGGCAACGTAAGCAAAACAAAGGCTCTTTGTACCAAAGGCAAGCGTCCAGTCTGGTGGACCCCAGCCATAAACAAACTCTACAACAAAAGGAGGAAGCTACTACAAGATAGAGCAAAATCCTTAAAAGGTAAGACACCCTTGATCACTATAAGTAAAACTAAGAGCTCTCATAAAATCATCCAAAGCAAATTTTGAGAGAAAAATAGCTAAAGACTCAAAAGACAATCATAAGGCCTTCTTTAGCTATGTTAGAAACCTGGGAGGAAACTCCCAGATATGTTCAGAACTAGTTCAAAATGATGTGAAGATTACTGATCCTACAGACATTGCCAACATACTGGCTGACAGGTTCAGTGCAAACTTCTCCCCCCCAAAAGGAGAGATATTTATACCAAGCGATTGCAGCCCCCAAACATCTCCAACGCCCAAGTGAGAACTGCTCTCTCCAAAGCAAAAAACACAGCATCCATGGGACCTGATGGTGTCCCCGGCTGTGTGCTCCACGAACTCAATGAGGAATTAAATCCACAGCTAGGACAGCTGTTTAATCATAGTCTTACCTCTGGATATGTACCCAGGGAGTGGCGCACTGCAACTGTGGTCCCACTTCACAAAGGCGGTGCCTCCACCGACCCTGGAAATTACCGGCCCATTAGCTTGACAAGCCTTATCTGTAAAGCCATGGAGAGGATCATAATGGACCTCATAAATAAAGACATAGGGAATTTGCAGACTTTGGATCCATCCCAGTTTGGCTTTGTTAAAGGCAGATCATGCCTTCTAAACTTGGTTGACTTTTTCGAAACAGTCACCAAAGCCATTGATGAGGGAAAGGCAGTCCATACAGCCTACCTCGATCTGGCGAAGGCCTTCGATACAATACCCCACTCGGGTATCATTGAAAAACTCATCAGCTTAAATGTTAACCCATACATCACAAGATGGGTTGCAAACTGGCTGAGTGACAGAACCCACAGGGTCAGAGTTGCTGGCGCCATGTCACACTCAAAGCCTGTCACAAGTGGTGTACCACAGGGCTCAGTCCTGGGCCCACTCTTGTTTGGCATCTACTTTTCCGAAGTACAAGCAAACACAGGAGGGTTATGGCTGACAAAGTTTGCAGATGACTGCAAACTGGGCGCCATAGTAGAAAACATATCTGACACAGATATCCTTCAGAAGGGTCTCACAGAAACGGATAACTGGTGCCAGAGCCATGGCCTAAAGTTAAATGCCAAAAAATGCATAGTCATACCCTTCGGGAAAAACAAGGTTACCCTAGCTACCAAATAGGTGGCAATCCACTGAGCACAGAAGAAGTTATCAGGGACCTGGGGACCCAAGTTGATAGTAGTCTGTCATTCGACACCCATGTAGCCAAAGTAGTTAGGAAGACCTTCTACATTGCCCACCTTATCATGAAGGGATTCTCATCTAGATCAAGGGAGGTCATAGTCTCCCTATACTCATCACTCATCAGACCAATGATTGAGTACAATGCCCCATTCGGAATGTATCTAACCCGACACCTGCAGCAGCTTGAGAGGCCACAAAAGTTCCTCACCAAAAGGATAAAGGGTCTCAAACATCTGTCCTATGCTGCCTGACTGAAAGAACTTCAACTCTATTCAGTCGCTTACCGCCTGCTCAGAAGTGACCTTTGCCTAACATACAAGGCCATGTCAAACCCAGATTTGATGAATATGCTTCACCTCAAAAAATCTAGATCCGTCAGAGCCACAAGGGCGGGAGACTTAAACCTTGACTCGGCTATTAATAGGACGTGCTGGAGGGATAGATTCATCACCCAAAGACTCCCTATGCTGTGGAACAAAATCCCGGTATATGTGAGGCAGAGCACCTCGCTGGCCTTGTTCAAGAGAAATCTGGACCAATGGATGGGAGATCGCAGATATACCCCAGGGATTACCTCAGTGTCACTGCTCGACAGAGGCACAGCAAAATAATGGGTATAGTTCCCCATACTAAAGGGGTGGCGTAAGCCACAAAACTATGGGCTAGGCTTGTAAATGCCCTCGGGCAGATAGCCTAGTATGAACCTATGAACCTATGAACCTAAGTGCCTTAATGACAATAAATAAAATCCAAGCTATTAATCAGCTTGCCCTCCATGTCTTGTTCTAATGTACAGTTTTGATGTTATGCTGACCACAAAAATTGTTAGATCATTCAAACTGAAAAACAAGACAACTGTGTCATGCCTATCAAATGAGAAGTAAAAAATCCGTGTGTGGAAATACCCCCCTCAGTCTGAAAGAGGCATTGTCCTTCTTAAAACTAGGCATTAATCTGATTCTAGAATCTTTGGGATAGTGTAGTCTGGCCATCCAACAAAATGTAATAGCTGCCCAGAAGTAGCTAAAAAGTCAAACCCTCACTTGCCAGAAAGGAAAGACGGACATGCTCCAGCAACACATCATGGAACCCTTTCCTTAGTTACTCCTGCATTCAGTTCACCACTGTTAAATACAGATAATAAGATTCAGAAAAATAATACATCAAAGAATAACATTATATGTGCATGGTACATGCCAAATGATCCTGAGTATGGCCAAGGCTCCCCAGACATAAGGCAAAAACAGTGCTCATATACCATGTAGCAGGCATAATCAGACAGGGGCAGCGGGGAGTTCATCATTGCTGGACAAATGGAATGCTGGCTAAGCAGTAGGGAAGTAGTTCCAGCTACCGTGTTCACTCCATCCACTACTGATAATCATACATACAGACCACACACACACATATCCAGGCACACCTTCACTCACACATGCACATATAGATAGATGGATTAGATAGATAGATAGATAGATAGATAGATAGATAGATAGATAGATAGATAGATAGATAGATAGATATATAGATAGATAGATAGATAGGTAAACAGATAGATAGATAGATAGATAGGTAAACAGACAGATAGGTAAACAGATAGATAGATAGATAGATAGATAGATAGATAGATAGATAGATAGATAGATAGACTGATAGATAGATCTAAATGTATACAGTCACATAAATATTTATCTTCCAGACATCTGAATGGGGACTATATATATATATATATATATATATATATATATATATATATTGTAATTGCAGGCATTTGCTGGAAGCTAATATAATACTTAAAGTACATTGGCAGACTAGTACACACTACAGGCATATGCTGTGTCTTGGGGTCATGAGGGAATATCAGCTAGCATGCACACTCAGATATACAGATGGGGTTAAGATATGCATGCATATCTTCAGCAGCCAGAAGATAAATGTAGCCTTTATTTCAAATAGGTTCCTGTTCTCACTCATTCTTATCTCACTACTATCGTGGAGGTATTAATATAAACTACCTTTAGGGTGTATTTCACACAGTGCATGCCTTAAATGACATACACTGCCATTTACACCCACCTTATGATTTGGGACAGACATAAACTCACTGATTAGCAAACAGGTCAGAGGGAACAGATCAACAAAGTTGCTGTATGCATATAATGTGGCATTATAGCCAGACTCTGAACATGAAATTCAGCAAAGGATAGGGGAATGGAATGCAAAACTGATGGCACATGGGATGAAACTGAGTACAAATGAAACAGCTGTAATGGCAGGAAGTGGGAGAACTCAGAAGAAGCTGAGAAATGAGATAGAAGGGAAATAGTGGAACAGGTTAACAGCTTCAAGTATCTGGGAAAGCTGGTTGAGGAGAAGGGAAGTCTGGGTAAGGAGGTCCAAGCTAGAATTAGAGGAACTGCAGCCAATTGACACAGTGTGTCAGTAATAGTGTATGACAGAAGAATGCCAAAGAAGTTGAAAAGCAATGTGTTCAAAACAGTGGTGCGACCCTTAATATTGTATGGTACAGAAACCTGAGCAGTAAAGGCAGAGCAGTTGAGGAAGCTAGAGGTGATGGAGATGTGATGCCCGAGACAGGTGTTAGGATGCACACTGTGGGACACACAAAGAAATAAGGACATAAGAGCGGAAGCCAAAGTAGCTCCAATTGCAGAAAAGGTCAAACAGAACAGATTACAGTGATTTGGGCACATGTGCACAAAAGCAGAAGACAATCTGATGAAAATTTGGGACAGACAGGAAGAAGGTAAGAGGGAATGAGGGCATCCAGAAAGGGAAATGGATGGATTGCATGAGAGAAGACCTGCAATATTCGGGCATGAGTGTTGAAGAAGGTAGGAAAGTGGCATTGAATAGATAGAGATGGCGACAGATGACATGACACCCCAACCCCATGTAGAAAATTGGAAAAAGGGGGTTGATGATGATGATGATGATAAACTCACTGCTGATTTAGAAGGGAGGACAACCCATGAAGGAAGTATGCAAGCTGTATCTTAGAAATAAGGATATAATGTTTAACAACAGTGAGTCTGGGGCATGGGTAGACCTGCAGTTGTGGACTGCATACATATTATTGACCTCTTCTGATCCAAACCTACTGAAAGGTGTGAACCACGGCAGTCATTCTCAAATTAGGAGAAGCACTTCAGAAAGCTGTCCAGAAGTGGACAAGAAACAGCTAGCAAGAAAATGTGCTAAAAAGCAAAAGAGTATAAAACCTGTGACTACTAGAAAAGATTGTGGCAAATGTAAAAAACTGTTGAAACAACCAAGTTTTGATCAAGATGTGAAGAATGAATGGTTAAGGAGTTGTTAACTTAAACCAAAAAATGAAATCCTGATTATTGAGCTTAGGACAATGAAATATGTATGAGGTGGTTCACAAAATCTACAGAAAACATGGGATATACTAACAAATGCAGTTTCTGTAGTACAAAAATAGAAATGGCTACACACTTTGCAGCTAGCTTTGAAGTACGTGTGGATGAGTCTGTATAGAGGAAGACAAAAATAATGTGGCAAAACTGATACACTAGGAATTGTGTGAGCACAAAAGTAGTCGAGAAACATTGGAAACATGAACCACAAATTGCTGATAATAAATTAATGATCAGCGTGATCATCCAATACCCTTTTCAGGAAATTATAAGTAAGACAGCCAAACTCTGAAGCTGAAGATAAGATGACAAATGTATCATTCATTAATAATTGAAATAGCCACATCTATGGACTATACTGTCCTGCATATCCATAGTCACAAAATTATAAAATATCAAAACATGGCAAGCCGTAACTGTAGCAATGTGGAGCAAGGATTCACAAATAGCTCCAGCAAGACTGGGAGAAAACTGGGGTACTGTCAAAGAAATTCCAAGCATTTTCAAATTTAGCACCAATACAAGTGCCCTATATGAACTGCAGAAAGGGCAATTCTGGATTTATTGCAAGAGCCAAAAAACAGCATTTTGGCAAACATCAAAGACTAAAATAGCACTGATTTCATGAAGTGTGATTATACCTTTATTTAGTAATGTTGTCTGTTTTTACCACAGTATTAAAAACCCTAAGCACTGGGGAGGAAGAGGAGAGTCTAAACTACTGTGAAAACAGTTGGCCTATCAAAAACGCTGCTACACATTTACTTTAGACGTAAGTACCAAATAGGGCTGAAATACAAGACCAAAAGACCCATAGCAGAAGTACATAATGCACTGTTAATGACTTTTCTGTCACTATGCTTTTAAGAGCCATTGTGCTGCAGTTCTCACCCATCACAAGCTATTCTCTCTCTCTCTCTCTCTTTCTCGCTCTCTCTCTCTCTCTCTCTCTCTCTCTCTCTCTCTCTCTCTCTCTCACTATCTCTCTCTCTAACTCTATCTCTTACACTGTGTCTATGCACGCTCTCAGTGCAGAAATTCCACTTTGTAACCCTGGAAGGTGCCCATTACAGCAAAGTCAATTTTATGAAGTGAAGGAAATTCTTCTCAATTTATAAGTGCTGTTTCAATATTAACAAATGCATATCTAGTAACACTACCCACCCAGGCCTAAACACCTATGGAATGCCAGTCCCAAGCATCAGCAATGCGTGAAATGACAGTAGCTGGCACCCAACAGGCAGCTGACAGTAACCTTCTCCTTGTTTAGCCTGGTTAGTGGGACATCAGTGTGCCTGACTATAGAGTCACCTATGACTAGTGTGTTGGGTACGTTGTTTTGCCTTATTGGCTGTGGTTGAGTGGCACACTGAGTCTGTGGGCTATGTATCATTTGGGTTGTGTTGGGGGATGGAGGTTGTTTGCGTTTCTGCTTTGGAGGTCTCTGTTGCTTAGACAGATTATTATTGAGAGCCTCCACAAATGTTTTTGTGTTACTATGTGTGGATTTTGGTGGTGTAGATTTAGTGAGACTATGTGATGAGTGTGGTGTGGTGCAAATGTTTACCTTCTCCTCATGACTGTCAAGTTCAGTCTTGGTTGGAGAGAGCTTTACCTCCAGTTTGGCTAGATAAGTGCATCTCTCACAGGTTGTAGTGTTGGGTGGTAGGAGGAGAGGGTTGTCTGTGTACATGAGGCAATTTCTACATTGCCTCAAGATGCCCAGATTCAACAGATAGACAGGAGAGAACACTGGGAGCTGACCCTTGGACATGCCTGAATAAAAAACTATTTTCCTCTAGATAAGTGAGGAAAGTGAGTACAAGAGCTGTTTTTCTCTAAGCAAGTGAGAAAAGTAAGTACAAAAACTGTTTTCCTCTAGGTAATGAGGAAGGTTAAGTGCTATAGTAATTAGTAGCTTATTTAGTGCTTACAAGTTCTGAACAAGTGCTGAGCACGAATAAGCAAATTTTTAAGTGCTAAAACTAAGAATCTGTATCTGCACTAGACGAGTTACAAGACAGAAACAAGTGCAAATGCAGGCTTTCAAATCAGAAAGTTGAGAGAGATGGAAGAGATTGCCCAAACAGCCAATAACTACAATTTCTGGGCCAGACCCACTCCTTATGTGCTAGACAGGTTACCTAGTGCTTACCACTCCCACTGATAAGCTAGAAGGCTTCCCTCCAACACAGAAAGGCTTGGGGGGCTCAGAAGCTTATATACAGTCCTGGATGTAGCAAATCTGTGTCTGGGACACTAGTTAAAGAAAAGGTAGGAAACAGGCTTACAGTTTTTTTTTTAACAGAAAAGTAGCAAAAACAGTAGTAAAAACAATTTACATGAAGTGCAAGCTAGCACACTTCAGTATGTAGCAATATTAGACCAAACACAGTTTAAAAAATGCAATTAAATTAAAAAGGACTAAAAGCAATGCAGAAAGAGTTTATTAGGTAGAATGTGGTAAAGAGATGGGACTGGGGGAGTGTCCCAGATCAAATCTACAGTGGGGCGGGCAACTGCAAAAGCCACCAAATTTAAACTACTAACCAAAAATAGGGAGAGTGGGTGGGACAACACAGTTTCAACAGAGATCTAAGCAACAACTAACAGCACAAACTCTAAAACCAAAAAATATATCAGCTCTGTATATTTGCAGATAGATTGGAAAGCAGTCTCTCAGAACAGGGAGACAACAGTTTCAACAGAGATCTAAGCAACAATTAACAAACTCTAAAACCAAAAAAATATATACTCAGCTCTGTATATTTGCAGATAGATTGGAAAGCAGTCTCATGTAGCCGCGGTGGTATGGCGGTAGCGTTGTTACCTCACAGCAAGAGGTTCTCCCGTTCAATTCTCGGCGTGGCTTGGGAGTGCCTTCTGTGTGGAGTCTGCATGTCCTCCCCGCGGTTGGGTAGTGTTCGAAAGACATGCGTGTGTAAATGGGCGTGCCTTCGTTGAAGGTTGGGTGTCGAGCTGGCACCTCGGCATTTCGTAAAAATCTACTGCCAATCATTAGTGGACCGGAGTTCCTCTGTGGCGACCCCTTACTGGGAAAAAGCCGAAAAGACAAACATTGGAAAGCAGTCTCTCAGAACACAGGTTCCAGCAATTAAATGCAGGCTGTTACTAACCAGCATATCTGTGGTACTTGCAGCCTCCCACTTATCTGCTGCAAACTGCTTCCAATACAGCTCAGTATAGAAATGGTTCTCAAACTCACCTCCAAAGCAGTATGCAGTTCATTATACTATGTGCTTTCCTCATATTAGCTGAGATATGTTGTACCCATCTATGGCTTTCTGAAGAAAAGAGAATTATCTCCATCATGCTGTTCTTTTTAGACAAATGAATCCTTACTTACCTTATGTTAAAGCTTTCTCAAGCATGCAAAACAATGACCCTGCTGATAGCTCATATATCAAGTGACTGTACAGGAAGACTAGTCTCATGCGTATATATATATATATATATATATATATATATATATATATATATATATATATTAATGACATGGTTTTATTATATGTGAAAATTCATAACTCATAATTTACCAGTGGTGGTGTCCATACCGGCTCACATTTTTCAGCTCCCAGTAATGTCCAGTGCATCTGAATCTATTAGCGTCCAATCAGTTTGCTATCTTTTTGTACACTTGAAAGCAAACATTATTAATTTTCTTGCCTATGTATTGAGTCTAAATATGCTTTTTTTTCTTTTCAGTAATGTGTAATGACTATAGGCATATTGTCACTGTTTCTTAAGTCTTGCTAATATTAGCGATAGTTAGAATCTGTAATGTGCTTGTTATTCACTTTCTTTTTGATTGTTTATACAGTTATTTTACTCCTAAAATATGCCTAACCAGTTGCTAGCAAACCATACTGGCCTATTTTGGACTACAAAATGGTTTAAAAGTGTACACACAAACTGTAGAAGTGTTTGCAGTAATGCAGAACAGGCCTATGCCTGAATCAGCCACTATGACCCACACAGGGAACAGTTTCAAATCTAAGACTTGTAAGAGTGAGCTTCAGAATAGCAAGACTGAATGTGCAAACATGGGGACTTACATATACTAAGTTCAAAATAGCAGTATCTCAAAGTATTTCCATTTCTCCAGACTATGGCAATCTTAGAGTTAGTGTATATAAGTAAAGAGGGTGTGGAGGATGCAGACCCTACAGTGAGGTCTGCACAAATGCTTTCCTTTCCTTTCTACAAAAACTAACTTTAAAGGAGAACAATGGTTATTGACACTTGCTACTCTTTACTTTAATTGCTTTTCTTTCATAATTTTAAGACTCAGAATTATGGGTCTTGGGGCTGGCCCCCACACAGTGAAGCTTGATAAAACTCACAAAATCATATCAGTAATGAGCAAGTGACTCCACCACACTACAAGATCTGAAGGGCCGGCTGAGTATGTAAAGATACACATGTGGTAGCCATATTAGTCAGAGATTCTCTTCTTTGTAGGAAAAATCGTCTTTAATCCTTAGTCATAAAGGAAGAGAATTCCTAAACAAAAATGCAATTATTGCTGGATCCAAGTCCTTAAAATCTGGTCTATGTTTCCTGTAAGCAAACTGAATTGGTAAATGGGTATCTGACAATATAAAATGGGACATTCTCTTCTGATATAATTTAATCTCAGCTAGGACTATAACTCTGGCCCTTTCCATCATCCAGAAAGTAGCATTGATGTTTTTTTTTTTTGGTTTAGTAATTTAGCTTATCTAACAGGAATGATAAATTTGGGAAATATATCACCATTAAATAAATATTATGTTCAGTTTTAGACAAAATTAAGACTGTGGACAAAAAAGCTGTTATTCTAAGTATTCATATGCCAAAATGTTTTGTACATCATATCTTTTATCAAAACCATGTTTATGTTAAACCATACACTTTAAAGCTTATCATATGAGAAAATCTACTGTTTGCAGTCCCATTATTAAAGTTGTTCTCTAGATGATGCTATTTCCTTATTTACCAAGACAAACATTTCCATCCTTGACTGTCTCATCTCTATAAAGTGTATGAAATACTGAAATTATTTATTTATCTTTATTTTTATTTGTTGACCAGAGTAGAGCACAGCCATTTTCAGACTGAGCCAGTGGGATTAAGCTGATGATGAGAGACCCAGAGCACTAGAGTCCGCAGGAGCACTAAAGGCCTACAAAAGAACCTGCTTGAAAAGCCATCAATAGGTCGTTGAGGCTCTGCAGGGCAAGTCATTTAATTAGAGGTCATCGTGATATTATTGAGATAGAGGCCTGCGAGTATACTGTGGCCTGCTTCCTAAAAGAGAATACGTCAGCCTAAGGGCAGAACAGAACTCAGGAGAGTTTATGTTAGAGAAAAAAACTGACAAAGATATAGTCCAGGAAGTGGAACTGTCATGAGTGAATATTTGTCTAGGTGGTTCCTAAATGAATATCTAAATTAACTAAACAGCAGAACTAGAACTACTGGGAAACTAAGGAAAAGGGAACTTACTTTTATATAAGTTGCATTACTTTCTCAGCATAGCTTGATATAAAGCATTTTTCTGTTTGTTAAAATAAAAAAAAAATGCTTGTTCGCTGAAATGAAGCATGCCTTTGGTTGTTATGTCTCTAAGAAAAAATACTACTGTTATCAAGCCAAGAGACTACTGGTGTTTTCCTGACAAAGCCTATAAAGTGTGATAAAAGGGGGAGAGTGCACAAAATATATATTGAGCTAATTGTTTGTGTCTTTCGGCTTTTCCCGGTTAGGGGTCGCCACAGCGGAACTCCGGTCCACTAATGATTGGTAGTGGATTTTTATGTACCAGGTTACCAGCCCTGATGCACAACCTTCAACGAAGGCATGCCCCATTCATGTATACCTCCACACAGAAGACGCTCTAGCTGAGAATTGAACGGGACAATGTCTTGCTATGAGGCGACAACTCTACCGCAGCACCACCACCGCAGTTTCAGCTAATAATCCCTGAAAAATACTACAATGGTGATTTGTAGTGGGCAAAGTTTGATTAAAAATGTATCAAACTATACTCTCTTTATTCCTCCATACCTGCCTATGAGTGCTAATATCTGGTAAGCTATTTTCCCCTACTATAAAATGGTTGTGCTATGTGCATCACCATGCCCACCTACAGGGAGAGAGAGAAGTGAATAATAAAAAGAGTCAGAGGCTTCTCTTTGTTACACCCAGAGGTACAGCCAGACGTAAAAGCTAGACTACGAGACTGAACTAAATGAAATACTTATTGAACCAAGTTTAAAAAACTGCACATTAAACAAAGTAGAATAGCAAGTACTGTTGAATGTTTAACAAAGTGATATGAACTAGTGAAAGGTTGCTTATGAAACATTGTCTACAGAAAGTGTATAATGCTACTGAAAGAAGTGCATTGGAGAAATATTGCTGCAGTATGAATCATGTTCATAAGAATTCTGGAGAAAGAAATTACTGAAGCTGGGCATGTGAACTTTGTTGAAATTTAGATTGCAAGAAGCAGCTGAAGACACTAATTACAGAAGTAAAGCCAATAAACTGTGAAGCATTGTTGCTTCAAATTACCTGTGACTTAGGGAAAGTTGTGGAAATACCTCAAATCTAAGAATGTCTTGCTAGTAAATGTAAAGTGTGGAAAAATTATATTCTTAAAAAAGTGAAGCAGTAACTAATGTGTAGTGTGTTGGAAACACTTTGTGACAGCACAAAGTCTATGTTTAAAAACAACAGCGTACTGAGGGAAAATGGTTAAACTGGCTTTTTTAGACATATGTCTTGCAATTCTGAGGTGTAAACAGTAGAAAATGGTGACTACAATGCATGTTTTATATTACTGTCAAAGCAACATATGACATGCTAATGAAGCTAGTGGTTCAATGATATAGTGCTTTTAAAACAGTTGAAAGTACTGATGCATAGAAATAAACTCAGCGACATGTCTATGTTATGCTGTTTCTCCTGTGACTAGCAATGGAAGTCTACTGTGAAACTTTGTGGAATGCAAATAAACTGCCTGTTGGAAAGAAAGAGCCCAGGTAAGTTAAGACATTGGAGGGGAAAAAATAAATTTTTTTAAACACAAAACATCTTTATTAAATTATCAGTTATGACATAGGCAATCATACATTTATATAAATGAAAATGAACCATATTTACATATTTTTAGTTGCACACATTATACATTTCTTATAATCTATTCAATCAAACATTATAGAGCTCATTCAATATCTGCCTTAATTTAAACCTCATTCCTTCTCCAAAATATTATTCTGCATGTATTGTGCACACAATTTCCATTTTTTTCTATGTAATTTGCTCCTACCCTTTTCTATAGATCCCACTTCCAGTTGTTTTATCTCTGTTACTATATTCACTATTTCTACTGCAGTTAGTTTAGACTTAGATTTCCATTTTCAAGTCACCAGAACAAGGCCTTAATATGTCTAGGCAATTATGACTCACTATCACAGCTCAAAAAAATCTTTTCCTTAGTTACACCAGTTTGCTCACCCAATATTTCTGATTAGAGTAGTCTGCATGGAATTTTTTAAAGGTTGTCAAGTTGTTATACTCACAAAAAATATGTTCCCAATTACCTCTTTCTTTCCCATCACACCTCCAACATTTGTAATCTTCCTGAGGAAAGAAAAACTTGAATTCTTAAGAGCAAAGCTGATAACTATATATTGTGTAGAACTGAATCTTAATGAACTGATGAAAAATTCAGATTGCAGTGCTTCAACAGTAAAAAGGAAAATACTCTGCTCACCTGAAACAGACATATCTTGCATTATTGAATTTCAATGTGTTTAAAGTATGTGAAAAATTATTGCTTGTTATTGTTCTCCAAAGAGAACCATCTTGCTTTGAAAATAAACTGGAAGAAATTGCTGAAAAGGGTGTGTGTGTGTGTGTGTGTGTGTGTGTGTGTGTGTGTGTGTGTGTGTGTGTGTGTGTGTGTGTGTGTGTGTATCTGAAAACCCTACTTATTTAAATACAAAAGAAGAAAAAGAAATACATTTACCTTGTGTAGAATACATTTACATATAATATACAGCAACAATTTGCATTTGTTTTTGTTTGAACCTGTTTTATCTTAGTGATCAGTGGTAAGAAGCCAGTGGAAAAGTGTTTGCTATGGTAACCATTTGAAATATTGGAACAAACAACAGTGAGTCCAAAACACGAAGACTGAATGGCCAAAAATGGACTTACATATACTAACTCCAAAATGGCCATTTCTCAGAATATTCCCTTTTCTCTGAGGTATTGTAATCTTGGTGTTAGTATATATAATTTCAGGATGGGACTGGGGCTTGGCACCCACACTGAGAGGGTGCTGGGGGGCTTGCAAAAAAGAAGTTTAAAGGAGAAGAACAATGTTCGAGACTTGCTCTTCTCCTGAGTTTTCAACCTTTTTTCTGTCAGCACTCAATATTATGAGTGATAACATGTCAGTAGAAAGCCATTTGATATACCTAATTAAAAGTGAATCTTCTTAAATATTAAAATGGTAATACTAAGAAACTAAAACATATTTTCCTCTGCCTGCATGGAAAATTGCTACAGTAATAAAAGTGGGTTTTTTAATACAGCTAAAGGGTAGTTTGGAAAAGAAACTTTGTTGCTGGTGTTATACTAAAGACCATCAACAAAAGGGTGTATGTGACAAAATTGCACTACCAAAACTGTGGTGGCATATTGTGTCTCATAAGGTTGGTTAAGGCATTATTTCTAAAAAGTTAAACCTACATACAGGCAAAGGAGGTTTGTTGCTGTGTTCAGCAAAGAAAGGCTCACTATTTTTTGTGCAGCACACAAAATCTTGTTTGCACAATTTATAGAATGCATCAACGATTGGGCAATGGTTTGGTATGAAAGTACTTTTTTTACATACATTTCTAGCAGTTTGTAACCCATCCCTAAAGATAAGCTTTAAATTAAGATTTCTTGTGAAAATCTTAAGGTCTGTTAGGGCATCGGCTATCTGCCCTATTAGGTATAAATTGCAAACCCTTGTTCAGAAGACTTATGTCTAACAAAGTTAGAGTATACTACAATAAATTCAAGACATTATTATGATGAGAAGTTACTACTTCTGTTCAAATAGTTGGTTGGATATCTGTGGACTGTTGTTTTTCCTCTTCATTCTGCTCACATTGGTCCGCTGTTGCAATCCTCCCCTGGATTGATTCTGTGGCTAATTGTCTATTTTTTTCGGTAAAAGCAGTGTTATCGGTTTTGTGAGTCTGGGAAAAAAACTTGCTGCTTTGAAAACATGCGTTAGATTGAATTGGTTTAACAGATAAAAGATCAGCCAATTGTGAGGTGGATACTGATTCATGATTTTGGTTGGATAAGGCCCTTGAAGATGGCTGTTGATTGTGTGTCCCACTAGTCATACAAGGCCCAGTACAGTTATCATTAGGTAGTGAGTTCAAAGTAACTTTTATTAAAGATTTCTGTGGAACTAAATGTGAGCCATTCCTATTGGTTGCTTCCTGATTTTTTGGACACTGATTGGTCACTATCATACTTTCACATAAATCATTAGAAAAGTATCTAGCTCATTCAATGTACTTTTGGGGGTATACTGAGATATAGTTTCTCACATCTTTGGGTCATGAGAAAATGTGTCCCAGCTTAAAATCATTAATATCTCTTTGTAGCTTATGTTTTTTTAGTGTTTTCAAGTCTCTTGTTGACAGCAACCAATCTATCTACCATTTGTTGGTAGATATACACTGAATTATCAAATACAGGCATATTAACAATATCATTCTCAGCTTTAGTAATCTCACTCACTAATTGTGTTTCTATGTCATGAAAAAATTCATTCATAAGCACCATGTACTCAGAGTTTAGCTTTAGATTTAATTGCTGCCACCTTCTCAAAAGCTCTGGATGGGTATTCACATATGCTGGCATCTTCAATATACATAAGCCCCTAGGTACAACCCCAAGCTCCAAATAAGCTGAAAAGCTTAGCCATTGCTATTGGAGCCTCTTGTAGGTTTGTACCTTCCTTTCAAGTGCAGTAATAAGATGACACAATATTACTAGCATTTTGGGCAACGACTCCAACATCCTCGACATTAGGACTAGTTAAATGCAGCAGTAACAGATTATCAGGCCTCATTAATAAGTTCCACAAAGAACAGTTCACTGTGGAGGAGAAGGATCCACTCTCCACCTCCGATACAGGCTGTGTCATTGTAAACTAGAATAATAGCACCCACAGTATATCTAAAACCAATAATTAAATAAAACCCATATAAATACTGCGGTTAACTAAAATGGAATATAACCAAAAGAATAAAAAAAAAAGTCCCAAAATAAATACTCTCACTGTTTATTGTGCAACACACAAAATCTTGTTCACACAACTTATAGAATGCATCAACAACTGGGCAGCTGTTCAGTATGAAAGTGCTGTTTTTTTACATACATTTCTAGCAGTTTGTAACCCATCCCTAAAGATAAGCTTTAAATTAAGATTTCTTGTGAAAATCTTAAGGTCTGTTAAGACATCAACCATGCTATCCACCCTATTAGGTATAAATTGCAAACCCTTGTTCAGAAGACTTATGTCTGACAAAGCTAGAATATAGTCCGATAAATTCAAGACATTATTATGATGAGAAGTTACTACTTCTGTCCAAATAGTTTGCCGGATATCTGTGGACTGTTGTTTTTCCTCTTCATTCTGCTCACAGTGGTCTGCTGTTGCGATCTTCCCCTGGATTGATTCCATGGCCAGATGTCTATTTTTTCCAGTAAAAGCAGTGTTATGAGTTTTGTAAGTCTGGAAAAAACTCACCACTTTGAAAACTTGCATTAGACTGGATTGGCTGGACAGATGAAAGATCAGCCAATTGCGAGGCGGTACTGATTCACAATTTTGGTTGGATAAGGCCGTTGGAGATAGTTGTTGATTGCATGTCCCTCTATTGGTGCAAGCCTAGTAGAGTTATCATTAGGTAGGGAGTTCAAAGTAAATTTTTATTAACGATTTCTGTGGAAGTAAATGTGAGCCATTCCTATTGGTTGCTTCCTTGCTTTTTGGACACTGATTGGTCACTAGCATACTTTCACATAGGTTCATAGGTTCATACTAGGCTATCTGCCCTAGGGCATTTATAAGCTTAGCCAGAGTGTGTTTGGCTTTCGCCACCCATTTTAAATTAATTTTGCTATGCCCTTTTTTGAGGTTAGTATACTGTGCCTCTGTCTAACAGTGACACAGAAGTGATACCCGGGGTAAACCTACGATCCCCCATCCACTCATCAAGATTCCTCTTGAAGAGAGTCAATGAGGGACTCTGCCTAACCTGGACTGGGATTTTATTCCAGAGTGAAGGGAGCCTCTGAGTTATGAATCTGTCCCTCCAGCATGTCCTATTTATTTCAGTGCTGAGGTTCAAGTCTCTCGAGCGCATAGCTCGATGGGATTTGGATTTTCTGAGGTGCAGCATGTCCATTAATTCCAGGTTGGACATGGCTTTATACGTCAGGCACAGATCGCCTCTGAGCAGGCGGTATGCCACTGAGTAGAGCTGGCAGCATATGGCATCTGTTTGAGCCCTTTGATCCTCTTGGTGAGGTACTTTTGGGGTCTTTCCAGTTGCTGCAGGTGTCTGGTAAGGTACATCCCAAAAGGGGCATTGTACTCAATTATGGGCCTGATGAGGGATGAGTAAAGAGGCACGATGACCTCCCCTGATCTAGATGTGAATCCCTTCATGATTAGGTGGGCTATATAAAATGTTTGTTCTAACCACTTTGGCCACGTGGTTGTCAAATGAGAGATTGCTATCAACTTGGGTCCCCAGGTCCCTAATTACTTCTTCCGTACTTAATGGATTACCACTTATGTGGTAATTTGTGGGCACTTTGTTTTTGCCAAAGGGGATGACTATACACATTTTGGCGTTTAGCTTGAGGCCATGGCTCTGGCACCAGTTGTCTGTTTCTATGAGGCCCTTTTGGAGGATGCTTGTGTCGGCTGGAGAATCGATTATGGCGCCCAGTTTGCAGTCATCTGCGAACTTGGTCAGCCACAGTCCTTCCGTGTTGGCCTGTACCTCTGAGAAATATATACCGAACAAGAGAGGTCCCAGGACTGAGCCTTGTGGGACGCCACTTGTAACTGGTTTGGAGTCTGACATAAATCATTAGAAAAAGTATCTAGCTCGTTCAATGTACTTGTAAATGATAGACTTTCACAAAGTTGTTGGCTGAACTTGACCATCAATTGAAATTGCAAAATAAAGCAGAACAATTGCTGACTTATCCAAAAAGCCCTGAAATTTCTATGCACTATAGAACAATGAAACATAAGACTAATGAAAGTCAATATTTGGCACTGATCAATGAGGAATTCAAAAAGGTATATGCAAAGAACTAAAGAGATAAAATAACACCATACTAAATGGACATAATTTATACATACATGAGATAGAACAAAAATACAAAAAGAATGAAAACTTGTGAATATGCTGCAGGAAGGAAATAGAAAGTTATGTTGCAAAATGGATGAACAGAATGATGTTATTATCAAGCTAAACACCACGTGTAAAAATCTGTAGACTGGCAATAAAATCCAGATTTTTTTTTTAAGGAAGCAGAAAACAAATTAAATAAATTCAATCCTTACTTGCTGTAGTAAACTGCCACAATAAAGCCTTTCTGTTATAATAAACCTGTAAAAGGAAAATAATTCCTTAAAACACATGTAAGACACTCACAATAACCTTCTGAGGTTGAGACAGATGATTAATATGGAGAACAGTAGATAAATTCAGAGTCTAAATGCCATAAAAACAACTGAACAAAACTGTAATTTTAGTTGTCTTGCCCTTCTACAACATGAAAAGAAAAATCTCCATATAAATGAAAACTTCCTAAATGAAACAATAACTAAGACAGGCAGCTCATGGAACAAAATATTGCTGTCTAACAGCCCGATTTTGTGGAAGACATAACCAAGCATGCTATAAAAGTATTATGCTGCAGCAAAGACAGTACCCAATGCAGCCCAAAGTCAACTGGGTGTAAAGGATGCCATCAGAGGAAGAGCCAACCAGTGAAGACATCATTACACTATCTGAAACAGAAAGCCAGTACTCCACAGTTATGGGAAGTGACTAAAAGTAATCAGAAGGATGTAAGAGAACAAAGAATGCACCTTCAGAAAATGCACCAGAGGATCAAAAGTTAAGAAAGAACTGATGCTCTTAAGAAAAAGAAAAAAAAAAACATGATTAAAAATAGTGGAGCAAACAGAAGCTGAAATGAACAGTACTGTTCCTCTGCAGAGCCAAATGCTATGCATGCTGACTTGGATAGAAGTTATCCCAAGCTATGACTGATTTATGTGTGATGAAGTACTAGTAATGTTATATATAACACTGATGTACAGTCTAGGCAAAGCAGACATAAAATAATCATATGGTAAAAATGGAGAAATAATAAAACCAATGACACCCCAGGAGAGAATTTGAAAGGAGCCCACAGAATAGTAGTGACTGGAGGTCAAAAAGACCCTTCAGAACAAAGTTGTTCTAGCAGGATAGGCCTGGGAAACTTTATCTTAATTTAGGAACAAGGAATTTGCTTCAGTACTGGAAGAATATTCCTGATCTGGTTTTCTGCATTGGTGAATTGGCTGGCCATGGAATGGATTGAGCCAATATGGTCACTTATCCAGCAATCTCTGCATCTGATATGGGGGAACATGTGAAATAGTTAAAGGGTTAAGCTGCTGGTGGGAGATCATAGACCACCAGAGTCAGGAGAAGATGGAGTGGGTCATACCTCTCAAGCTATTAGAGCAAGAATTCTGAATAAAGCCAAAAGTACGTTAAATATTGCTCCTATAAACTCAAGTTGCTATATTGTCAAATTTTGCATTAGTATACATTTTCTGAAGGCTGTGAAAATCGAAACTCAAACATCTGTCATTATCTAGAGGCTGCAATCATCAATGATTTGCCAGAAAAACACAGGTTTTATGCGGAACAGACAAAAAATATGACGGAAAAATTTGGACATTCTTTGGAATTCTGGACAATTGAGAGGTATGGATGGGGTCTACAGCAGAATGTATTTGAAAAGGCCTCAGAAAGAAAGATAGCTGAAGTAATGTGTTACTGCTTTACAGTAAAGGCACTGCAGGACATGTCCTTTACGCAGTGTGAAGGGGACTTCTCAATGTGGTTGAGATAAAGACTAGTGAATGTCTGAATCCATATTGACTTCTGAGGCCTAAGGAAGAATGAGTCAGCCTAGTGGCTGAACAGAACTCAGTTTTTTGAGATGAAACTGGAAATGAAGCAATCCAGGAATGGGCACTGTCATGACTGAAGACTTCAAAAGATGGTTCCTGAAAAAATATCTCAATTAACTAAATAGAAAAACAACTACTCAGAAACTAATATAAAGGAAACTTGTCTTTATATAAGCTACGCTATTTCCTCAGAACTGATTTATGTAAAGTATTTTTTCTGTTTGCTGAAATGAAGCATATATTTGGCTTGTAAACTAACATTATCAAATTTATAAGAGATTTCTAGTGATTTACTGACAGAGCTGCAGACTGTGTCAAAAGGTGATGAATGCTTAAAAATATATTCTGTTTGAGCTAATAAGTCCAGAAAGATACTACAAGTGCTACACAATGAAATATAAATTTTGGCCTTTGTTCATTCAATAAGCCAAATTAGATAAATTAACATTGACTAAAAGAGTCAAAAGTTTCACCGCATAAGCAAACAGTCTGCCTCCTTTAGTAAGTAATGGAAACATAGAACTATTTTCTTAACATGTTTAAAAATAGCTAACTTGATATTTGGCTAAATTAAAGGGCTCCCTGTATTATTTCATCTGGGGGGTTAAGAAAACCTGATCTACTAAGCAATGAAAATTCTGTGGATCCATAACTAGCAGTGACCCCCAAATTTAATTTATATAGGGAGGTGATTTACTGATTGCCTCTGGCCACCAGAGACATAAGAGCCAAACCAGGGGTGAATTTCTGATTACACATCCATTGGACCAAATTCTGCTTAAATAGGTTTAGGAAGGAACTCATTTTCACATGGATGGGGAGCGTGTTCCAGAAATTGAGAATTCTGTAAGAAACATATCTGCCTCTCCAACATGTCCTGTTTATCTCACAAGAAAACTTTAGGTCTGGTCTTTTGATCTAGTAGTTCTGATGTATTTGTTTTGCAGGCGTGCAAAAGCTTCATCAAAACAGGGTCCAGACATGCTTTGTATGCCAGGCATAGATCAACTGTCAGAAGTCTGTATGATACAGAGGAAAGAGATGGGGCCTTGAGGTGATCAGCATAGGGCATTGTCTTTACTCTCTGTATTCTTTTTGTAAGGAACCCCTGTGCACATTCTAGTTGCTGCACATGTCTGGTCAGGTACATACCAAAGAGGGCAGTATACCCTATGATGAGTGTGATGAGGGCCAAGTACAGTGGTGTGATGACCTCTCTGGACCTAGATGCTATGCCCTTACTTAAATGTTGAGCAGCACAGAAGGATTTTCTTACTAACTTGGACACATTTGGTGGAAGGTTAGATTGCCATTTACATGAGTCGTAGATCTCTGACTAGTGAATCAACTTTAAGTGGTGTTTTACTGATGACATAGTTACTGGGGTGGCCAGCTTCCCAAAAGTTTCTATAATTTCTTTTTTTATGGTATTGAGTTTTAAGACATGGCCTTGGCACCAGGTGTTTGTCTGTGTTAGACCTTCCAGAAGGGTGATCTCATCTTGGGGGAATTCAGTGACTGTTCCCAGTTTGCAAGCATTTGTGAAATTGGTCAGCTAGAGGCCTTTGACATTGGCTTTCACCTCACAGAAGTAGACGCTAAGGAGGAGCAGGCCCAGCACAGAGCCCTGGGGGACTCCACTAGTAACCAGCCTCTTTGTACAGGTGGTCTCACTGACTCTAACCTCTAGTGTCCTATCCATAAGCCAGCTGCCTAGCTATCCAATGTGCTATAAAGGGGTTTATGCCAAATTACATAAGTTTGTCGACAATGCCCAAGTGGGGCATTGTGTCAAATGTTTTAGCCCATCAGACTCACAGTCTCCAGATAACAAAGTATGTGGTTGAATTTAAAGGAGAAACTACCCCAAAACTGGGAAAATTTGTTTTAGTATATCTTGAACTTTCCAGCATTACTAATGTTTCTGTATCAAAGTAAGTGTTATTTCCTAATTTGTTATATCCCTAAATGGCTTGAAAAGGGGGCTGCCATGCTGCATGATTTTGTTTTGCAGTCAATGTTTTCACCTACCTGATATAATTTTAGAGGGGCAGAGAGAAAACCCTGAGATAAGAGGATCATTTTCTGTGTTTGTCTCTTTCTGTCAGCTTACAACAGTAGTGTGACTGTTAGCATCAACCTCTATTTTCATTATTTGCTCCCTTTGATTTTTCTTCATGGACATCTCTGCATTTTAATGAATGTTTGAATGACACACTTGTAAATGTAGTTCAATGTTTAAGTATAAGAAATTTGGCCACAGTAATTAATAGGTTTTACTCAGGCTGAGCTAGTTTGTGTTGCATTCAAAGTTTTTAATACTGTAGCTAGAATTGGTCTTTGTTGTTAATCTTCCCTTCCCTAATTCACTAACTTGTCTCAGTCAAACACTATATGCAATGCAAAAATACTGTACCTAAACACCAGAAAAATATGCAGTTTTACAAAAAATAGAATGTAGAAAAAAATGCAAAATCAAAAACTAACAGAAAATCAAGACAGTAATATGAAAATATTTTCTTTATTTGTGGTACTAAGGGTTTGGTTAATGGGAAATGCAACTAATTTTTAATAAGAAAATGAATAAATAAATGGAGCTTTGCTGTTCATTCACATCCAAAGACTAAGCTTGAAAGCCTTGCTTTTGTTCAGACTCCTAACTGCAGCTCCATGCTACACTATTTATCTGGGGTGTGATGGTGGCAATCTGTAACTGATAAGGCACATTGAAATGCCATTGTATTCTTAAAGGCTATGTAGTTGAATAAATGACCTAATCTAATTACTGTACCCCATGCCTAGTCTTCATGATGTAACAGTTAATGAGACAAACAAAGGAAAGAAAGGCAAAAAATAAGTTCAAACATAAAACAAATGATTTTTTTCTGTATGTAGTGTGTTTATTGTTGGATTACAGGGAATGATCACTTTTCAGGAAGAAAAACTTGATATTTGATTGGAGTTCTCCTTTAACTTGGCCTATATTTGTCAGCTTTTTTTATTCTGATCACAACACTTTGCATGATAAGCATGTACATCTTCCTTTAAGCCTGTCTAAAATGTCAAGGTTTCCAAAGCATATAATTTGCTTACTGTCAGGACTGGCCTTATACATAGGCAAACTAGTCAATGGCCTAGGGCAGTGTAATTGTAGGGGTGCTCTTTCCCTATTTATTTATTTATTTACTTATTTTAAAGCAGTTCTTCTTTGCTCTATAAATAAATAAATAAATACAAAAGCACATCTACAAAAAGAGAATAAAGCAGAATGCTGGGTGACCCAAGGGGGTGATGCTCTACTTGATTTGATGCTCAATCATACGTCTTCTTCTTTCAGCTGCTCCCATTAGGGGTTGCCACAGCGGATCATCTGTTTCCATTTCTTCCTGTCCTCTGCATCTTGCTCTGTCACACCAACCACCTGCATGTCCTCTCTCACCACATCCATAAACTTTATCTTAGGCCTTCCTCTTTCCTGTTACCTGGAAGCTTCATCCTTAGCATCTTTTTCCCAATATACTCTGCATTCCTCAACAGCACATGTCCAAACCAATGTAATCTTGCCTCTCTGGCTTTGTCTCCAAACCTTCCAACCTGGGCTGACCCTCTAATATACTTAATCCTAATCATGTCCACCCTCGTCACACTCAGTGCAAATCTTAACATCTTTAACTCTGCCACGTCCAGCTCTGACTCCTGCCTTTTTGTCAGTGCCACTGTCTCCAACCCATATAACATAGCTGGTCTCACTACCCTCTTGTAGACCTTCCCTTTCACTCTTACTGGTACTCATCTGTCACAAATCACTCCTGACACTCTTCTCCACCGTCTCCATCCTGCCTGTACTCACTTCTTCACCTCTCTTCCACACTCACCATTAGTCTGAACTGCTGATCCCAAGTATTTAAACTCATCCACCTTGGCCACCACTACTCCCTGCATCCTCACCATTCCTCTATCCTCCCTCCCATTCACACACATATATTCATCATTCTATACCTCACAACATTCAAATATAGGTTCTAAGCTGCCTGAAGGAGTGTGTGTCCTTTTTTAGATTGTGAAAGTTGATTGTTGCAGAGGTCAAAAATCAGGGGCATTCTGCAGAATTCCGGACAGAGGAATAATATGGCGTCAGTGAGATGACTGTTATGCTTACAGATTACAAATACAACAATGCTGCTGCCAGCTGGCAGTGATTAACCAGATGGTTTTGGCAGTTCTCCTAGCATTGTAATTTGTGTGGAGAGTTGGGGTAAGGGAATGGCTTGGAAAGTTATAACTGTTTTTACAATAATGGTATCAGTGATCAACCAGATATTTTGGGAAATATTTATGGCTTTGTGATTTGTGTGGGTAGTTGGGATGAGGGGAATGGCACACTGAGAAATGTTATTATTACTGTTTTTACAATGACACAGGCAGTGATCAACCAGATACTCTGGGTAACATGTGTGGCTTAGTAATTTGTGTGGACAGTTAGGATGAGGGGAATGGCATGGTGAGATAAACACTATTACTGTTTTTACAACAATGCTGGCAATGTTTAACCAGATATTTTGGGACATATTTCTGGCTTTGTGATTTATGTGTGAAGTAGGGATGAGGAGAATGACCCAATCAGAAGTAGTGTTATTAATGTCTTTATAATAATGCTGGCAATTGATCAACCAGATATTTTTGGCAGTATTAATATGGCTTTGTGATTTGCATGGAGCAACTTGAATTACAATAGTTTAATTTGTGGCAACTTGTCTGTGTGGAATGTGGAAGTGAAATAATACTACATAGCCATCAGATGTGCCTATGACTGCTGGGTGGTGGTTGAGGTTGGCTGGATGAAAATAACTGTTCCAGTTGTCATTTTTTTTCAGTTTAAACACTCACTATCTTGTGAGCAGGACTAGTGTGCCTTTGTATCCTTCCTCCGTCTGTCCACAAATGCACGCTAGTCACTGTCTGGCATAGCAGGAGTAATGTGCCTTTGTATACCTCCTCTGTCTGTCCACAAATGCCATCAGTCACTGTCTGGCATAGCAGGAGTAATGTGCCTTTGTATACCTCCTCTGTCTGTCCACAAATACCACTAGTCACTGTCTGACATAGCAGGAGTAATGTGCCTTTGTATACCTCCTCTGTCTGTCCACAAATACCACTAGTCACTGTCTGACATAGCAGGAGTAATGTGCCTTTGTATACCTCCTCTGTCTGTCCACAAATACCACTAGTCACTGTCTGGCATAGCAGGAGTAATGTGCCTTTGTATACCTCCTCTGTCTGTTCACAAATGCCACCAGTCACTGCCTGGCATAGCAAGAGTAATGTGCCTTTGTATACCTCCTCTGTCTGTCCGCAAATGCCACCAGTCACTGTCTGGCATAGCAGGAGTAGTGTGCATTTGTGCATAGACAGAGGAAGTATAATTGTTGTGTCTGTCTTCTGTGGGAAAAAAATACCAGCTGCTTGCTGTTTGCTTTCTATTTTGCTTTTTGCAGAACTGATGTGATTGTGAAAAGCATTGTGCAATATTTCAATGTGTGGCAACTGCTTGCTTGGAACAATGGTGAAATACATTAGGCAGTCATCTTCTTTTATCTCATTCAGAGGTCTGAATTGTACATAGAAGTAGTTATAACTGGGTGGTGAGGGTTGTCTGGATGAAAATTAACTGACTCTATTATCACTTGCCCAGTTTAGCAGTCATCTCTCAAAAAAAAATAATAATAATAAGGAATAAATGCATCACAGAATACATAGACCTTCATAACTTTCAGAGGCTGGGGTCCCACCACACCAAGGCTGTATAAGTGGATTTTGACATGGACTTACTAATCACCTCTGCCATGAACCCCATCTGGTCTAAAACCTACCCTGCTCATTGGTGTACAATGAAAGGTCTCTGTACTTGTGCGTGTGTGTGTGTGGGGGGGGGGGGGTGACTGGGGTGATATCATTATTTCTTAAACATTCCTCCTAAACTTCAGTGGTCACTAAATCTTGTGTTTGGCTGGGGACAGTGTGGTCATTATTTCTTTAACTTTCCTCACAAACTTCAGAAGAGTACACAGAGGGTCACTATAGATTGTATATGAGCATTGTATTGTATCTAGAAATAAGTTGGAAATATTATTGTAATCTTTTTCTTTTTCATTTTCCTCACAATCAAATATATGATGTACATACCGGTGGATGTCTTCTGAAGGAGAATAAATAAGTGTGCTGTTTTTATATGTCTGACAGCAACTATTTTATGCTTATTTTTATTTTTTTAGTTTAGTCCCAGTCTGACAGAAGAGTAGACATAAAGTGGTTGTCTTTTGGGTGTAGAGGATAAAGATGCATGCTGTATATAAACATTACTGTGTGCATGTAAGCCTTAATTTTAAACCCAATTTAACACCAGAGGGGGATACACACAAAATGACTACCTATACTAAGATGTGGGTAGGGGACATGTTCCATTCCCAGATGTGATATATGCATCCTCACTAGCAGCCACCAGATCCCTGACTTAATACAGTTATTTCCACTGCAGTATTACTGAGTAGTCTTGCTCAGCAAGGATGCAGGAAAACACAAAGTTGAAGAGCAAGACTGAATTTCTTTCTTTGATCACAGTTTTTGTTCAGGCAATCACTGAATGAAAAAAAATTGTCTAAATAAACTGTAAAATACACCTCAGAGCATCTAGAGTCCCCATAGCTTCTGGGGCCTTGCGCCCAGCAGACCCCTGGCTTAATGCAGTTGTTACCTTCACAGTCATCGGACTGCAGTCTTGAAAAGGTAAAACATTGAATGAACAAGTGAATAACTGCAGAAAAAATGATGAGTAAGCCAAACTGTGAGAAAAAGGAAGAAAATAAAGTAATCTGAATAGTATAATAAGTGAAGATGGGTTGGGCAGCGGGGGTGGTGCCATGGAGCCTTTTCAACTAGGATACCAGTTTCCCTAAGACCAGCTTTGCTTACTGAAGAACAAGATGTTCACAAATTGAAATCTGTCAGCTACCATAATGGAAGACCACTTGTCAAGTGTCACATTTTTATTCTCGTCACAATCACAGTACAGTTTTAATTTAAAAAAAAGAAATAAAGTTTCACTTGAACTTAAAAGAAAAAAGTCTATATGAACAATGTGCAAAAATTTCATAGATATGCATTTTTTTCAGATAGTTTTACTTATATAATAGTACACAATAGCAAATACCTTTACTTAGACAAGCTTGCAATTAAGTAATCAGGACATTTAAAATTTAAAATGATATGAAATATAACTTTGCGAGGGACAGTCCCACTTTAGGCAGTTGTGTCCTGTGAAAAAAACTAAGAATGACAAATGTCCTGAGATTTTAAGACAAAATATATTTCTTAAGTTTTAATAGTTGCATAAAACAGTTATTTTGTATATGGAACACATGAATGTTATATGACATAGCATAAGCCACTCAAATGCTATAAAAATAAGCTTTTATTTTAGCAAAAAAGTGAAGTTCTATCCTTTGCACTGGCCATGGGTATGTTTTGACCTGCAAAATCTCACATTTCTACAAAAAATATCCCACCCTAAACTAAATGAATAAAGTTTAACCATCTCTATTTTAAATTTGGTTTGGAGGAATGTGTCACTTAGACCACACCCATTCCTATAAACTTTCATTTGAACCTGACACTCAAGATTACTTCTTGTTTTATTATCAAGTTCATAGGTTCATAGGTTCATAGGTTCATACTAGGCTATCTGCCCTAGGGCATTTATAAGCCTAGCCAGAGTATGTTTGGCTTTCGCCACCCATTTTAAATTAATTTTGCTATGCCCTTTTTCGAGGTTAGTATACTGTGCCTCTATCTAACAGTGACACAGAAGTGATACCCGGGGTAAACCTATGATCTCCCATCCATTCATCAAGATTCCTTTTGAAGAGAGTCAATGAGGGACTCTGCCTAACCTGGACTGGGATTTTATTCCATAGTGAAGGGAACCTCTGGGTTATGAATCTGTCCCTCCAGCATGTCCTATTTATTTCAGTGCTGAGGTTCAAGTCTCTCGAGCATGTAGCTCGATGGGATTTGGATTTTTTGAGGTGCAGCATGTCCCTTAATTCCGGGTTGGACATGGCCTTATACGTCAGGCACAGGTCACCTCTGAGCAGGCGGTATGCCACTGAGTAGAGCTGGAGTTTCTTTAACCGGGCAGCATATGGCATCTGTTTGAGCCCTTTGATCCTCTTGGTGAGGTACTTTTGGGGTCTTTCCAGTTGCTGCAGGTGTTTGGTAAGGTACATCCCAAAAGGGGCATTGTACTCGATTATGGGCCTGATGAGGGATGAGTAAAGAGGCACGATGACCTCTCCTAATCTAGATGCGAATCCCTTCATGATTAGGTGGGCTATATAAAATGTTTTTCTTACCACTTTGGCCACGTGGTTGTCAAATGAGAGATTGCTATCAACTTGGGTCCCCAGGTCCCTAATGACTTCTTCTGTACTTAATGGATTACCACCTATGTGGTAATTTGTGGCACTTTGTTTTGCCAAAGGGGATGACTATACACTTTTTGGCGTTTAGCTTGAGGCCATGGCTCTGGCACCAGTTGTCTGTTTCTATGAGGCCCTTTTGGAGGATGCTTGTGTCGGCTGGAGAGTCGATTATGGCGCCCAGTTTGCAGTCATCTGCGAACTTGGTCAGCCACAGTCCTTCCGTGTTGGCCTGTACCTCCGAAAATATATACCAAACAAGAGAGGTCCCAGGACTGAGCCTTGTGGGATGCCACTTGTAACTGGTTTGGAGTCTGACATGGCTCCAGCAATTCTAACCATGTGGGTTCTGTCCTTGAGCCAGTTTGCAACCCATCTAGTGACATAGGGGTTTATATTTAAGCTGGTGAGCTTATCTATAATGCCTGAGTGGGGTATTGTATCGAAGGCTTTGCGAGGTCCAGATAGGCTGTGTGGACCACCTTCCTTCGTCAATGGCCTTGGTGACTGTTTCAAAGAAGTCAACCAGGTTTAAGAGGCAGGATCTGCCCTTAACAAAGCCAAACTGGGTAGGATCCAGTGTCTGTAGGTCCCCAATATCTTTATTTATGAGGTCCATGATGATCCTTTCCATAGCTTTGCAGACCAAGCTAGTCAGGCTTATGGGGCGATAGTTTCCAGGGTCCGTTGAGGCACCACCTTTGTGGAGAGGGACCACTGTTGCTGTACGCCACTCTTTGGGTACATATCCTGTAGTAAGGCTGAGATTGAACAGTAGTTTTATGTTTGGGTTTAGCACTTCTTGGAGTTCATGTAGGGCGCAGCCTGGGACACCGTCTGGTTCCATTGATGCTGTGTTTTTTGCTTTGGAGAGGGCAGCTCTTACCTGAGCATCTGAGATGTCGGGGGGGCAGCACTCTGCTGGGATAGATATTTGCCCTTTTGATGGGGGACGTTTGCTGAACCTGTCAGCTAGGATGTTGGCAATGTCTGTGGGATCAGTGTATTTTTGTCATTTTGGACTAATTCTGAGCATATCTGGGAATTCCCACCCAGGTTCCTAACATAACTAAAGAAAGCCTTGTGATTATCTTTAGTGTCCTGTGCAATTTTTCTCTCGAAGCTGGCCTTTGACGATTTTATGAGTGCCCTTAGTTTTCTGCTACTACTGATCAGAGATGCCTTCCCTTTTTGGGATTTTGCTCTATCATGTAGTAGCTTCCTCCTTCTATTGTATAGTTTGTTTATGGCTGGGGTCCACCAGACAGGTCGTCTGCCTTTGGAGGATTGGGTCTTGGTTTTATTTGGGATTGCATGATCCATGCATTCCTGAAGGTGTTCATAGAATGCATTTATAAAGGATTCTGCGGTCTGGGCGTATTTTCCACAGGCCCGGGGGCTTTGAAGGATTCCACCTCGGTTTTGAGGAGTGTGAAATTTGCTTTAGAGAAGTTTTTCACTGTGGTTTTCTGGGCAGGAGGTCGGGTCGGGATGTGAAGATCCAGTGAGATCAGTTTATGTTGTGATCTTACCAGTGAGGATAAACTTCTGGTCTGGAGCATAGAGTCCCCATGTTGGTGATGATCAGGTCCAGTATGTTTTCCCCTCTTGTGGGAGTGGTAACAAGTTGTTCCATAGCATTTGAGTTTATGAATTCTAGGAACCTTTGGGCAAGGGTGTTGGAGCTAGAGTAATGCTCCCAATCTATGTTTGGGTAGTTGAAGTCGCCCAATATAATGGTGTTCGGAGAGACCTTCATATTTTCCAGTGTTCTCAGGAAGGCCGAGTGGGGTTCGTGGGTTTGGGAGGGTGGTCTGTAGCAGGCTATAAACTGGAAGGCAGTTTTACCCACTGTTAGTTGCACATGTATAGTCTCTGATGCTTCGTGCTTTGCCACCAACCTGGAGGTGTGGGTATCTTTGATGAATATCGATACTCCCCCTCCTTTTGTGGTTTGGTCCAAGTTTTGGGGCCGAAAAGCATGGTATGAGGTATAACCTGGTAGTGCTGGGGTGCTCTCGGGAGTCCTGAACCAGGTTTCTGTTACTGCACAGATATTGATGTTCTCCATGCTAAGGAGAGTTTCGAGTGCGTGCATCTTGAGGTTTAGACTTCTAGCGTTGAGTAGCATTACTCTTAGATTCTTATCCCTTGTGATACCTATGGAGGTGGGTTTGTCTTTTGAGCCTTGCCTAAAAAAGGCACTATGGGGGTAGCAAGAACCTTTGCCAATATCCGAAAGCCCAGGGGTGGCAGGTGCAAGCCGTCCCTAGCAAAGCATCGTGGCTTGTCGTGCATATCATCCCAAGCTGACAGGCATTGGATCCCCTTTGAATGACACCAATACTTAAGCCAATTGTTGAAACTGATCATCTTGTCTTCATATTGTGGCATCATTCTTAGTGAGGGTAAGATGCTACTCAAGGTCAGGGTCATACCAGCCTGGGCTACATGCTCAGAGAGCTCCTCTATGTCTCTTTTCATGTAGTCCAGGGAGGTACGTCTCAGGTCATTCACACCAGCATGGACAATGACTGAGTCATATTTGTACTTGCCTTGGAGTGACCTGAGTGCTTGTGTTATGTGGCGGATCCTAGCGCCAGACAGGCTGCTCACCGTGACCTTCTCCTTGTTCAGCCTGGTGAGCGGGGCGTCAGTGTGCCTGACAATAGAGTCACCTATTACAAGTGTATCAGGTGTGTTGTTTAGCCTTAAGGGCTGTGACTGTTCGGCACACTGGCTTTGTGAGATATGTGTTGCACGTGTTTTGTTTTGGGGTAGCGGTTGCTTGGGTGTCTGCTTTGGAGGTCTCTGCTGCTTAGGCAGATCTTTATTTAGAGCCTCCGAGTATGTTTTTGTGTGATTATGTGTTTGGTTTGCTGTCATGGTAGGTCTATGTGAGACTGGAATTGTAGTGAGTGTGGTTTCCTTCTCCTCCTGACTGGTTATGCCAGTACTGAGTTGAGAGAGCTTAGCCTCCAGTTTGGCTATATGGTTGCATCTCTCACATGTGTTGGAATTTGTTGGGAGGAGGAGAGGGTTGTCTGTGTACATGAGGCAGTTGTAACATTGCCTCAAGATTCCCAGATTCACCAGCTGGACCGGAGAGGAGATTGAAAACTGACCTTTGGACATGCTAGAATAATATTGGGAATTCCTTTATAATTGAAAACAAGGGCCAATGGGGAGCGAGGGTGTAGTGCTTTTAATTTTTAGTGCTGACTTATAATTGCTTTAGTGAGCAAGTGCCAGGTAACAAGTGCAATGTGTTACAGGTAACTTAAATGCAAAAACGACAAATAGTAACTTTCTTTCAAGCGAAGCAAGGAAATAAGTACAGTAAGCAATGCAGATATCACTAGGGATCCACAGAAGCACTGAGAAGCTGCGTTTTAGGTGGAATTAGCGTTCCAGGGAAATAACAAGCATACAAACAAAGCTAGATTCAGCAGGCCTGGATCTAGTCTATGCTACAGCAAACAAGGTGTACCAATTTCAGTAAGATACAGTTCAAATATTCAGGCACTATAAACCTCTAACCAGAAATTCCCAGCTCAGAAGGGCAGAGTCCAGCCTCTCCTCCCACAAGAGTGCAGACCACGAACCTTCTTAATGTAAAATAACTGGCCTGAAGCCCAAGTGCTTAAACCAGAGCTAATACACTTTAAGAATAACAGACACTGAGCTCTCAATCAGCAGTTCCCAATTTAGAAGGATGAAAGCTACCTGTCCTGCCACCACAGTGCATGCCACAAACCTTCCTAATGTAGAACAACTGGTCTGAAGCCCAAGTGCTTAATCCAAAAGACTTAGAATGATAGCTACACTTTAACCAAGTTACTACCAAGCAGTAATAAATACAACTGAATACTTTAAATAATGCCTGGATTAGTGCTCAAGTTATACAAACAAAGCTAGATTCAGCAGGCCTGGATCTAGTCTATGCTACAGCAAACAAGGTGTACCAATTTCAGTAAGAAGAAATTCAGATATGCATGCACTGTAAGCCTTCAACCAGAAATTCCCAGCTCAGAAGGGCAGAGTCCAGCCTCTCCTCCCACAAGAGTGCAGACCACGAAACCCTCTTAATGTAAAATAACTGGCCTGAAAGCCCAAGTGCTTAAACCAGAATTAATATACTTTTAGAATAACAGACACTGAGCCCTCAATCAGCAGTTCCCAACTTAGAGGGATGTAAGCTACCTGTTCTGCCACTACAGTGCAGACCACAAACCCTCTCAATGTAAAACAACTGGTCTGAAGCCCAAGTGTTTAAACTAAAAGGCTTAGAATGAGTTACACCAAGCAGTAATAAATACAACTGAGAACGTTTAGGATGACGCAAAAGCAAAATAAAGTAGGAAGAAACACAAGTACAGTAAAAGCAGAAGATTTTTTTTTTTTTTTTTTTTTTTTTTTAGAAAAGTAACAAAAGCAGTAGTAAATACAATTCTCATGCAGTGCAAGCTGGCACACTTGAATATGTAGCAATATTAGTCCACACACAGTTTGAAAAAATGTAATTAAATTAAAAAGGACTAAAAGCAAGTGCAGAAAGGGTTTATTAGGTAGAATGCGGTAAAGAGATGTCCTGGGGGAGTATCTTAGATCAAATCTACAGTGGGGCGGGCACTGCAAAAGCCTCCAAATTTAAACTACAACCAAGATTAGGGAGGTGGGGTGGGGGAGCAGTTTCAACACAGATGAAAGGAATGTGCAAATTATAAAAAAATATATATACTGTTTTCTATAGATTTGCAGAGCAGTAAGACACAGATATCAAGCAGACAATTTAGCTCTATAATACAGAATAACACAGAAAATATACTCAGCTCTATAACTTGAAGATAGTTCTGTAAGGCTGTCTCTCAAACTAAGGTTCCAGTTTGAATACAGGTTGTTAATTAAAAGGAGACACAGCACTAGCTAAATTATATCAGCTGAAAGACAAGGCAGGTTTGAAATTGATTTGAATGGTGGTAATAACCAGAGTGTTTTATTCTCTGTGTTAAGTAGTAGTAGTAGAACACAAATGTTTTGATTGTGACCTTTAAAATGATATTCCAGTTTACACTCCCTAAGCTTCATTTTAATTTAGCATCACAAAAAAAATGTGCAGCTATGTATTGTCATACAGATTACACATTTAGTGTGACAGTTAGCAGTCCACAATTAGAATAATATTGCCTTTTAAAAAAAAAACGAATAAAGATGACCATTTGTTTACTACATGTATACAGACTACATTTTTCAGTCCTTAATCCCCATATTAAGAATATGTCTACTGTCACTAGCTGCAGGGGCTGTGTAATTAATGTGTTTGCAAGCTGTTTTTGTTTTTCATGAATGCTAATTCAGATTCTGACCCTATAGTATTCTTAGTTTTAGTGTTACCCAGAAACAAATGCTAGTATTTATCCACAGTACTACTCATAACAGCAGTATTAAAGTAGTAACAACATTTACCAATGCATCCATTGTATTAGCATTACTGACAACATGCTGAGATGCATCTTGTATATAAATAAACAGAGGATGCTACTTCCTTCCCACTTCATTCATAGGCAGCTTTCTCTTTTTACTACCTATATTGTTTCAAAATAGGCAGATCATAGGTAGTCTCAGGCATGTAGTCCAGGAGACCATCAAGAAACATGGCTCAATTGCACAGTTGGCTCAAGAGCACTTTCTGGTTAAGTAGTTTGCTCAGAGGCACACAGTATGGAACTGGAGGTTGAAAGGGTCAAATCCTGAACTAGAGAAAACAGCTTCATAATAGTTCATAGACACATCTAGGGTTGCAACCTTTGCATATGCCCATCCAGGGACATTTTTTTATAGAAGTATGAGATTTTGTAGGATAACTTATGGTGGTAGCCATTGTAAAGACCTCAGCTTCACTTTTTTTTTGCCAAAACAAAAGTTCAAACTTGAAGACTTTGAGTAGTTTCTGCTTTATGCAGCTGTTAGGGGAAACATAATAAACAACATTTTTGTCCTAAAATCTCTGGACATTTTCTGCTTTTTTTTTTTTTCAGAATGAAAGCTCCAAAATAGGACTTCCATGTTCCATGTAAAGAGGAGCAGTCGGTAACCTGGGCCTTATCCTCTATGCTACCTGAGATACAAAAATTTAGGGCTGACCGGTTTCACTAAGATCTGAACTCAGGCCACTAGATTCAAAGTCCAGAGTGCTAACCATTAAATCTTGGGATCACATCATGTTACAATTCTTAGCAGCTGTTCAAACTAAAGCAATATTGGTGACTGTAGAAAGTCTATTGTTCCTAACTATCAAGATGTCTACAGCATGACCTAGTGAAACATGCAGCACTGCATCCATAGTGCATATCAGTGGCAGAATATGATGCCAGAATAATCAAATATATATAATTCTATACTATATTACATTATACTATATTATATATATTACAATAGCATGGTGGCTGTGACACCTGAACACTGGCCCAGTAATCAAGGAGCATCAGTCCTCACCACTGGCTACAGTAGGGGATGTACATACTGGAAAGGATGACAAGTACACACACAGTACAGTGCAATTTCCCTTAAGAGTACATGGACATCACACTCCGTCTGGGGCTAGTTTCTCTCTCTTTCTCCAGAAACCCCAGTAAGACTCCCCACTGGCACAGCTATAGAGTTGAGATCTCAGCTGAGTGGCCAAGCCAAGACCTCCATCACCCTCTCTGTCCAAACAATGTTGCGTGTCTCTGCCCAAGTAGCTGACACACACACACACACACACACACACACTCTTGGAGATTTGATTTACACATAAACACACACACACACACCTGGGAAAGGCTGGCAGAGGTTCACTAGCTATTCCCCCTTTTGGCCAAACTATAAGGTAGTTATTACTGCCACCAGCCAACTCTTTATCAGCTACTTTAAGGCCCTTAACAAAGGGTGTCCAATCATACTGTGTAATGTTACTATTAATCCAAATGGTAGTTTGACCAAGAGCAAGGCTATTAGGAGTGGCTCACACAGTGTCACCAGATAAATATGCAAATACTCTCAGTGCTTAAATATGTCTCACAAATATCAGCCACAATGAAAGGTTTAAATATATTTAATAATAAATAATAAAGGAGGAAGAAAATACTCAGTAAATAATCAGTTACATCAGAGTTCAAAATCACAGGAAATACTTAAAACAACATTGCAGGACAGTTTCAAATTAAAACAGAAAACATCTAAGGTATACTTCACTATATTCCTGTCTGAATCTAAGAGAAATTACTGCACCCTAGTTAACTTACTTACAGAACAAGGCAAATGCGGTGAATGGATTTTCTAGCTGATGTTGTTGGGTGCAAGTCAGGATACAGAATGCACTACCTCTCTCAGAGATTTCTTAAATTAATTTAGCAAATATTACTGCTGGGTCAGCTTGCAGGATGACATCACTTCTTGTCATCTGACTTTAGTTCCAAAGCTAAACCCACATTGCTAGAAACTGCCAGCATTTAGCATCTCCTTGCGAAAATACATATCCCTCAGATTTTTGCAGCTACTGGAAGACAAAAAACAATAAAACACTTATAAGACAATGCAGAAGGCTCCCTAGTTTTAGACTTCCTGTCTCCTTACTGCATTGAAACCATCTATCATGGTGCAGTTATAAAATAATTTAATTTCAACTATTTTTCTGACGTTTTGCAAGTTAACCCTCTATGTTCCAGTTTACACTGTTAAAATATATACATTTACTCATTTACAATAGTTTATGTACATTTCTGTTCTCTTCCAGCAGGGTACAATGTGGACACATCTCTAAGCTGAGTACTCTACAACATATCTCTTCAGCACACATCTGTACAAACCATCTTATATGACATACATTTCTAATACATTTGTAACACAAGCATATGAATCATGTTGATATTCACAAATTATATATAATTATTTACAAAATTCCAGATAGCTGTGCTGCCAGCATCTCCCTTTTATTACACTTCTATATAAATTGTGTTAATATTCACACATGACATATAATTATCTACAAAACGCCAGATAGCTGGGCTGGTAGCATCTCCTTTTGTTACAGTGCCTCCACTGAGAAATTAAATGACTAACAGGTAGGGAGAGTGGGAGTAGTGAGGGACAGGTATAAAACCAGTCCTAAAATTAATATTAACTAGAATATCTTAGTTGGGAAACATTAAGACTGTTTCTATGTGTAAAATACTTGGAAACAGATGATTGGGGCTGGTCCCTTTTAAGCAAGATACCTACACCCAGATTATAGATATTAGCTATTATCCTGCACCTTTAAAGGAAAGAGTAACTATGGTATAGCAGAAGTCATGTACTTCTGATTCCAGAGGAGTCTTGAGCAGTTTTGTAAAGGACAGACAAAACCAGGTTAGAGCAGTCTGTTATGAAACAAGAGTCACTGTAGGAATTCACTTTGGCCAGTTGAAGTCCTGCTAGCTTAGACCCAAAGCTGTCTTATCCAGAGAATGTGGGCAGTAAGGGATTTTTATCACTGTGACTTTGAATTATCAACCAAAAGGTAATAAAAGACTCTGTTTCACCAGTGGAATCCTCATAAAAGAGACTGTGAACTACCTGTTGTATGTGATACTGTAAAGACTTTTGATTTTTCAGTATTGTTTAACTACAAGGTGCACTTACGAACTGTCAGCCTAAAATCTGTCTTTACACATTGAATGAATATTGAAATGAAATGTTTTCTAGTAGCAGTCTGAAATACTGAGTTAACATGTTTTCAGTTGTTGCTGCATTTTCCTGTGTTTTGCAATGCTTTCCTATTTTTCTTATGCTCTCCTGAGCAAAGCTACCATTTTTCATTGGTGGCTGGTGACTTCAAACAAAGGGAAAGCTAAAGACAGCAAATGAATTGATAAACCTAACTGGAATGTGATGGTGCTTTATTATGGCAGGTCAGTGACCATTACCTGTTATCAAATAACAGATGAGGTCATTCACTTTCATCCACAGACCACCTCACGATATACCCACTCATTATAACCACTTTATTGACTATATATACCTCAGATATCTGACTACAATCAGCAAGGTCAGCCTTAGGTGAAATGGAGCCCTAGACAAAGGGGTCCATAGACCCCAACAGTTACACATTATACACCTTGCATCTCCCCAGTACAACTTCCCTTTTTTTTCCTCCTCATCCTGGCTCCATACCACACAGGTAAATTTCTTTCCTGTCTCTTTACACATTGTCTTACTTTTTATCTTTTCGCTACTTTATACTTTTAACACATCCTAAATGGCCAAGACTCCACTGTAATACATTTGGATGAAATAAATGAATTAATCTTGGGGGTCTGGGGCCAACAGATCCCCCAGAGGTCATAGGGTTCTAGATGTGTTGAGGTGCATCTTAGAGCTTTTTTTTTTTTAAAAAAAGGAACTTCTTTATTGAATTATCACTTGTGACATAGGCGGACCTATATTTGTATACAAGTAATCAAACCATATCAACAAGTTCACATTTACATACATTATAAATCAATATAACATTCTATACAATATAATCAAACCAGTATTACATACATTTTTCAATTCCTGCTATCTCTTAAACCTCATTCCTCCTCTAAAACATTTTTCTGCATTTATTGTTCCCACAATTTCCATTTTTTTCTATGTAATTACTCCTACTCTTTTCTAAAGATCCCAGTTCCTGTTATTTTATCTCTGTTACAATATTCACTACTTAAAGTATGGTTGGTTTAGACTTTGATTTAAATTTTCTACTAACTGCTTTTTTGGCAGGCACTGAAATTGAACTTAACAAGGCCTTGCCAGGTCTAGGTCATTCAGATCCTGTATTCCAGCTAAAAAATAATTTCCTTAGTTACACTCATTTGCTCACCCAGTATTCCTGATGGAGTACTCTGTAGGGAATTTTTAAAGTTTGCCAACTCATTACACTCCAAGAACATATGCTCCCAGGTATTTTATAACTCTCTGATCAAATGATGCCCAGAACGAAAACAAATTATCTGTAAGGAAAGAAGGTCGGTCTTATTTTTGCTTTCAAGGAAATAAATTGTATCTAAACCTTAATGTTCAAAGTTAACAAAATATAAGTTTGGCAATAAACTGAGAAGACAAATGCTTGCAAGGATATATAAATCCTTTCTGAAAGTAACACCTGCCTTCCTATCATTTAAAAAAATATAGTTACCTTCTGTGTATCCATCTGGTGTTAGATTAGGCATAAATGGCCAGAGAAATATATGCTTCCTAGTGAAATGTTGGCACTAATAATGTTGAGTGACAACACAATGGAAAAAAAGACAAAAATGTAGGAGAAGAGTGAATATTGAGCCTCACTTTTCGCCTTGAATTTTATTTTGTTTTGCTAGGGGCAACCCCCCCCTTAACCCACATCTCCCCAGACCTATAAATACCTACTCTAAGATTATCATACCTCTAAGAAAAGGGAATATTCCAAAAAATGGCCATCTTGAACTTCGTATATGCAAGTTCTTTTTTTTTTTTTGGCCGGTCAGTCTCCATTTTTCAGGACTTGCTGAAGCATTTCAAATGGTTACTGGTATATATTATACAGCTGAGGATCTGGGAGAAGAAACCAAACCATGTGTCTAAAACCCACACAAAGACAGAGACTGCGTAAAGACTCCAAACAGAAGGAATTACAGCCAAAAACTCAACCAGAGAACAAACCATTGTTAGATGGCAGCACTATTCATTGCGCTATTATGCCAGTTATTAGTTGCTGTCACACACACCCTAGCCAGACCACCACAGACAGCTGCTTACTGAGAACATTGCTGATGCTTGATTGTAATGGAAAGTGAAAACATTGTTCCTAACTTTGTACTTTTAGATACACAACAAACCTTCCTCTTTACACTCAGTTATTTTCATCACAGACATTCCCCCAAACACATGTATTACAGCCAATTTATTGCTATGCACACCTGACATATCTATGTGTTAAACATATAGCCAAAGTAAAGTATTCCACCTGGCATCATAAAAATGCACACTACATCTGCAAAGCCAGAATAATGACTGCTTAACTTGAACAAATGACAAAAGCGTAAATCACTTTTATGCACAAACAGCACCCATACCCAGCAAATAAAGCCAGCATTATTAACTGTGTACACCTCAGATATCAGATTATAATACAAAAATAATACAAATTCTCCAGAGTAATTTATTTTAACCCCTACACACACACACACACACACACACACACACACACACACACACACACAAATGTGCCCATCAATTACAGCCACTTGCATGACTGACTGTACTCATCACATGTTTGATTGTGAACAAAAGAATGAATAAGTACATAAATAACTGCCACACAGGAATTCATCTTCTCTGTTCACTTCTATCAAAACACAGTGTGCAAGCTATTGCAATCCCCCCCACACACACACACACACACACACACACACACACACACAGACACACATACTTCTCAACACATTAACCTGAGAATCAAAAAGAAAGCTAAAAAATAATAATGGACAATGGACCAAAACCAGGAACAAATATTGCCTTTATATATACATAAACTTGTTAGAATAATACGCTTTCCATCAGCATGTTATTTTTGAAGTCTCAGTCTGAAACTCAAATATCTGACATCACTATTTAATGACTGCAGTCCTAACTGATTTTTCTGAAAAGTCACAAACTTTATGAGGCCAAAATATGAGGCAACAAATCAGAGGACTTCTGCAAAATCATTGAGAGTTGAGAACATCTACTCCCTCAACACACACACACACACACACACACACACACACACACACACACACACACATACACACACACACACACACACACACACACACACACACACACACACACACACACACACACACACACAAACGTGTCCATCTATTTCCACTACTTTGTATGACTGTGACTATATAATTGAATGAATAAATAAATAAATAACTGTCACACAGGAATGTATCCTGTCACTTACTGCTATCAGAATACAGTGCACTACCCACTGCAACCTCCCACCCATATCTCTCAATCTCTTGGTTACCAAAAGAACAAATTCAGGGACAACTACTGCCTTTATATACTTAGACATTTCTAACAATAGCAAGCTTTGCATTAGCATGCTTTTTAAGGTTATTAAATCTGAAACACAAATTTCTGTCACCATTTATTAGTGACTGCAGTCCTCATTAATTTGACAGAAAAGTCAAAAACTTTACAAGGAACATGCACAAATATGAGGAAATACAGAAACATTCTGCAAAATAAGGGACAGTTGAGAACAACTACACACCCACGCATAAACACATACACACATGCACGTGCGCACGCGCACACACAAACACACAAACACACACATACTAACCCACAGACACAGACACACACACACACACACACACACACACACACACACACACACACACACACACACACACACACACACACACACACACACACACACACACACACACACACACACACACACACACACACACACACACACATATACACACATGAACAGGTATGCGGAAACACAGATGTTACCATCAGTTACAGACACTTGCATGATTGTAACGGTATACTTCAGATGTTTGATTGCAATCAAATGAATGAATAATTACAGAAATAACTGCCACATAGGAACTTAAACTCTCAGCTAATTGCTGGTAGACTATAGTGTGCAATCCACTCCAAGACCCCCCTCCCCACATCTCTCAACCTTTCCACTCAAGAAAAAGTAAGAAAAATAAAAAATATTGCTGCACAAAAGGTCAAAATCAGAGATAGTTGCTGCTTTTATATACTTATCAACTTGCTAAAATAACAGACTTTGTATTAGCATGATTTTTCTGAAGGCCATTAAGTCTTAAACTCAAGTGTCTGCCATCATTATTTAGTGAATGCAATCTTCTTCTGCCAGAATAGTCATAAACTTTACAAAGGACAGATCAAAATATGAGGCAGGTAATCAGAGATATTCTGCAAAATCAAGGACAGCTAAAAGCATCTATGCCACCCCCTCACACACACAGACACACACACTCTCAAATAAATTACTTACTTTCCTACATGCTGACAGTAGAAGGCATTTTGCCTGTTAATACATATTTATATATATAAACTTGCTCCTCCACTCATGCCACTGCACTGCTATGATTCCACCTTCTCTCAGTTTCATTATTGGGCTACTTCAGTCACCTGAGGCAGCCTGAACCAATATGAAGAGCTCTTTGCTGCATCATACAGCAGCCCAGTGAGATGCTACTTGAGTGATGCTTCTGATGTCCAAAACAGGAACAAAGAGCTGTACTGACTGCTGGTATAATTCTAATCTAAGGATATTTGAAAACAGTCCTGCGTCTGGATTAAGATATTTTTTTTAACTTTCCTTAGAACTCCACACATGCATATGCATGGTGTTCTAGGCAACAGGAATAAAAAAGAAACTTGGAAAGTTGACAATTATTGTTAATATTTGGCTTCCTGACTTTAATAGCTCTTTTTTTTAATTAGGATGACTGCGGCATAGCAGCTAGTACCACAATCCACTCCTGTTGTGGTGATGGTAATGCATCTGTGTGTGCTGCTTTGAATACCATTATATATATATATATATATATATATATATATATATATATATATATATATATATATATATATATATACACACACACACATATACACTGTATACATATATATGTCTATATCTATCTGTATAGATGTAGATATATAGATAGATAGATAGATATGTTCACATTCATTGAGTAAACCATACATCAACCTTCCAAACATCAACTGCAAGTCAAGTGGTCGATAAAGTGAATGTTGACATGCTACTGTACATGAGCTGAGAATGAATCTTAGTGTATGGAATATTTACAGTAAATATAACAACAAAAAAACATTGTTTTTTGAAGGGACAAGCCCCCCTGCACCACCCATGTCACAAGCAGGACCCCCACACTCCCTGCTAATTATATATACTAATTCTGTGATCTCACAATATCAGGGGAACCCCCAGCCTCAAGAACTGTGTGATCTCACACACATGTTGCCCATCTGTTTAGCTGACCAAATAAGGTCTAAACAGATGTTGAACAAAGATCATTTAGAACAAAGCTAGTCTGCCAAGATAGAGATATAGATATAGATATCACATACGCACATGCGCACGCGTGCACACACACACACACACACACACACACACACACACACACACACACACACACACACACACACACATATGACTGTATAGAATAGCAGTGTGTTGACAGGGTAGACTCCAGACGTTTGTTGTCCATTGGCTGGCAGCACAGTTTATCTACTAAAAGAGTGAGATGTACTCTTGTATTCTTATGACAGCATTACCCATGTCTAGCATACTAGAAAATGCAAGCTGCAGTACAGTTTGCAGTCACTTTGAAATGGATGGTTGTATTCCTCAGCTGTTTGTTTTTTCCAACATTGTAAAGGCTATGCTGTGTTAAAAATGTCCCACTGTGGGCATGTTGCAGGGACAGTGTGACTTGAAGGTCTTTCTTTAATAGGGGGTATCTCAAATTCAAAAGTGTGCAGAGATACATTGAAATATTTCTAATTAGAACCAGAAGCCCTATATACCCCTAACACAGCCTTTATCTAAAACTTCTGGCTGTTTACCTGGATTTGTTTGCAGTTCTACCAATGTGGTTTAAAGTCTAAAATATAGTTAGTTTTTCAGTTTATGTCAACTTTTTCCCATTCCAGGTCTCATTTCATTTTGTTACTCTTATAGAATCTATACATCTGTTCCCATTTCATTTAAGTATGTGCTGGTATTATGGTACATAAGACACCATATCTTTCCTTGTTACTCTATGTTATGCCAGTTATTATTTTCAGCTTTAAGTGGTACAATGGTTAGCATTGTCACCTCACAGCAAGATGTTCTGTAGTACTGTTATCAGGCGGGATGTCTTTTGTGCAGAGTCTGTACATCCTCTCTGTGCTCTATATGCTTTTTAATGTGACACTACAATGTTTTTCATTCATCAGGTGGTCCTAACTGAAATGAGACCGTACTTGTACTTGCACACCTTATGCATTGTATTTACTACTAATGCATTAAAGCATCAGACACCTTATACATTGTTTGTGCCACTAAGGAAGACCATAACAACTAGGTTAAGTATTTTCTACTATTTTTGAATGCGTGTGCATGTGCTGATTTAAACACTAATTTGTGCGCTGGCAATCATTCAACTAAAACTTAATAAGCTATTCTCTGCTTTTGTTCCAAGTATCTGATCCCTAGAGTCCACTTGTCAGAGCCTGGTTTTATTGGTAAGTGTGCGCCTTTATGCTATATTGTGTTTTCTTCATTTCTTTAAGTTAAGGTGGCCTGCTTCTGTTTCTGTCTTTCAACCTTTAAACTGACTATAATGCTAGGACCATAACAATTCATATAAGGTGCTCTATGGGGTATACTTACTTGTATAGCCCTGTGGATGTGCTGCAGCAAACTCCCTCCCAAACCCCAACTTCTTCAAGACTAGCAGGTTATTTTTCCAATATATTCATAATGCAGATGGAAACACTGGATTTACTGGATTATTAATAAGACTTGATTTTGCATATACAGTAAACTCTAGGTTAACCGGAATCCATGGGGATTGGTAGATGCTAGATAACTGTAGTTTCAGGTTGCTTGAGAGTTACTTTTAAAAATAGGCCTGACTAATACTGTACCCTGTATTACTTGGTTGGTTTGGCTTGTTTGTAGGTTGGGGAGAGAGGAAATATATTAAAATCTTCCTTTTCAAAAGTCCAAAACTCTAAAACGTAAGGTATGTTTTTGCGGAGGGGGGAATAGAAAGTGCAACACATCAACACATGAAAATTGTACTGCATTTCTTTGATTCTTTTTTTCTGGCTGCTTGAGTTCCAGTTAACAGAGAGTTTACCGTATGGGGGGGGGGTGCAGAGGGGCTTCTGCTCCCTTGCTGCATATGATATAAAAATCTTCTAAAGTACTACTTTCTTACAGCAAGTTGCAACATCTTACACACACATGGCCACACCTTCATAGTCCTACTGCAGGGGTACTGCAATCAACTAATAACACTCTATAAGCAGTGTCAAGGTGGAGATCATGACCCTCTATTGAAATATCAGCACTCGAAATGTCGAGTGCCAACAAATAAAAAAAAAAGATCAAAACACAGGAGAACACCGAATGTCAAAAATTACTCTTATCCTTAAACTTCGTTTTGCAAGGGATGGCAAGTTGCCCCTGCATTTCCCCCATTGTGGATGGCAAGCCCACCATATCCCTGAAGTTATATATACCAACTATGAGATAACCATACCTTGGAGAAAAGGGAATATTCTGAGAAATGGCATCTCAGACTTAGTATATATAAGTCCGATCGTTTGACCATTCAGTCTCTTTATTTCAGAACTCTAGTAGGTCCCAACATTTCAAATGGTTACCAGAAAACACTACATATACTCAAGTAGTTTGTTTTCAACTTTAGCTTAAGGGCTTCCATAATCCTGTAGCTATTACCCCCGAACCTATTCTGTTTTTTACCTAGAATTGCACTGCACGGTCACTACAGGAGGTGCTATGTGATCTAGTGCTGTCCTTACCTATGTGCTGCTGCTGCACATCAAAGGTATAGGGATCTAATCTGGGGCCTGGTGCTGTCCCCCACTTTGTCACACCCTCAACTTTAGGAGGCTGATGAGCAAAAACAACAACTTTCTTCTTTTAACACTGTAGCAACCTGCTTGTTACAACTTATACCACATGAAGTGACCACAAAAGCAGTATTGGCATTCACTTCTGTACCAGCATTCAGAAATGCTCCCTGGGGTGGCCACCTCCTTTGCCCCACCCTAACTGCACCTGTGTACTGCAGTGAGTGTGTGTGTATGTGTGTACTGCAGTGAGTGTGTGTGTGTGTGTGTGTGTGTGTGTGTGTGTGTGTGTGTGTGTGTGTGTGTGTGTGTGTGTGTGTGTGTGTGTGTGTGTGAGATGGACAGAATAACATCCTTATTTGCTGTTTCATTGACATTTAATATTGTGCTGCACCATTCCTATCCTGTTTTTAATATTACCTTTTCCATTTGTGAGACATGATGGATCTTGCAATGTACGTGTCCAACACAGAAAAAACCCTGGTCCTGAGTGGAATTCCACCATCACCCAAAATAATGCCTAGATTCAAAGAAAAGAAAAGATAACTAGCATTAATAATTGGCTAAGTAGCTTCCATATTTCGGTGTGGGGGGGTCCTGTATGCGTCATCTTCGGACAAGATGACTAACAGGCCTACTTTGTTTCACGAGAGATGCCCTGCACCTTTCAAGTCATGGCTTTTGCATAGTGGCCAAAGCCTTTGCTTATTTTATAGGCAAAGTCCATCTTCTGGATATCCCAATGTAGCAAAAAACATTTTGCTAGATCCCATTCTGAGCATATCAATATTGCTCTACTTAGTGCTAGAAGTGTAAAGAAGAAGCTGCCTGATTTTGTGGTACTCTTACAACTGAGCACATCCATATTTGTGCAGTAACATACATGTAGTTTAGTTTCATTGCAAAGACAGCACTCTATACAAGGCTTCAGCACCCATCACACTTTCAGGCTCACAGTTAGCTGCAGGAGAGTAACAGCACTTGTTAGAGACCCTACTATCTTCATATTCCTGTGACCCTAAAATGCAACTTATAGGCTGATCCAAATTGACTTCCATGTTCTCTGAGAACCCTGAAAAATTCTAAATATGCTAGCTAAATTGCCCATAAATTGATGGGGGATTTTGGTTATCCAGCTACTAACTGAAAGATATATACCACTAACGTTAAGTAATCCTACTGATTCCTTAACCTAAAAAATGCAAACTCCCTGAACCAAATTTACCTACCAGGTATCCTAATATTTTGGATTTTGTACTAGCAAACATAGCCCCCTTCTGCCCTCCACCCTATTGTGCCTACATCTCTGGTCAAATCTGATCACATAGTAGGGGTTTTCTTTGTCAAAATCACTAATGTCACCTTACTGAATACTTCCGAGTTTAAAAACTTTGAAAAACAAACTTCTTAAAAGTCTATGATGAGCTTTTGAAATTTCATTCTATTACTTCTGTCCCCAATACAGCTGCAAATGCAACTGATACCTTATAGTTTTATTCAGTTTACTATCAAAATGTGGAAAATCATAACATGTTTCCACATTTTGATCAACTTCTTTAGCTGAATTTGGTAATACCGAATTACCAAAATGTCAGAAATGGTAACCATGGAATCGACATTCAAAAACCATAAATTCTAATGTGAAAGGTCCATGTTACTGGAAATATTTCTGGGGGGGGGGTATATTATGCATACCAACTCCAAGATCGCACTACAGTACAGTACAGTGAGGAAAAGGGAACATTTCTCAATCCGCACTGTACCGCAATCTCAGTTCAACACGTCAACTGCATATTAGCGAATGTGTACTCACTTTCACTAATATGCAGTTGTAAATTTCCAGTTCGACATTACGGGCATTGGTAGAACACACATTCAACCAACCCATTTTCGTCGAACTACATTTTCACATTTTGATGTTAAACCGTTTTATTCACATTTACTAAAATGTATAGACCAAGCAGTCCCTAGCAGGAATAAATATAATGGAAAATTTAAAAATAAACCACCTTGGTGATCTACCCTTATAACTAAGTCTACAGTGAAAGAAAAAAAAATGGCAAATGCCTATAAAAAATAGCAATCAACCCACCAAAATGACTCCTTTTGGAAAATCAGAAAAGAGCTAAAAATCATCATTATGAAGGTCAAAGGTAATCCCAAACTGAAAATAGCTGCATAAATCAAGGAAATGTACAAATTATTCTTCAACTGTATCAGGAAGCTAATAAACAACACTCAACAAAGTTCTGAGTTAATCCGTGACAACAATACTCACTCCACCTGAAAAAATATTTTCAGCATACTAGTAGATACAGTTAGTACTAATTTCATACCAGCTACACTCATAGAAATTCCACAAATCTTGAGTCTCAATCCCTTCCATGGATTACCATGGATCCATTCATACCCCCCAAGCCAAAAATACCATACCATGGGCTCTGACAGTATTTCTGAATCACTAATCACTAGTGCCAAAGACATCCTATCTGAGCAGCTCCAAAACCATTTCACGATAAGCATTTCAAGCAGGTATTTCCTGATTAATGGGAAGTAGCCATTTGCCTTGCTCTTACATAAAGGCAGACATACCTCTGACCTCACTAACTACAGACATAATAGCCTGGCTATGCTACTTTGCAAATTATCATTGTATCAGCATTTATAAACAAAGATATTGAAAATATTATTGCTCTGGACTCTTGCCAGCCCAGCTACATCAAATGCAGGTCATGCCTACTCAACCTAGTAAATTTCTTTGAAAGGCTCAGCGAAACTGTGGATAATAGCTATGCACTTCACACACCATACCTTGATCTTAGATAACCCTTTGGCATGATTTCTCATGCTGGCAATCAAAGTCCTAGAACAAAGAAAAATGAATAAGTAAACTAAGGAAGAAAAAACAACTTCCAAATGTTAAAAAAAAACAACTAAATGCTTTCATCCATATTCTACAGTCTTCATCAGATTTGTTAAGCACAGGATATCACCAGTTTTATATAAAATACACTAACCAATTACAACATTAAATTAATATTTTAGTAAACATATATCTTAGCTAAAATTGTGCTATTACGTATAAAACCACATAGAGATTGACTTACTAAAATACATCCATTGTTAATAAATCAAAACAACAAAAGGTGCTAGGAATACTAAAAGTGTTAAAATATATGCATAAAGCCTTGAATTGTTAATAAATTGTCTGTGAAACAGTCATAGCTTATCAGCTCTCATCTTAAGCATACTACTAATACAGAGATACTGTTGTTAGTATCAAGGGCTACTGAGCTATTAAGTCTTAGCTGCCAAACTAAGTCTTTGAATTCTAAAAGACATTCCGCATCACCCCCCTCCTGGTTGGATATTAGCACTTTATCAATAATAAAAAATGTAAATTTCTTAAATTCAGTACACTCTAGTCTGTGTCTGTTCAGGGCATTGGTGGATTTATACTTTTAATATCATATGCATGTTCTCTTTCTTTCTTTCTTTCAGTTTCTTGTTGACTGGGCCCATCTATATTTCCATTGGGACCCGTACTAATGAACTATCTATTAATGACAATCTTCATAATGACAGAATTTTTTCCCACGGATGAACATTTTTTTTTAGTCAGTCCCCAGGTTAACCAGTCAGAGATACTAGTCAACCAGAGGGAACCCAATCATGTGAACTCTTATTTGGGACCCCAGAACAGTCAATCCCTGAGAAGCTATCGAAGAGGGAAGGGGAAACCCAAAAGACATTGAATATCTGTCTCTGCAGATGTTTTGGAAAGACTGAGTTACTAACCAAAAATTCCTTTAATATTTTTAATTTGTCTACTGTGACTGTGTCTGATGAAATTTTAAATATTTTTAAAAAAGGATTCAACTTCATTCCTACTTTTAGATTAGATATAGTGAAAGCCTTGATACAATTCAAGCTTTTTGCTAGGGACTTAAATCTTATTTTTCTCTGATAGACCCATGATTTTGGTTGAACCTGTTGAATGTTTTATCAGGAAAAGTATCTTTGTGCCACCAGTAAATCCCTGGGTTGCGTTATTTGAAAAGATTTGTGAGAATCGATCTATAGAGTTATCTAAGCAGAAATTTCAGATTATGTGAAACCTCACAATAAATGAAAGCCACTGTTTAACCAAGCTTGTAGGAAATAAATATATCCATGTTATGAAACTGGGTAAGGGTGGTGGGGTTGTAATTATGGATATTATTGATTATTCAAGCAAAATGTTTTTATTGTTGTCAGATGAATCAACCTACAAAAGAGTATCAAGGAATGAAATCAACATTACCTATAACAAGTTGGATTTCATTCTTACTGATTTAGTATTACAAGGCGCTATAAGTTATGAAATGTTTCAATATTTAAAGGTATCCATATTCCTTATTCCTTCAGTATTAGGCAAACTGAAAATCCATAAATGTTAAAGGGACCACCCCCCTAGGCCAACTGTGGTAGCAGATAACTTAAAGACAGAACCCTTGGCAAAATATATTGATGGGAAATGCAAAGGGTTACTTAACACAAAAATGCACATTTTAAAGGACTTATGACACCTATTGGCAAACTTGAATTCTGTTAAGTTTTGATGAAAATGTTTAATTCTTTACAGTGGATGTTGTATACCTCACACTGTAGGTATAGAATAGTTTATGTTCCTTCTCTGCCCTTTAACAAATGATTTTTCCACCACAGAAATACAGGTTCTTGTGTCACTACTCGAATATGTGTTGACCAATAATTATGTTTTTTTCAAAGGTGAGTACTTTCATCAAACTTCACGGGTAACTATGTGGGCAGCATGTGCCCCATTATATGCGAATGCTGCTCTCACAAAACGGGAAGAGACACATGTATTTTCTTCTGAATTGGACTCCTTGTTACACGCCTATTATAGATTTCTGGATGACATACTGATCCTGTGGAAGGGATCTATAAACCAATGGGATCATTTCTTTGGGAGGGTGAATAATTCAACTAATTTTTTGAAGTCCATATACAACATTGACTCAGACATGATGAATTATTTGGACATTACAATTTCGAAAGATTTTATTTTGAAGTGTTACACATCCACCATTTATCACAAAAAGACTTTTTCTAATCCTTACTTGCATTTCAACTGTTGCCATCCCCTACATCAAAAGAGGGCTACAGTAAAAGGCCAAATGGTCTGTCTATCTTCATTAATCATGATGAATGAGCTTCTCAGAGTTGAGTTAGATTATTTATCTAGCTTATTTTTGGACAGGGAATACCCAGCATCATTAATTTATGATGTTATAGATGAAATTTTAAAAGGACAGGAGGATACGTTTGTACCCATCCTCAAACCAAATGTATGGCACAGTACTCAACATATATGCAGATGTTACACAACTGATAGAAGTCTTAGGACAAATTTGGAGAGTCCGTCCTTAGTAATCCCTTATAGTTGCGATATCCACACATATGTTAGTTCAATTAATTAAAACTGGAACTTAGTGTCTAACAATAAAATTAAGCATATTATTGGGGACAACCCCAGGGTTATTTTTAGTAAAGGTAAATCAATTAAAAATCTGTTGGAATCAAATGTGCTGAAAAATAAGTTTTCAGATCCAGTAAATATTATGAGTAAGTGTGGACATTGTAGGTACTGCAGGTTTATACAAGAGGGACCCTATTTTGCAGTTGAGGGCTTCGGCATGACACTTGTCTGCCCAGGAAGATGCAATTGCAATAGTGTTAGGATTGTTTACTTGGCTACCTGTAGTATGCAAATCATTCTATCTTGGGAAAACCAACAGTAAACTGAAAGAAAGAGTAAGAGAACGTGTATATGATATTAAAATGAATAAATCCACCAATGCCCTGAATAGACACCGACTAGAATCTACTAAATTTAAGAAATTTACTTTTTTATTATTGATAAAGTGCTAATGTCCAATAGGGGTGGTGATGCTGAAAGTCTTTTAGAGTTCAAAGGCTTAGTTTGGCAGCTAAGACTTAATAGCTCAGTAGCACCAGGTATTAACAACAGTATCTCTGTTAATAGTGTGCTTAAGATGAGAACTGATAAGCTATGACTGTTTCTCAAATACTTTATTAACAATTCAAGGTTTTATACATATATTTTTAACTTTTTTTAGTATTCCTAGCACCTTTTGTTGTTTTGATTTATTAATAATGAATATATTTTAATAAGTCAGGCTCTATGTGGTTTTATATGTAGTAGCACAAGTTTATTTAAGATTTCTGTTTACTAAGATGTTAATTAATTTAAAGTTGTGATTGGTTAGTGGATTGTGTATAAAACTGGTGAAATCCTGTGTTTAACAACTTGGATGAAGTCTGTACAATACTGATGAAAGCAGTTGTTGGTTTATTCATTAAACTTTGGGAAGTTGTTGCACCGAGTTTTTTCCTTTTTTCTTTCATAGTTTAAACATAAAGATCTAAACATAAACCCTTATACTACAAGGTAGATAGCAAAGTGGCTGCCAGTTAGAACACATATGATTAATAAAGCAGAACACTTCACAAAGTGAAAAAGTGACTAATGTCATCCATCAAGGTTCTCTGCTGGAACTCCCCCTTATTGGTAACTATGTCTCCTACCGTCAAACCAATAACCAAGGCCTATGGCTAACTAAATTTGTTGATATAAGCTAGGTGTTGTTTTCAGTAACCATGTGAAATGTTGGGACCTGCTAGAATGAGCCCCAAAACATGGAGACTGAATGGCTGAAAGTACGGATTTGCATATACTATGTCCAAAATGTCATTTATTGGAATATTCCCTTTTCACTGAGGTATAGCAAACTCGGAGTTGGTATATATAAGTTTTGAAAGTGTGGGAGAAGAGCAATTTTCAAGATTCACCCTTCTCTAGGTCTTCAGCCTTTTTTTCAGCTTTTCAGCACTTGGCATTTCAATAGGGAGCCATTATTTTTTCATTCATTTTCTGATGACACTTTAAGGTATCTAAGTCAAAACCTTACAAATAACTAGTATAAGGGAAATGAGATTAAAGTAAATGTTAAAAAATATAATATTGTTAAACTGGGAAAAGGAAGAGGATCCACGACATATAGCACATACAATGCTCTCCAAAATGATTCAGTTATCACAGATCATGATACCTTCATTGACAATTCATTTTCCTTTGACCACCATGTCACAGCAGTGGTCAGAAAATCCTTTTGTCTGGTCTCACTAATAATTAAAGTCATCTCAGCTAGATAAAACAAAATTATCATCTCTCTGTCGTCCCCGATTAGAACAACTATTGAGTACCATACATCTGAGCTTGCACACGCTGAAAATAAGAACAAATGCCCTTAAAAGCAGAAACATCCAGCTAAAAATCTGGACATCTAATTAGCATACAATTTGAATATCAAATAGCACATAACTCTTTCAACTTCCAGTAGGAATGTGGGGTACTTCTTGTTTAAAAAACAGAAAGTGACAAAAAATTATGGAAAAATATAAGCACGATATCAAAGAGACAGTGTCAAATCTGAAAACTTTAATGAATTGTATCACAAAATTCTACCATACAAGATCATTAATTTTTGATTCAGAAAAAGGGAGTTGTAAGATGTGTGTCCTCTTTCCTTAAATTAAATGTGCTTAATATGTTGGTCATGTATTGTGGGTTTCTGTGCACTAAATGGATGGAAAATCACACGTGATGAGAGGGATTCAGAAAATTGTGTGATGGGGTAAAGCAAGCCTAAAAACAGGGACATACCTCCAAAAATAGGGACATTCTAAACCAGGCCTGAAAATAGGATCATTCATCCAAATTAGGGACAGTTGAGAGGTCTGTTGAGTGCAACTCCCCCTTTGGCATACATTTCTCTAAGCAATTCACAAAACTTGGAAAAAAAAGCAGAGGCTCTTAAATAAAAAGATCACAGGCCTGAGACTCTTATCTGTCAAAACAAACTTGAATCCCTAACCCTAGCCTCTGTATTGTGTAGATTCCTCAATGATGATTCATGTTTAGCATTTAGGATCATGAAGAACTATGATCTCCTACACTTTCACAAAACTAGCAGTACCATAAATATTCATACTACGAATTTAAATTTTCACCAAAAAATAAACATGATATGTCACTGTGATAAATTCCTCTCCCAGTACATAACCCATCTCTGGAGTAAACTGTTACCTGTTCATATTAAACAGATTGAAACATTTGCCACCATTAAAATAAACCTTGATGGCAATCTACATATTCTCCCTGAGCCTATTTTCTGTCACCCTCCTGTAAGTAGGAGATGCCATATGAGGGTGAGTAGTGGCAAGGCTTTAATTTTCCTTGGGATGATCATAGATTCTGTGATCCTATGATCCTATGAATACTGCCAAATATTAGAAAAATGTTTACACTTATTTCTTAACACAGTCACTTTATCCCAAGTTTTCACCTTTTCCCGGCACATTTTTTTTTTAATTTGGAAAAGCCTTTATTTTGTGCTACACTGCAAGAATATACAAATCTATATTCTTGCCTTGAGGTGCAGGGTAGGTGGAGAGAGAGACAAAAGCGTGGGAGGGTGTGTGAGAATTACATCTTTGCTTTCCAGTCCAGAGCCAGGAATCAAGACTCTAATCAATCACACACCTCATCTCCACGGTAACGTCAGTGGAATTTTTTTTTTGCATAGAGATTAGAAATATATGCTGCAAGTAACTGCTTCAAACAGTAGTAACCACTAATCTCTGGTTAAATGAACTGCCCAGCTTTTCTGAATGAGCAGCTCTGCTAAGCCCTTCCACTCTCAGTATCTGTGTTTCACCCCTCCTTCCCTACATTACATCATCTTCAAGTTATTAGTGACACCTGTGGTTATTTCAAATACTGTGACTGTCTACTCCCCTACTGTAAAAAGTTCTGTCCTTTTAGCGTGGTCATAATGTCCAAGTTGCAAGCCTCTCACACATAAAATAAAAGAAAAACATTTTCTCTTATTAATTACATGTACAGTCTTAAAATTACAAACCTCAGCATCCTGATTACAATAATTTTACAAGCAGTATATGCCAGGTAATGAAAAAGTGACATTTTTAGATTAACTAAAGAATATCTTTATAAAAAGTACATGAGTAGTTGGTTTCTTAAACATAACCCACTGTGTGTTTGTGACATGCTGCAGATCTAATCCTGATTTTCATACTGGAGTGTGTGCAGTTCTGTTTGTGAGATGTATGCACAGAATAACAAGCATATCAGTACACAACCTGAATCTGGAAACTGACATACTGAAAATACTTAACACAGTGACCTGCATTCTCAAAGAGTGCACTACGTACTACCAACTGATGGTGGAAGGGCAAACATCATGACAGGCTGAGAGCCTATCATACACTGTAGACAAACATACGTGTGTGTGTGTGTGTGTGTGTGTGTGTGTGTGTGTGTGTGTGTGTGTGTGTGTGTGTGTGCAAGCACATCCGCACATCCACACGTACACACCCACGCATACACACACACGTGTGTGTGTGTGTGTGTGTGTGTGTGTCTGTCTGTCTTTTATGCACGCATGTGTGTAAATCTATGACCCATCTCATACCTCTGAACTGCTCACATTCGTGCAAAATATCCAGATGTTTGCCTCATATTTTTGATCTTTTCCTTGTAAAATTTGTGATTTTCTGGCAAATATTTGATGGTTGAGGTCACTAAATAATGACAGACATTTGAGTTTCAGAATTCATATCCTTGAAAAAAATGCATGATAATGCATAACTTTTTATTCTAGCAACTTTCTACATTTATTAGAGCAATAATTTAAATCTGTCCCCAATTTTGGCCTTTACCCCCACCATTTTTTTTTGGCTTTGTCTAGATTTCTTGTGCTAAGAGGTTGAGAGGTATGTCCAACATTATAACCCAAACAGACATCTACAACCCCAAGACAGATCTCTACCATAAATAAATCTCTAAATATAGCAGGAGATGCACACTACTTCACCTATGTCTCCAAAATGTTAACTCTATCCCTCCCCACTCAAGCAAATTAAACAACTACAGACTTCTAAAGCAGATCTGAAACAGCACCTAAGATGATTCTGGATCTACCAGCATTCAACCACCAGGATAGAATGTTCACATACTCCCAAATAAATGATTTTATGCAGCATGAAAAGCTACAATATACATGCATATGTTTTTTGCAAATGTATACAGACAAGAAATTTTATATGTAAAGACTCGCATGTTATGTTTTGTTCAAGTATGTAGTCTGTATACACTTACTATATATTACTATTGCTATTTCCTGTGTAAAGCTTGAATAGTATACTGTTATTGCTTTTTGTCATGTGGATCTTTTCTTCCCACCTCTTCACTACAAAGGGCGTCTCATGCCCAGTCAGACAATCCCAGTTAACAAATGCAAAATATATAAATAGATAGATAGATAAAAAGTGTTGTATGTGCTAGATGGAGGGACAAAACAACCAAAAATGGATTCTAGAGGTGAAGGGTGACTGCAGATTTGTACAGAATAACAAGCTGAATTTAAACAGTCCTATCACTGCTGCTTAAACATTACTACCAGGAGTTAAGGCTGCCTGTCGGGTGCCAGGATCCGCCACATAACCCACGCACTCAGGTCACTCCACAACAAGTACAAATATGACTCTGTCATTGTCCATGTTGGTGTGAATTTCCTGAGACGTACCTCCCTGGACTACATGAAAAGAGCTCTCCGATCTTGTAGACCAGGCAGGTATGACCCTAGTCCTGAGTAGCATTCTGCCATCACCCAGAATGATACCGCAGTACAAGGACAAAATGATTGACTTCAACAATTGATTGTCCATTTCTCTCCATAACCTTGTCTCTTCAGCCTGCTTACATCTCTCTCTCTCTCTCTCTCTCTCTCTCTCTCTCTCTCTTCATGTCCTTAAGTCTTTGCTCTTCCATCCCTTCTTCTGCAAATAACTCTCCTTGCTGCTAGCATAGCATCACATTATCCCGCCCCTTCTCCCCATTCTGTCCCATTTTTACCATGAAGTTTCTCCTTAACCTAGCCAGATGCATAAATATCTTCTTTAAGGTATTAAAACCTTTCTGGCACCATGTGAGATTCCTTCACTAATACCCATCTCACCACCCTACTCATAACCACCTCCCATACCTCCATCATAAGTCCTTTCCTTGCTAATAGCACCTTTACTCTTTCTTCTTCCCCAACTGCAGTCCGCACCTATCACTTCTGGAGCACTCATTTGTACTTTACTTACATAGTATTCCTTATCCTTTGCAGCACTGTTTGTAAGGATATACTCAGTCCTACGTGGGAGCAGTCCATTTTATCAAGGAACAACTCATCAAGAGACACGGGGCTGAGTTTCTCTTACTGAGTGACCCTCTCCTCGATGGTTGCAACTTGTCAAGGCCCTTTAAGTTCAGTACTGTAACAGGGAAAGGTGCAGCGCACCTTTATATATACATCAGAGTTCTCTATACAGGAACTGAACTGTCCCCCTCTTCTCTGTAATATCATAATCTCAGAGTTAGCACATGTAAGTAGCAAGGATTTAGGGGACACAGTCTCCCACATGGGGATACATGGGGGCTTTCACCACCTGCAAAAATATCTCAGGTAAGTTTGCTACCCATCAATGAATTGCTAATAAATACAGATGCAGTAGCTTGAATTAGTGGCTTTGTAACAGCCTGGTCCTCTCAAAAGGCTAAACTCAATCGGATTGAGCTGTGTGTTTGCTGTTAAAATTATGTACCCGATCTTCCTACATGCCATGTCACAAAGCCAACTTCATCCCTGCTTTCCACCACACTCATAATCCCCTGACCTAATTTGTACATCTATGCCTGTGCAGTGCCTTTAACATGGCCTGATTGCAATAACATTACAGAGCAGTGCAAAAATCATTCTAGACTTAAAACAAAAATATAATTTACTCAGTATAATGCAGAGAACAACAAAGTTGTTTATTATTATTATTATTATTATTATTATTATTATTAAACATAGCAAAAATTCTTAAAAGTATATGTTATGACACAGCATTTCATCCAGTGTTGTAGCCAAGGGGAAAGGGGAATTTGCACTTCGGAACTGACATCTCCACCTGTTAATGAGCTGGCAGTTTAATCCTGTCCAGGTGAAAGCATACTTAAATAGCTAGCCAGGACTTTGAACAACTCTTACAGTATGCTGAATGTTTTCCACACACTCTCTGCTTTCAGTTTCTCAGTTGGTTACATGGGAATTATTCTTTAGTAATGTGTTTTATTAACTATCTGCTGCTAGCAGAAGCAGCAGTAATGAAGCTACTCAGAGGTATACAGTAAAATACATCCAATATTTACCTCATAACATCATTTCACATAAATAGCTTTCAAAGTTAATTTAGTATTTACATTTCAGTTATTACAAAGCTGACTGCTCACACCGTGTATGTTACAATGTTCAACTTTCAGCAGATACTAAACAAATAGACCACAGAACTGCCAGCACATAACTTAATACCTAAATTCCATGATGCAGTAGTAAATATTTTTTTAAATGCATGGCCACAGTGCTCTGAGAACTGTATATATACTTTGGAGTATTTTGTAGATATATTTAGCATTACTCATCTTCTGTGTCACACATATTCATTTGGAACCCTAAAGGGAATCATATACTGACTAACATTATATGCTTGATATATTGCTTTGTCATGGTATCAGACTACATTCATTAAGCACTTCACGTCTGTTGCAAGCATTCCAAATAAATGCCCACTGCTCAGACAAGGCTGAGAATAGATAAAATAAAATATACAAAGAGATGATTATGTCAGCAACAGGAGACCAACAAGCCAATCTAGTCTGCCTGCATATTACACTTGACAACTGCCTCACCCATATTTAAATTCCAGTTTTATTCCACACCCTCATGATCATTTTGAAGCGTTTTCTTGTCCTGTGTTAACATCGTTTTCTCCCATAACATGTTCCATTCTCCCACCACTGTCATTGTAATAGTACTTTCTTGCATCTGTTTTAAATTTAGTTCCAGCTGTCTGCTATTCATGCTGTCTTCTCCAGCCCATCTTTCACCTAAGCTGAAATCCTGTCACTGTCCCCTCACTACCCTATGTGCCTATATCATGGCCTACCCCCTCTCTGTTTTACAAAGCATAAGACATTGTTTTACAAGACCTGCAGTGCATCTATAGAGCACTATTTCTGTACCAGCTCCATTTGCACAGAGAATTAAACCACGGCTTTGCACCAGATTACCAAGGTTTAACTAACGGCCTAAGTACTGGATGAGGTGATCTGGGGGAGATAGGAATGGACAAACTTTTGTCAGCTTATTCACCCCAAATGGAGGGGGCCACAGATGCTTCCTCTCACTAGGACTAGATAATTGTGCTTGGATCATCAGTTAGTCATATACTGGGATTAACATCAGTGGTTACACATATGTGCATCCAGTGAACAAATAATACTGGAAATCACAACTGCAGCAGAGGGAGGGAATTAGGTCATAATAGCAAAAGCCTTAACCCTTATTGCAGATGATGGTACCACATTCTGCTCTCGACTCTCACCTCCCAGGGACAAAATGGGCTAGTGGGTTCATGCCCCTGAGAAGGAATGGAATGTCAATAGAGTGGCCATAGTGCAGACTTGATGGTCATCGCAAGTGTTAGGGAGCAAAAAGAGACATTATTTTGTGGGTCATAGTGAATTTCGCAGAACAGACACAAGTTGTAGACTGATTTGATGAAAAACTGTTCACATTCCAGATCAGATCCATTGCAGGGAAAAATCTAAAGCTGATGTAGGCAGGCATGGAGGGGGGTGAGGCTGAGGGGAGAACATCAGTGACATAGCCATGACTTCTAAGTTGTAACAAATTAATGCAGCAGAAGCTTAAATATGTAAGTACAATGTGGAGTAAGGCTCATTTAGATGTGATAGTATGGTATAAGCAAAGATGTTTACATTTAGATTAAGTTACAAAACAGTAATCAGACTGAGACAGAAAATACAGTTTGACCTTGTAACCCATGTTGCAGCTTAATAAAACATGCAAGGATATATTTGTATCCATTTAACATATGGTTAAATAAATAAAAGTGTACATTTATTGTTTAGAAAAGGGCAGTAAAGAAAGACAGCAAATGAGGGAAAGACAGGCCTATAAATGTTTCCATACATAAAGGGTAGATATGGTGATTAACATACTTATTTAGAGGATGAATATTTATTGACCTTGTGAATGGAGTATTCCAGGGAAGGTATGAACATACAAGGGACTAAGCCTTTGGAATTAAAGAAGCAAACATATGGGAGGTAAATGGAAATCAGGCAGGATAATAATAAGATTATAGCCTGAATATAAAAAGAATAAAATTCAGCTGTTCGCAATGCAGAAGGAAATAGCTAAGGTTTGGCACTATTTATTATGAGGGGAGTGTACCCTTCTCCTACATTCTTTGATAAGCAAAAAATTACCATGAGAAGACAAATCTACAGCACTGTTTGCAGTTGATCTAAAGTATTTATTTGTTGAATCTGTTGACTAGGGTTTTCATATGTCTGGAGCTGTGCAAGTTGTACAAAAATGTAAGATGCATACATACATACATACTTACATACATACATACATACAAATGTTTCAAGCACAGGCATTAATGCCCTTCTAGCTTGCCAATATACCAAAACACTTGTTCCCATAATAAGTGTCCAGGCTCTTCTTAAAAATATCTAAACTAGTACTTGCTTTAATGTAATTTGGTAATCTGTTCCAAGCATCAGCTACTCCATCAGAGAACCAATTAGTACACTTCTCATTCCTGTAGAATCTTCTACATAGGTTGTCTGATGATTCTCTAGTATTTTTTGATAACCTCAAACATTCCCTGAGGTAGTTGTCCCTAAATGCCCTATATACCTGAATAAGATCTCCTCTTAAATATCTGTAAGAGACACTGTACAGGTTCAGATATTTTAGTCTTTCATAATAACTTAGATTTTCACATCCATGGATGCCCTTGGTATATTTCGGCTGTACTCTTTCCAGTTTATTCATGGTTGTTTCCATATTGTTATTCCATACTCATGTTTGGGTCTAATGTAACTCACAAGCAATGACTTTATTATGTTTGATTTCCCAGATTTTATAAATCTTTGTATACAACCTGTAGTTCTATAACTATCATTAGCCAATTGGTTGATATGATTAGAAAAACTCATAGCTGAATCTACCCATATACCCAGGTCCTTAAATGAGTCTACAGTTTCAATCACTGTTTGCTGTATTAAATATTCACCTTTCAGTTTATGTCTCCCAAATCTCATATGTTTAGTTTTTGATGCATTTCTCAACATATTATTCTCCTGTGCCCAAATGGTCAATTTAGTCAAATTATTTTGCAGACATGCCTTATCTGTAACACTTGTAATCAGTTTACCCAATTTCAGGTCGTCAGCATATAGACTGTAGAACACCTCAGATGAAAATGTAAGGTCTGAAAGATACAATCTAAACAAGTAAGAGCCTAGGACAGAGCCCTGTGGGACACCTTGACTGTAACCAATCTAAACAAGTAAGGGCCTAGGACAGAGCCCTGTGGGACACCTTGACTGTAACCAAGGATTTCACCTGTCCAGTTGGTGTGTGATACTGGCCATGTCCTATTTGTAAGCCATGCAGCTATCCATCTTATCAACAGTACATCAATACCTAGTTGTACTAATTTATTGATCAGTGTTTTTTGTATGACCCTGTCAAATGCTGAAGTTAAATCAATATAAATCACATCACAGCACAATTTTTCATTCATAGCTGTTGTTATATTGTTATAGAACATCATGTTACATGTGGTAATAGATCTATTTTCAACATATGCATGCTGATATATGGTTTCAAGTCCCAACCTATCCAGTTCTGACAATACGTATTCAGTATTCCCTTCTCCATTATTTTTCCACAACATGAAAGTAGACTTAAGGGTCTTTATGATTCTGAGTTTGCCCTACTCCCCTTTCCCTTAAAGACAGGTTTAATAAGTGCATGGCTCCAATCTTAAGATTACATCCAGAGGTGCAACAATGAAACCTACTCTGATTGCCAGCATACAGCTGTTTTGTATTTGAGCAAAAAAGCCATTGTGTTGAGATCCAGAATAGCAGACAAGCTGATTTAAAGAGAGGATAGCAGGGGAAAAGTGTTCAAGGAATTAAACTAGGCAGTAGTATCTTCACAGAAATATAGAGGCTAAGAATCTGATGGCAGATAAGGTCTGCTTTATTTACCTAGTTAATTTATGTCAAATCTGACTGCTTAATGATTTTATCCAATTTAACTGTCAGCTTACTTTTTCCACAAATTAAAAGAAAAATTACAAATTTTGTGTCTACACCAAAACATCTTGACTTGTATTAGTATATTTACCAAATACCTTTCTAGGAATCCTATTCCAATCAACCATCACACTTTTTGAGAAATAATACTTCCTTTTGTCAGTTCCACTATGAGTGGACGAAAGCAAATGCACTGATGATCAGAATCTCCGAAGTGCATTTGCTGAAAAATCCTGCTAAACACACATTTTTAAGTATTTTTGCAGTGCAGGAAGCCCCCTACATCTCCCAGATGGGGGGGGGGGGCAAGCCACCACAATCCTCAAACGTCTATATACCAACTCCATGGTCATACCAACTCAAAAAAGGGGAAAATTTCCCCCAAAAGGGAGTCACCTCCAGCACGACTCGCTGGCAGTGATTTCCTATGGAGAAACTCAGCTCATCCTCAGGTTGAACCTTGGACAATCAAAGCTCAAGCAGTCAATCTTTGTCCACCAATAAGTTACCCACTTGTGTCTCCCCTGAACCATCTGTCTTGTAACCTAAAATTGTGTCTCCTTGTCTTCACACGTGTCATTTTCTGAGACACTTTACTGTTATAGTTTATATTATCTCCGTCTATTCATTTTATATCCAGAATATGCAAGTCAATCTATCCTAGTCTCTCTTTTTTAGCAGTTTTTGTTTGTTTGCTTTGCAGACTGCCCACTTTCATTACTGGCATTCAATGAACTGCCTTTGCCCTTTCTGTAACCCTATAACAATAAGTTTCCAAAAATATATATAATACTCCAGATGGGATTTTACCAAATGTCTGTACAGGCAGATAATATTATCCTTGCTTTCCACTGGAGATGTTCTACCATATGCACCCCAGTATTTCACAAGCCCTCCTTGCAGCTGCCTCACATTGCTTGTTTATCCTTAAGCCAGTGCTGTGACTAGCCTATTTCACTTTTCTGTTAGTTGCTGTAATTATTTTCCCCCAAGCTGTGCACAGCTTTCTTGGATTTTTTTTTCTTGGAGATATTTTCTTTATATTAAATTTATAATCCTGGGTCTTAGAAGGCTATTCCTTCAGTTTTTGCCAAATGTTTTTTTCATTTTTCTACATTTGAATATTAATCCTATGAAATAGCTTTGTATCATCACCTGAAGGTAAAAACCTTACCTTCAGTACGTTAATATAGTTTATAAAAACATTGAAAAAGGCTGCCTCAGGATATGTCAGTGGCATCCCACTTGTCATGACCCTTTCATCTTGGTAGCCACCATTTACTATGATCCTCCCTCTGCTGCTGTTTAGTCTACGTTAAACCTTTGCAGAAAATTGGGAGCTCTCTAACTTTTAGTAATCTGTGCCTTGCAGACAGTATCACTGTGTTAAATGCCTTGTTAAAGTCTGTTTAGATCACACCCAAAGCACCTTTCTCATTCGGTTCTCCAGTTAACCTAATCAGTCTATTAGCTTTTTTCTGTCATGTTCTTCCTGCTGTTAGCCAGTGTCACCTTGGGGCAGCACCCTATTGTTTTCCTTCTTTCCTAATTTATTTCCACCTCCAGAAATTTGCAAAATGTCTGGATTTGTGCCTCCTATTTTCTGTCTGTTCCTCAGAAAACTTGTGGTTTTCTGGCAAATTATTGAGGAACGAAGTCCCTAAATAATGGCAGACATTTAAGTTTCAGAATTCATACAATTCATAAAATGCATGCTAATACAAAGTCTGTTATTCTAATTCTAACAACTTTCTAAGTTTGTAAGAGTAATATTTTAAAAAATGCTCTCTATTTTTGGCCTTTGTCCCCCCATTGAATTGGCTTTGCCCGGATTTCCTGTGTTTAGCAGTATGTTCTCCAGCAATTCCATTGTTTATTTACATCTTGATCACATCTACATTCAAACTGACAGGGTGACAACTCCAAGCTCTGTCATGCTTTTCTTCTTGTAATGGCAAATCACATCTGTCCCTTTTCAGTGTTAATGAGTTTCACAGGATCATAGGAGATTACTCGGCTAATGGCCCTGGGGCCCTTACAAGCCTTGCCAAGAGTTTATCCCCAAAAAAAAAAAAAACAAAAAAAAAAACAAAAAAAGAAACCTCAGTCAGCACCTGTTGCTCCTGTCAATGAGGGACAAAGGTGGATCCCCTGGGACAAATTTATGGTTTCCCATCCACTAATCAAGGTTGTGTTTGAAGAGGGTCAGTGAGCTACTCTGTTTGACATGTATGGGAAGTCTATTCCAGAGACGGGGCAGCCTCTGGGAGACAAGCCTATCTCTCCAGCAGGTTTTGTCGATGTTGCATGTTAGATTTAGGCCTATCAAGTGGGGAATGCGCGAGGAGTTAGACCTATGGATATGGAGCACCTCCAGTAGGGCAGGGTCTCACATAGCCTTGTAGGCAAGACACAGATCACCTCTGAGCAGTCTGTATGATACCAAGTAGAGTGATAGTGATTTTAGACTGCATAGGATAGATGTTGGAAGCCATGGAGTCTCTTTGTGAGGTATTTCTGTGGCCTTTCCAGTTGGTGTGGATGTTTGGAGAGGTACATACCAAACGGGGCATTATACTCAATTATAGGTCTAATAATGGAGGAGTACAGAGAGGTAAAAAACACCTTTTTTCTGGATGCAATCCCTTTATTTTTTCTGACCACCACCGCCACATGATGGTCAAATGTGATATTGTTGTCAACCTGAGTACCCAGGTCTCTCGCCACAGGTTGTGTGCTTAGGGGGTTGTCGTTGATGTGATAATCAGTAGGGGTCGTGTTTTTGCCGAATGGTATGATAATACATTTTTTTGCGTTTAACTTAAGGCCATGACTTTGGCAGCAGTCATTTGTAGCTGTGAGACCCTCATGCAGTATGTTAACATCAACTGGGGAGTCAATGACAGCACCCAACTTACAGTCATCCACAAACTTGGCCAGCCACAGGCCCTTTGTCTTTCCCTGGACCTCTGAGAAGTAGATGTCAAACAGTAGGGGTCCCAGGACAGATCCATGGGGAACACCACTAGTGACAGGTCTGCTGTCGGAGGTGGCAGTGCCTGTTTTGACCTTGAGGGTCCTATCTTTGAGCCAGTTGGCCACCCATCAGACTAGATAGGGGTTAACACCAAGTTGTGTTAGCTTTTCAATGATGCCTGAGTGGGGGATTGTGTCAAAGGCCTGGGGGTCAAGGTAAGCTGTATGTAGTATCTTTCCCTCATCCAGGGCCTTGGTGACAGTCTCAAAGAAGTCAACTAGATTCAATAGGCAAGATCTGCCCCTGATGAATCCGAATTGGGTGGGGTTGAGTGCTTAGAGATTGCATATGTCCTTGTTTATGAGAGCCATAATACTACGCTCCATGACTTTACAGATCAGACTTGTCAAGCTGATGGGGTGATAGTTTCCCAGGTCAGTAGTGGCACCACCTTTGTGCAAAGGGATGACAATGGCAGTTCTCCACTCTGCTGGAATGAAGCCTGTAGTTAGGCTGTGGTTGAATAGGGTGCTCAATGGCGAAGCTAGTTCTTGCTGGAGATGGTGCAGAATACAGCTTGGGATACTATCAGGTCCAATGGAAGCTGTGTTCTTTGCCTTGGATAGGGCCTTTAACACTTGATCTACAGAGATGCGAGGTGTGGGACAAGTATCGGGGATGTCGACTGGGCCTTGGGGGGGTGATAACGGGGAGAAGTTTGCCCTGAACCTATCAGCCAGTAGGTTGACTAGGTCAGCAGGATCAGTGTAAGTGGTACCATTAAGTACTAGTTTGGAACAAACTTGGGCTTTGCTGTGGAGGTTCCTAATGTAACCGAGAAAGGACTTGTGGTTTCCCTTTGTTTTGGAGGCTAGTTTCAACTCATAATTGGCTTTGGAGGTTTTCACTAGTGATCTAATTTGCTTGTTGTGGCAGAGGAGGGAGTTTTTATGATTTGGAATTTGCTCCTTTCTACCCTTGGACAACAGTTTCTTCCTTTTGTTGTAAAGCCTGTTGATAGAGGATGTCCACCAGACAGGTTTATGTTTCCTTGAAGAGCAGGTTTTAGATCTGTTTGGTATGGCTGAGTCCATGCAGTTGTACAGCTGCTTGTATACTGCACTGGCGAACTGCTCAGCATAGTTGTCTGCATCATCTGAAGGGGGTGGTGTGTGAATCTGCTGATGCCCTCCCTTAGAAGGTTGTAGTCAGCTTTTGAGAAGTGTTTTAGTCTGCTTACGGCTGGGGAGGAGTTGGGTGGGACAAAAATTTTTAATGAGACAGACCGATGATCTGATCTCACCAGGGAAGAATATACTATGGGAGTGGTGCAGTGGTCGCCCATGTTGGTGAGAACCAAGTCCACTGACTCTCAACTGTACAGATTTTCGCAGAATGCCCAGATTTTTGTCTCATATTTTTGGCCTGTTCCTTTTTTTTCCTGGCAAATCACTGGGATGATCTCAGGATTGACGTCACTAAATAATGACATACATTTGAGTTTCAGACTTCATATCCTTCACAAAATGTATATTAAAAAATCCTGTTATTCTAGCAACTTTCTAAGTTTATGAGAGCAATATTTAAAATATGTCCCTATTTGTACCCCCACTTTGTCAATCTCTGTCCAGATTTTTTACATTAACAGGTTTAGAGGTAAAAGTATGTTATCTCCCCTTGTGGGGGATAAGTCCAGCTGATCTAGTGCGTTAGAACTGATGAAGTCAAGGAATTGTTGGGTGAGTACATTAGTGCAGGAATAGTTCACCCAGCTTATGGTGGGGTAGTTGAAGTTATCAAATATCAGGGTGTTAGGGGATACCTTGATGGAGTCACGTAGGTTCAGGTAGGAGGTGAGGGTGTCCTGAGACATGGAGGGGGGTCTATAGCTGACTATAACTTGGGTGGGTGTTTTGCCAACTGTCAATTGCACCTAGATTAATTCCAGTGCACCCTGTTGGTAAACCAGTATGGAGATGTGCCTGTCCTTAATGATCCTTAAAACATAGTTGATGTTATTATAAGATCTCCTCTGAATATTTAAAGAAATGTATCATGAATCCTATCTACTCCATCTGCCTTGTGCTCACCTTCCAGTTTCTAAATTCTTACAAAAGCATTCCCTTTACAAAAGAATGGGAATCACCCCTCTTTTCATGGGTACTTCTGTGAACCATCTTCAGTAAATTTACTTTGTTTTACATTGTGAATAAACACATGTATTTATTTGGCAGACCTGCAATTTTACCAGTCTTTTTTTGCCCAAATACTAGCCATTTTTTTATTTTACTATATGGTTCTTGGTCTTTGTTTTCTCATTTTAGCTACCACCCTTTAGTGAACACGTTTACTTTAGATTACATTTTGCTGTCCTGACTGCCTTCTCATTTAATCTCTGTCCTCTTCCTTCTTTGTTTTTTTACATTTCATAAATGTGTTTTCTCAAGCCTTTAATGCAACTTCATTTATTACCAACAACTTTGTTCTTCTTTTTATATGCATATATTGCTCGTAGAGCTACACTGCTACTGTAATAGCAGTATTGATCTTAAAATCATTTTGTAAAAGACTTCCCTCTTAATCTACACAAGTTTCAATTCTGATTCCTACAGCATGTGGTACCTTTTTTGTGATGAGCATTATTCTGGTACAGTTACAGTTCTGGATCCATCATTAGAGCACTTCTCCTCTTTCTACCTATTAGTACTGCCACCACAATTGTCATGCTTGCTGACATAACAGCTTTGGAAACTTTGCATTCTTTTAGTTTTACTTCGGTTGTGACAGCAAGCATTACTTATGTAGAAATATTATGTTTTGGTTGTTGCCTTGCTACCAGGAAAGCACTGCCTACTGCCAAATTTCATTGCTTGTTATGTCTTTCTCAGGATTGCTTCATTTATCTAGCCTATAGACACCTAGCCAATAAAGCAGATGGACGCACAGCACTTTCTAGGAGCTGATTTTTTAACTTGGTGAGTCAACTGATCCTTCTCACACCCTTTCAGCCAGGATCTGGGCCATATGTAGGAGAAATACAAGATATATATATATATATATATATATATATATATATACACATATGTGTGTGTGTGTGTGTGTGTGTGTGTGTGTGTGTGTGTGTGTGTGTGTGTGTGTGTGTTGTGTGTGTGGAAATTTAGTATAGTCAATGAACAAGCATGTTCCTAGAAGATCAAAGGAAACCAGAGTACCAAAAGTAAATGCATACAGACACAATGAAAACATGTAAAGCTCTATACATACAGTAACGAGAGGTCAGAAATGAACCCCAGAGCTGTGAGATCTTGTCACAAAGTAAACATGCTGAAGAGAAAGCTTGGAGTACAGATAGTAAAATAAAAATAGTAACTAACTGCTTGAAATAACAAAGGAAGTAACATTTTAAGCATGAAATGGCAGCAGTAATCGTATTTCTGACAGAAGGAGGATGAACATGGCAAAGATCAGTTTTGAAATGAAATGCTTATTATGTTCTGGTTTCATTTTTCAAAATCAGACACTGCCTCCATTCTCCAAGTGTCATAGATGGAGCTACAGTTGACTGATATCAAAGGTACAAAAGAGGTATGTTTTAAAATTGCATCTACATATTCAAAGTGACTGAATCTCTCTGTTGAAAAAAACAGTGTGCTGCAACATAGCTAATGTTACACTGGACAGATACTAAAAGCTGCAGCTAGTTCTCTACTGGATGCAGATAAATGGAATATTAAACATAACTTAAAGCTTTACTGGAAGGTGAATGTGATAGAAAAAGGTATAAGAAACAATAGAGTACCTGATGTGATTCATACCAAAGAAGGACTTGAACTGCATGATATGAATGTATGAGGTGTCAAACGGTGTTCATTTGGGGGTTTCAGAATGAAAGGACCAAATTTCAATAGGAAAGACAACAATAAGGGAAATGGATAATGTATAATTGATTATAATGTACTCTTAACAGTGGGGGTAGGCTAGTTTTAAAGATGCCATAATGGAGTATAATATGCTCCTAACAGTGGAAAAGTAGTTTAAAACACCCCTGTAATGGAGTAGAGCATTCTTCTAACAGTGGGAGGGTAGTTCAAAATAACCCCTGTAATGCTGCTAACAGTGGGAAGGGTCTATATTAGATGAGCGACCGTTCCGATGTTTGAATCATAGATGGTCGACATCATATGATCGAATGTTGGAAAGGTCGATGGTGAAAGTCAATGGCTTTTCATGAGCAGAATGGGAAATTTTCCCATTCTGCACTGAAGTGAGTTCTCGAAGTTGATATATTTAAGTAGGGGGTGTGGGGGGGTGCAGGGGGCTTGCCCCCTGCTCAGAGCAGTAAGGTAAGTTTTTTTTTTTTTATTATATAGTCGATGTTTCGAACTTTGCTCATATAAGTTCGCTCATGTGAGGTTTGAAGTTTTGAAACTTAGACTATATAATATAGACCCAGTGGGAAGGTAGTTTAAAATCCCCTCAAGTACAATATAACATAACCCTAACTGTGAAAAGATATTATAATATACCCCAATAATGGAATACAACATGATCCTACATTGGGAATACTTCTGTAAGGGAATATAATATGCTCCTAACAGTGGGAAGGTAGTATAGAATACATCTGTAATGGAGTATAAAATGCTCCTAATAATGTGAAGGCACTATGGAATACCTCTGTAATGGAATATAGCATGTTCCTAGAAAATGGGAAAGTAATATAAAATACTTCTGCAATAAGTATAACATGCCCCTACCAGTGTAAAGATAGTTAAAAATATTCCCATCATGGAGTGTAACACTATTATAGAAACAGAGGAAAGCACTATGGACAACTGAGACAATGTGGGGAAGTTAAAACAAAGAAACAAAAGATCTTTAGTCTATGTAATAATCTAAAACTGCATGCTGCATTTAATTGCTTACTTATTTTCAGCTACATTATTTTACTTAGTGGGTATTATTTCATGATGAAAAGCAGGAATAAATGAACTAGAAATGCAAACATAACAGTAGCTGCAGAAACAATGAAGCTGTTCCATTTAAGAGCAAGCAGACTAAAGTGCAACTCTGTAAAGTAATATTTTCATTTTCCTAAAGCTTTTGAGATGCTGAGAAAAATGTTTATTTCTTGGTTAAAAGTGTTACATTTTCTATTTAAAGGTATTACTTTGTACAATGTTTAGTTGCCATGCTTCACTGTACAAATGTTTGTTATGAATTAAAAAAGGCAGTTCTATGACTGATAAATTAAGTGATTTTGATAATGTAATATAGTGTTTCCAAGCTATACCAAGGTCTGTGACAGTACCACATTGTATATGTACCTGGAAAATAAGATATAAAACCATGCCCTAAGAGAGAAAGGTGGGGGAAGACTTTTCAGCAGACAGAATGTAATGGTAATGGAATTCCTGTTCAGTCATAAAGGGATGTCAATGGTTTTCCAAAGCATAAATGCTTTCTAACATAAATTCTCAAATGGATTCATAGGTTCATAGGTGTGTACTAGGCAAATGACCATTGGGGCCTTTTTAAGCCTTACTATGCATCCCAAATCTCTGACAAGTCCTGGTACCCTTGAAAATGTATAGAGGGGCTTGGGAGATGAAACATTTATGAGCAGGAAACCAAGGCATAAGTGCAAACCAGGGGTAAATTTCATGTTCCCCATCCAGTGGTTCAACTTACCCTTGAACTTGGTTAGGGGGAACTCTGCTTCACATGGATGGGGAGTCTGTTCCAGAGAAAGGATATCACAGGCAAGGTTTAAGTTTTTAGTGCGGATAATTCTGGTGCTTTTTGTTTGCAGATGTGCAGGAAGTCCATCGGGTGGGGTCTGACAATGCCTTGTATGCCAGGCATAGATCCCCCCTCAATAGCCTGTTGGAGAAGAATACAAGGATAGGGTTTTGATGTTGTCTGTATAGGACATGTTGTATATGTCCTGTATTCTTTTAGTGAGGAACCTTTGTGGATATTCCAAATGCTAGATATGCCTGGTTTGGTAATACTAAATGGGGCATTGTGCTCAATGACCGGTCTGATGAGCATGGAATCCAGTGGAACAATGACCTCCTTGGACCTAGATGCAGTACCATTGTTTATTAGTTGCACAATGTAGATTGATTTTCTCACTACCATAGACATGTGATGGTCAAAGGCTGATTACTGTCTACATGTGGCCCCAAATCCCTGACTATTCATTCAACTCTTAGGGGTGTGTAATCAATAAAGAGGTTATCAGTGATAACTGACTTACTGAAGGATACTATTCTGCATTTCTTGGAATTTAGTTTTCATCCATGGCTCTGATACTAGCTACTTGTCTGTATCAGCCCTTGTTGGAGAATATTAGTGTCTGTGGACGAATTCTATGACTGCAAATTTGGTCAGCCAGAGACCCTTCACAGTGGCCTTGACTTCAAAAAAGTGGATCCTGAAGAAGAGTAGTCCCAGGACCAATCACTCCACTGGTGACAGGGCTCTTTGTAGAGGTAGACTTCCCAGTTCTAACTTCATGGGTCCTGTCTGTGAACCAGCTGGTTATCCACCAGGTGGCGTAAGAGATTATACCTCTTAAGTCTGTCAACAATGCCTGTGTGGGTACTGTCTCAAATGCCTTGGTCTGATCAAGGCAGGCAGTGTGAACCATTTTGCCTTTGTCCATTGCTTTGATGACCTTCTCAAAGAAATCCACCAGGATGAGTAGGCATGAGCTGCCCTTGACGAAACTAAATTGGGTTGGGTCCAGAGTCTGAAGGTTTCCTATGTCATTATTAATCATTTCCATGATAATTCTTTCCATGGCTTTCCATATGACACTAGTGAAATTTGTGGGTCTGTAGTTTCCAGTGTCCGTAGCTGGCCCACCTTTATACAGAGGGATGAAGGTTGCCATTCTCCATTCATGAGGCGCAAAGTCAATTTGGAGGCTACTGTCAGATAGTAAAACTAGTAAATAGTAATGAATTCAGTACTTGTATCTCACATGTATAAATGTAATGTATAGTCTAGGTCTATTGTTGGAGCTTTTCTCCCCGGGCCTCTGCTGAAAATGGACATATATCCAGTTGGACTAGCCCGGTCAACAAATGTAAAATAAATAAATAGTGATTCCAGAGGGGCTAATAGGTTATATTTCATGCTACTTAGAAGGCAGCCAAGGATATCATCAGAGCCCATCAATGCAGTGTTCTTGGCTTTAGACAGAGCATTGAGAACCTGTTTCCCAGTGATAGGAGTTACATTTGATGGTATTTCCTGAGAGGAGGCTGGGAGAAGTGTTGCCAGCGTGTTGGCTATATCTTCTTGCTCAGTTTAGGAGGCTCCATAAACAATGAGGTCTGCAGACAATTATGTATTTCCTTTGAGGTTGCAGACATAGTTAAGCAATGCCTTGTGGCCATCCTTGGCCTGGGAGGCCAGGTTTAACTAAAATTTGGCTTTGGTAGACTTTATTTGTCCTCTGAGTTGTTTGTTTAGTTTGATAGGAGCACTTTAATCCTGCTCGGTGCTACACCTCCTAATTTTTGCCATGATTTTATTTCTTCTGTTACACGGACTATTGGTGTTATGATTCCACCACGGTGGCTTGTTTTTTCAGTTAGTTATTTACTTATTCCTGGTGCGTACAGCTGCCTCTCTGCAGCCTAACTTGCTTGTATAGAGTTTCTGTGAACAATTCAATATAGACAGCAGTGTTCTCTAGCTTTAGAGGAGCTTAAAATGTTGCCATGTTATCACTTAATAATATGAAGTTAGCCTTAGAGTATTTCCAGAATGTTCCAGGATTAACACAGTTTCCAGGTTTTATTTTTACTTCAAAAGAGACTGTTTTGAGGTCTGACCTTACCAGAGAGCACATTATACTAGGGGATGTACAACATTTTCTCATATTAGTGAGGACCATATCCTGTATGCTTGCACCCTTTGTCAGTACATTGACAATCTGGTCCAGGAAGTTTGTGTTTACAAAATCCAGGAATCGCTATGCCTGTACGTTTGATGTCAGACATGATTCCCAGTTACTAGTGGAGTAATTAAAGTCACCCATGAATATGGTATTGGGGTGTCTCCAGTAAGATTAAATAAGTGTTATTAGATTTCCTGGGACACAGAGGGGGACCTATAGCTTGCAAGGAAGTGGAATTGGATTTTGTCTATGGTGATTTTCAAATGGAGATGCTCAAGTGCATCATTCTATTAGACCAGCATTGATTTATATTTATTTTTTATGTAAATTGAGACTCTTCTACCTTCAGTCCCTGCCTGTGTAGTAGCTGGTCTAAATGTGTGGAAGGCATTAGAGCCTTGCACTGCCATGGTACTCTCTGTAGCTTTAAACCATGCCTCAGTGACTACATAGACTTCAGCATTCTCTAGCCAAAGAGAAGTTGTAGGAAGTGATGCTTCTTTAGAGTCCTAGCAATGAGCAGTAACACCTTTAGATTTTCTTCGTTTTGATTTGTTATGTCAAAAGAATTGTCTGGTTAGCATTGCCTAAAAAAGGCACTATGAGAGAGGACAGTATTTTAGTCAATATTCAAAAGCCTAGAGGGGAGAGGTGCAGACCATCCCCAGCAAATCAGCTTGGTCTGTTGACCAGTTCCTTCCATGCTGACAAATATTGCACTCCCTTGGAATGACACCAGAAACTAAGCCAATTATTAAAGTTAGTCTACTTCTGTTTGGTATTGTGGCATCATCCTTGAAGAAGGTGGAATGCTGCTCAATGCTAGTCTCATACCATCCTAGGACACATATTCTGAGAATGCTGTCTCTGGATCCCCTTTACTTGATTAAAATTTCACTTACCCAAAAGTTAAAAGGACAAGTCCACTTCACCAAAAACTTCCTTTCACAAACAGTCGGAACACCGAATTTTACTCCAGGAAAGGAAACACTTGGCCACCAATACAAAAAAAAAAAAAAAAAAAAAAAAAAACAAAGCAAATCAAACCACACACCCCCAACTAAATATACCAACTCCAAGATTGCACTATGGCAGGGAAAAGGGAAAAGTTCACCATGTTGGCCTACTGCCTCCTTTCCCAGAGTAGAATTTCAGTGATCCAACCATTCGTGAAAGGAGGTTTTTGTTGAAATTGTCTCATACTTTTAACTTTCGGGTAAGTGTAATTTTGATCAAGTAAAGGGGGATCCCTGTATTTATATAGTCTAGGCAGGTATGGCTCAGGTTATTTACACCCACATGGACTAGGACTGAGACATATTGATACTTGTGATCCAGTGGTTTGAGTGTATGCATAATATGGCAGATCCTAGCCCTTGATAAGCAATTGACCGTGACTTTCTCCTTACTCAACACGGTGAGACATCAGTGTGTTTCACAGTGGAATCTCCAATGACCAGAATGTTGACTTGTATGGCGGCTTGCCTTACATGCTTAGAAGTAGAGTGTCCATGAGATGTGGCTGTATGCATTGATATGAGTGTTGTTTTGGGGCTGCTGAGAGCATTTGTTATGTGTGCTTTGACTAGGCTGTCTTAGGAAGGTTACATTTAAGTGCCTCAGCATAAGTGGGTGGGTGTGTCTGGTTCATGCTATGTGTGTTTGGTGCAGTGTGTGCATTATTGACAACCTGATTAACATTGGGAGTGTTTTTATGTGAGAGTTTTGCCTCCCGTGACTTTGTGTAACCATATCTCTCACATACTTCATCAGTTTGCTTGAGAATTAGCAGGCTGTCAGTAAACATGAGGCAGTTTCTATATTACTTCAGGATGCCCATATCAACCAAGCTGGCTACAGAGATAGTTGGAAAGCTCATATCCATGGCAACAGGCCCTTTTCACTGATTTGACAGTTGCTTTGAAAATATAGAGTAATGTCAGCTCTGGGGTGAGTGCTTGTCACTGCAGTTTAGTTTATGTCTGCACAACTAGGCATTGATGAAATTTCAAGGAGATTTTTATGAGAAAAATGTCAACTCAAAATGCTTGCATCTATACAGAGCACTGCCAAACACTTGAGGGAAATTACTGTAGTAGACCATGAGGATTTATGGGTGAAGTATTTAGAAAAATACTCTGAAGTTAGGTTAAACAGTGGCTAATCAAGCAGTACTTACTGAAAGGAAAAAAATAGCTTTGTCAAGAATGATGATTCACCTAATTGGCTACTACCTGGCTACTACTAGTGCTGATCTCACCACAACTTCACACTGCTGGGATTCAATTTCATTTTGTTTCTTCTCTCACTGGAAGCAAAACATTAGCACTAACCCCAAGATGAGAAGAAGGCCATAGGCTCTTTGGTGATTATCAGTCTCGTCCCAGATGATACAAGACTCTGTAGGATTTTTGTAGCCCTTTACTGATGGATACCTTGAATAGCAACCATATCAGTCAGGAAGGTCCCACAGAGACACTCATTGCCCAATCAGACAGTCAGGAATCAATGCCCTCTGCTCAGTCTCTCACCCGGAGCAAAAAAAGCACAAATTTCAAGTTGGCACCTAGGAAGCAGCAATTAGACTGTCCAGTGATTAGGAACCTCCAGGCAATAATATCCCTGTGCTCCTCCTCTCACCAGGAGCAAAACGAAAGCACTAATCCCAAGATGACTACTGACAGGCAGAATGTGGTCTGTCCAATAACTGGTGGTATTGGAGTAGATGCTGCAGATTTTAAAGGTAAGATAAAAAGGGTCCACTTTGTAATTTCAAAACTTCAAACCTCGAACATCACAATCTCGAGGTTCAGATAAAAAAATAGTTTAATATCCTAAGAGTTGCAGTCTGCACTAAGCAGTTATATATGAAAGAGGAGGTAAATCAGTGATGACAGGCATGGAAGGCTGAGAATCTGAGACAGATTGAGGACCCTTTAGAATGTACATCCTACAGGAAGACCTGCTGTAGACATACCACAATATGAAAGGGTAAATGAAAGGATGAAACTGAAGAAGAAAATAGCTAAGTAAATGTCGAAATAGTGACATCTACGTTGAATCCTGACTGATGGAAGCATTACTTTTCCAAAAGAGTAGTGGCATCACACAATGACTTACTTGAGAGGATTATGGAATGGAAGTCATTTAGGAGATCAATGAAGCCTGAGGTTTGCTGGGAAGAAGGATCAGGAAAGGCAGTTATGCAAATTACTTCTTCAAAAGTCAAATAAACTCAGTAGAGATTTGGTTTTCCTTTGTTGGTTCACTCATATGCAAAATACATCCTTTGGTTGTTGTTAACATTATCACCAATGATAGCTCCCTTGCCAATATGCAAGAAAACTTCTCATCTTACATGCTGCACTCAAAATTATGAAATGTGTAGCATATATTTTCCAAACTCCTACCCATTACAAATGATAGGTTCACAAATATAAATTATTAATGAGTGAATTAAGAAGCAGACTATGTCTGAAAACACAAATACCTTCATATATTCTGAAATATTTATCACATTGGTATGACATATAACATAAACAGCTGGCAATGGATATTATTATTATAATGTATTTCCAGAAGTTACTAAGGCACTATGATCAGTTATACAACAAACACCCTTGTCTATAGAATGGTCTCCACCAAACATATCTCTAGAATCCTTGCTACAAAGGTGTGAAAAAAGTTTTGAGCTGAGCCTGATATGTGTTGCTGCCTTCACTGCACTTTTCAGCCTTCAGTACAGCTTAATCATATCGACTGAGTTATGTCCCTCCTTGTTGCACTTATAAGATTTGCTTCAACCTTTGTACTTTTTTCTTTGTTTTGTTTGCTTTTCCACTCTTGTCCTTGCTCAGTTCCCTCTAACATCCTGTTGTTTTGCTGAAATTCCCCACCCTTAATCCTTCTCTCTCTCTCTCTCTCTCTCTCTCTCTGTGTCTCTCTCCATAAAATGAAAGTAAAATTTTCCTCTCTATTCTTCTCAGTGAATTCTTTTCACACTTTCCTCATCTGTTCCACATACTCTTCTCTGGTCCCACATTGCTCTTAAGTTCATATTATCTAATTCAGTCCTTTACTTTTGTTCTTCCGTTTCCCATTTTGCTAGCACATGACACACTTGTGTGTCTAGCACTTTGTTTTCTAATGTCTGTCACCACTGATCCTCTGACTATGGTACCACTACTACTTTTCTCTATTAGATACTCATATTGGCCAAAGATGTGGCTGTGATTGTGTGTGTGTGTGTGTGTGTGTGTGTGTGTGTGTGTGTGTGTGTGTGTGTGTGTGTGTGTGTGTGTGTGTGTGTGTGTGTATGTGTGTGTGTGTGTGTGTGTGTGTGTGTGTGTGTGTGTGTGTGTGTGTGTGTGTGTGTGTGAGTACACGCGGTATGGTAGAACAACTGCAGCAAAGCTAAAAACCAGTTGTGTGAACATTGTCTCTAAATGATGGTCACTGTTGTAGCAACACCCCAACCCCATGTACAAAAATGAGAAAAAAGGTTGTGGGTGGAGGGATTGATGGTATACCTATGGATAGGGCTGTTACACTTGTCACAGTGGAAAGCATAGTTATTACAGAAAAAAATGAATGCTATCCATTTATAGCTCTCTTGTCATGAAATGACACAAAAAACAAGCATTAGTTAATGTCAAATACTACTTTGCAGTGCAGCGGTAGTGTTGTATTATGACGCAATGAAGTGCGGAGTTGATAGTGACAGAGAAACAACACATAATAAACAGCAGACTATAGCATTCACTCATTCTGCTCAAACTGTAATTTACTCTGTTTTGTAACATTTCTTATTTTAACTGTAAATACGGTATGCTGGTTGTGGATTATTTCATTCTTTGTTGTTAATGCACTCAAAAAGTTTTTTAAAGAATTAAAAGGTATTTTTAGAAAAGAAATGAAGTCTTAAATATGTACTCCATTTATATTCACACAGTAACCACTTGAATGATGTAAGTGGTGGGCTGCAATACTCTCCCTAAAGTACACAAAAGGTACCACAAAATGCGTCAGTGGTTAAATGGACTAATCATATACAGTAAAACCAAAGGTTACTAACCAAAAACATAAATCATAATGCAACAGTGCTGTAACTTAGCATCCCACTCCCCATGGGTATTATCAGAAGTAAGAACAACAGAAAATGTTGGGGGTAGGAAACACAAATAAAAATTAATGTAATTTCCAAAGAATCAGTACATGGACAGCATATGTATTGTGTATAAAAAGGAAAAAAAAGAAGGAAGCAGCACTGTACTGTAGTGTTAACTCCCTCAATGAAGGCACAACTGGTAGAGTGTGATCAACAATAAAGAAGGTATTGGGGTCAACAAATAAAATGTACTACATGGAGTGTGCTGATTACACTCTAAAATGAGGAAAAAGACAACTCTGCTATGCATCACTGTCACATCAGAGAGGTACATAATGCTGATTATGCCCTGAAATTAAGAAAAAGACTACTTGTTATGCATCTCTCTCTCTCTCTCTCTCTCTCTCTCTCTCTCTCTCTCTCTCTCTCTCTCTCTCTCTGATATCAAAGAAGTCATTTTGTAGTGCATGGAGTACCATGATTATGCTCTGAAACTGGGAAAAAATAAACTCATTAAGCCCTCCCTAGCATGAGACCCAATCGTAATATATAGGGGTCCTAACAAAAGCTTGTTAAAAGTGCTATCAAAACTGGGTCTCACAGTAGGGGCTAACAGATTGCAAAGAATAGTAGCAGAAGGAAAACAGCTTTTAAAAGTTGTTAAAACTTCACTCTTTCACATTTAAAAACAGAAAGTGTGGCCATTGGTTCTACAGAGGAGGACTTTGTTTTGGCCTGTTGTCCATACCTCTTTAACTGTTCTGATTTTGCAGAATATCCCTGACAGTACCTCATATTTTTGCCCTGCCTATTGCAAATGTTTTGATTTTCTGGTGATGCATGGAGGTTTACAGCCAATCAGTAATACCAGACATTAGGGTTTAATACTTCTTATTTTTCATCAAATGCATGTCAATGCAAAATCTGTTGTTCTATTAACTTTTCGTAGGATCATAGGAGTTTACTAGGCTAATGGCTCTGAGGCCCTTACAAGCCTACCCAAGAGTTTATCCCCCAAAAAAAAAAACCTCAGTCAGCACCTGTTACCCCTGTCAATGAGGGACACAGGTGGCACCCCTGGGACTAATTTGTGGTTTCCCATCCACTCATCAAGGTTGTGCTTGAAGGGTCTATATCACATCGTCGAACTTGTATAAGTTAGAACGATGTAATATTGAACCCAAAAGTCCAAAACGGAGAAATAGCGAAGCCACGGCACATTGATTTTTTTTTCCCAGGGAAAAAAATCGGTGGTCCGTTTTTGAGGCTTTGCTATTTCCTCCACTGTGGTGCGACCTCAGAGTTTGTATATTTAAGTAGGGGGGGTGTGGGTAGTTTTAGTTTAAGGTTTGTTTTTTTTTGGGGGGTTTTTTGTTAGAGAATAGCACATTTTTTCCCTGGGAAAAAAATCGCTGTTCTGTGTGTTCGTTATTGTGAGGTTTCGGACTTTTGGGTTCAATATTACATCGTTCGAACTTATACAAGTTTGACGATGTGATATAGACCCGTACCTGAAGAGGGTCAACGAGGTACTCTGTTTGGCGTGTATGGGAAGACTTGCTTTTGAAGTGAATTAGTGCAATATTTACAAACTGTCCTAGTATTTGAACCTTTGATCCCCCCCATTATTTTTGGATCTGTCCAGAATTCTTAGGCAAAGCTTTTGAGAAGAATTCCTATACCTGTTTGACTGCAAGTGCTTTACACTTTTACACTGTTAATGTTTTACACTGCTACACATTCTCTTTTTTCTGTATCTGTTAATAGATGGAAAAGGTAAAGCTCCATGTGCACTGCAAGGAATTATGATCAGGTCACCCATCATAATCTTTTATAATGTGTTCTCAACATGGGTGTCAATATTCACATCTTGAGTTTCACTTCACTCCACCCTTAAGCTGAATTTCTTGATATCCAGGTATCAAATATAGAACAACGTGGTTATGATCTGCAGAGTAATAACTATGGAGGGGCAAAGGGAAGGCTGCCCCAGGCATAACCGGAGGTACAAGCAGTAGGTGAAGCAGTAAAGAAGCAAAGTTCATTCCTGAAGCAAGGAGAACAATCCAGCTACAGAAATGAATGCCGATACTGCATTTTTGTATTTGAAGTATGGCTGAAATATTGTTAACAAGGTGATTGTTACATTGTACAATTTCAATTCATTTACTCTTTGGCTTTCAACTTGGAGAACTACACAGGACACCAGATGAGATAGCTGCAATTCTAATGATCAGAGATCCAATCATAATCATCTCTGTTCAAAGGAAGTAAATCAGGAAAGAGCCCACTATACTGAATGAGCTGCAGAAATGCAGTCTGAGCATTTAAATTTGTAGAATGACAGAAATGTCAGTATTTTTAAAATGCTTCAAAAATGTAAGCAGTAATTTCTAAAACTATGTAACACACAAATTGAAAAATTATTTCTTATTAAGCTTAAGCGCACACACAAGTGAAAATAAATACCTCATGTAAAATGTTACTATATATTGTCATTATGTAAATATCATGTTACTGTAGAAATGGAATGGTTTGATAATAGGAATTTAACTTTTGTCTTTGGTCCTCTCTGAAACAAAGCATTTTCCAGCAGGGCTAATTAACAAAATTATGATATCTATGCATATTTACATATAAAATGTATTAATATTGGCTTTTTGGAAAGTCAGACTTTATTTGGTCAAGACCACAGGCCGGATTCACGAAGGCTTGCAAGGAGTCTAAGAGTAGAGTAAGACTCCATCCAGCCAACATGTCTGCTGAGCAATCCAGGAACAGTCAGCAGGGGCGTGCAAGAGAGCTCCTAAAACGACTCTTGCACGGACAGTGTTAGTTTATGCAAATTACCTCATTTGCTGCTGAAAGCTATGCAAATGAGGTAAATTTGTGATCCAGGAAACACTAACTTGTCCGAGTAAGAGTAGTGTTATTTGCAGAAATGTACTCGGTTGGCAACTGAGTACCGTTCTACAAATAGCAAAACGGAGCTATGACAGCTCCAAATAAAGGATGCATCCAGTTGAGGAAGCATGCCAGTGGCCAAATATACGGCCATTGGCATTATTATCTGTTGCAAAATAATAAAAAAATAATTTTTTTTTTCCTCGATCTCCGATGTTTAAGCATAGCGCAGCGCCACTCAAATGTGCGGCACTCTAAAAACAAAAAACAAAAGCCACAAATAGGTATTTTATTCACATGCAGGTGAATGGCAGGCTGAAGACAACATGGCTACTGAGTAGTGATTGCTAAGGAGGGAAGCTCAGTCTGAGAGATGTAACCAAGCATTAGTAGGCAATCCTATGCAAATGAGTATAAGGATAGTGAATCCAAAATTTCCCTGCCATGTGAACCATGTCCCTAGAGTGTAAGAGTAGGATTAGGGGAGTAACAGAGTAGAAGATAGGTGACATCATGAGGGGGTATGTATCAAAAAGACTTTAAGCTTATTGGAGCAGAGTGGCATGTGGTTGCTGTAAGTTACTCAGGACTGGAAGAGGCGTGTCTACAGTTGTCTAAACTGAAACCCAGAAACCGAAGGTGTATGCCATGGCTATCACTGAAGTTTCTTGCAAAGCTGCTTATACTGTGTGCGCGCCTGTAAACCCGTCTAAGCCTGTGTGCACGTGTGTGTGCCCGTGTAAGCCTGTGTACGGCTGTCTAAGTCTGTATGCACGAATGTGCACCCGCCTAAGCCTGTGTAAGACTGTGTAAGCCTGTGTGCACGCGTGTGCACTCGTGTGCATGTGTTTGCGCTTGTTTGCGTGGGGCTGCCCCCTGTAGAAACAGAAAAGGAAGGAAAGGAAGTAGTAGGAAGTTAACCAAGGAGAACTAGCAGAGCTGCCAGGTGAAATCAATCAGAATCAGCCAATTACACAGGCAGTACACTAGCCCAGCCCAGCACTTAAAACTCTGCAAACAACATTCCCCCATGTTTTTCTCAGAAACACTGCAACACTGCAGTCTACAAAGAGAAGTGAAAACTTAAAAAGCCTAACTGAGACAGAAAAATGTTAGGGGTTGCCATTACTATTATAAGGCGACATGTGCAAGATGCTGAGGGTGGTGCCATTGCCAATGCTGTTGAGCAACCCACAGTGAGGAAATGGAGAAGAGTATACAGACCCAGGGTAACCTACCAGGGGCTACATGAGCTGGAGATAGTGGACCGCTATAGAGTGGACAGAGATCTCCTGCAGCAAATTGTTGAGCTGTGCAGGCCACGCCTCACACACAGAACCAACAGAGGGAACCCATCCCAGTGGAAACCAAGGTATGTGTTGGCCTAAGAATACTAGCAACAGGTACCTTCCAGAGACCAACTGGTGATATGATGGGAATTTCACACGCATCAGCATCCAGGGTACTGCACTAGTTCCTGCATGCCATGTCAGCACATGTCGGTGATCATGTATATTTCCCCAATTCCCATGAGGTATTGGCAAGCAACATTAGTCTCTTCCATCAAATAGTGGAATACCCTGAGGTAGTGGGTGCAATTGACTGCAAGCACATACACATCAAAGCACCAGCCGGTGAGCGGGGTAGGGCCTACATCAGCCGCAAGGGCTTCCACTCCATCAACTGCCAGGTCGTGTGTGATGCCCAGGGCATAATACTGAATGTGTGTGCTAGCTGCCCTGGAAGCTACCATGATTCCCATATCTGGCATCTGTCGCAGCTGTACCAGACATTTGCCAATGGGAACATCCCTGATGGTCACCTAGTGGGGAATGCTGGATACGCACTGGAGCAGTGGCTGATGACAGCCATCAGAAATGCACACACACCTGAACAAGAAATCCATAATGAGGCACATGCACAAACACGAAATGTAATCGAGCATGTGTTTGGGATGCTCAAGTCATGGTTCCGTTGCCTGGACACATCTGGTGGAGCCTTGCAGTACTCACCAACTACATGTAACCAAATTGTCATGGTATGTGCCATGCTACACAATATGATCCTGGGAAAACAGCTGCAGCAGGAACAGCATGGGGCAGGGCCAAACAGCCCCCCACCATTGCCAAGGCCTACACAGGCACAGCATGACTCAGAGGAGGAACAACCTGAGCCTGCCCCAGTAGGCAGAAGGAGGCGTGCCCAGTATGCCTTGGCCTTGGCAAAGAGGCAACGCATAGCACATACACTGGCTCAGTGGGAACGCTGGAAATGATACCTCCCTCTGACTCGCACATAAAATAATAGGGATGCCTAACTTGACACTACCTGTTTCCAAACATGTATAGGGAGTGTGGTATGTGCATCCGACATAGGCAGCCCTGCAGCACCACCTGAGGCATGATTGCCATGTTTTAAGCAATATAAAGCAGTGCTAAGCAGCTTTTACCAATATCTAGTATATGTAAACAAAATTGCTCATGCCAACTAGCGCAACGGCGGGCAATGTTGAGCAATGTTGGCCAAGGTAGGGCAAAGTTGACCAAAGTCAGTTAAACATGCTCATATCTGCTTTACCGTTCCTTAAGCAGTCTGGTCTGCCCAGCTTGAAAATAAAAAGCAATGACAGGGCTTGAACCCAGGATACTGTGCACTATAGTCACAGTACTGAACCACTGAGCCATGATAGCATTTCAGTGGCACAGACACAGCAGGACAATTGTACACTAATGCAAACACAAAGAAATGCAGTATCATGCCCCTAAAGAGGCAAATGGGTAACCTCCCCCACACACCTATGCAGACAGAGAACATCAGGCTAGGCGGTGTGATGTGGGTTGTGTAGGCTATGAAGTCGCAGTGTAATATACGTGACATTGGACGCTAACATCTGTAGTACAGTAGTATGCCGCAAGCCACTACAATAGGCAACAGTACATACTGAAATGGTGTCCTGTTCATAGCAGTGCAGGCATAGCAAATGTGTATAAGTGTCAGGTGAAACCCACATCCTATGTACACCCACAGTAACAACCAGGTGTGCCCACGGGTAGAAATGTACAAAGAATAGCTGTCACCCCTGTATGTAGAAATGTTGATAAGTCTATACAAAGTGTCGCATGGAAGCCCTGCAGGCACAGCATGATCCCTGTTGATCTATGACACAAAGGTGAGCCTTGCTGTAAAAATACAACTTGATTTTCCATACACATATAGTATAAATGTCTATACAGGGCGTGCTTACACACTCCAACAAATGTAGTGGATTCCATTCAGCATCACACTGAAAGGTCATACTGGGCATGCTCACACACTTAAAGAAACAAAGCAAATGACAGGCAGCAACATACTTAAAGGTCATACTGGGCATGCTCACACACTTAGACTAAATACGGATGTGATAATAAGGGATCTATGGACAAATGTGGATAGTCATCTCTACTTCCAGAAACACATTCACAAAGTGGTTGGAAAATCATGCTATGTGTACACACAAACTGCCAAGGTCTGTGCATGTAGGTCAAAGGAGGTTCCCACTACTCAGCAGTCATCAGACCTGTCAGAGAGTACCACAACACACTTGCGATGAATCCGACTAGGCACGTTCAGCAGCTAGAAAGACCAATGAAGTATCATAACAAGAGGATTACTGGCCTCAAATAGTCGCCCCATGCAACAAGACTGAATGTAACCCAATCTGTACTCTATTGCATACTGTCTACTCAGGAGATTTCTGCCCAACAGACAGGTTCATGTCATGGTTACACTCAGATCTGTTCTGAGTTACATCTCAATGGCAGTAAATGTACAGAGCCAACTAATATTGCCAACATCCTGGCAGATAGGATCACTGTTAACTTTACCCCCTTCTCACCCATGAAAGAGCACATCTCTATAATGGAAGACTGCAAAGTTGCTGTCATCACGGCCACACAGGTAATAAACAATATCCAAAGCCAGTATCACAGCAGCCATGGGACCAGATAACTTCCCAGGCTGTGTAGTATCTACTTCCCTGAAGTAAACATTAACATGGCAACATGGCAGGTCTGTGGCTGCTGAAGTTTCCAGAGGACTGCAAACTAGGAGCCATAATTGTAAACGCAAAAGATGTGGACATCCTACAAAAGGGCCTCACTGAGACAGATGGCTGCTGTCAAAGCCATGGGCTCTAGCTCAATGCCAAAAGGTGCATTGTCATCCCCTTTGTTAAAACCTCTGTAGCCAAGAACTACAACAGAGGTGGTAGTATACTTCACACTGAAAGTGTGACATGAGACCTTGGGTCACAGGTGGACAGTGGATACAACTGTGATAATCACATTCCCACAGTAGTCAGGAAACCCTCCTATGTGGCACACCTCATCACAAAATGTGTCTCATGCAGAATAGAAGAGGACAATGTTCCCCTCTACTCATCACTCACTAGAACTATAATAGAGTACAACGCCACTGTTGCTATGTACCTCACAAGACAACTACAAGAACTGGAAAGCCAGCAGCAATACATCACAAAGAGCATTAGCGGCCTGAAATACATGCCATACACAGACCATCTCAAAATGCTCCATCCGTACTCCCTTGCATATCGCCTACTCAGAGGTGTTCACTGCCTAACATACAAAGCTATGTCAAACACAGAGCTGTTGGATATGCTCCACATAAAACACTCACAATCCCTCCAACCTTTGGACCCAAAACCATAAGTGAAATACAAAAGGAAGAGGTGTGCCCATTTACCTTATGGATACCCACACCTTCAGGTTAGTGGCACAGCATGAGGCCTAGGAGACCATGCAAGTGCAACTAACATTGGCCAAAGCTGCCCATCAGATTGTCGCCTGCTACAGATCATGTACCTTGTCTCAGGAACCTCACTCAGTATTCTGGAGAACAGTGGAAAGTATAAAGGTCCTATCAAACACCATTATATCAGGAGATTACAACTACCCAAACAGTGAGTGGTGGAATTAGTCATGTACATCATCCTTCACCCAATGTTTCCTAGAGTTTAAAAACCCTAACACCCTGGAACAGCTGGTCACCACGTCCACTAGAGGTGACAACATACGGGACATGATCATCACCAACATGGGGTACCAGTGTTCCACTACAGAGATAAACCTCTCACTGGTAATATCAGATCATGAAGTAATCACACTGGACATCCACATCTGGCACCCCCACCCAGTCAGTGAAACCACTATGAAGACATTTGCAAAAGCAAACTGCACACTTCCCAAGACCAAAGTGGAGTGTTCCAAAGCACTCTTGCTAAAGGATAATGGTATACAATCTGCAGAATCATTTACAAGTGCATCCTATGAGCATCTACAGGGATGCATGGAATGAGACATCACAAATAAAACCAAGATGCACTCCTCCAAAAATAGGACAACAATCATGTGGTTGTTGCCCATAAATAAGCTGGACAACAGAAGGAGGAAACAAACACATGATAGAGCCAACTTCACTAAAGGAAAGGCATCATTGATCATTATCAGGAAGAAACAATAATCGCTCATAAAATAATCCAAGGACAGTTTCAAAAGACAAATAACCAAGGAATGTAAGAATAACAACCACAAAGACTTCAGTAGCTATACCAGACATGTAGGTGTCAGCTTCCAAATATGCTGTCAGCTACTGAAAAAAGGAAATAAATATACCAAACCAACTTTCATTGCCCACATCCAGGGGGACAAGTTCAGTGTAAACTCCCCCCCATCACCCCTAAAAGGGCCTGTGTCCATCACAGAAGGATGCAGAGCCCCAGACGTCATGGACATGCAGGTAAAGACAGCCCTCACCAAAGCTAAGAACACAGCATCAATGTGACTGGATGGTGTCCCAGGCTACATCTTACACTAGGCCCATGAGGAACTAGACCCTCACCTACATTCATTGTCCAGACACAAGCGTACCACAGGCTATGTACCCAAAGAATGGCATACACAAACAGTCATCCAGCTCCACAAAGGGGGTGCCACAACAGAACATGGACACCATTGCCCAATATGTCTACTCAGCCTGGTCTACAGAGCTATTGAGCAAATTGTCATGGAACCCATAAACAGAGACATTGGAGACCTCCAGACACTGGACTCTCCACATCTTCGCCTTGTTAAAGTCAGATCCTGGCTCCTAAACCTAGTTGACTTATGTCAAACAGTTACCAAGGACATATATGGAGGTGAAAGTAGTCCACACAGCCCACCCGGACCACACAAAGGAATTTCCACACCACTCCCCACTCTGTCATCATGGACAAGCATACCAGCTGGAACATTAACAGCTATGTCACAGGATGGGTGGCCAAGTGGCTCACAGATCAAACACACGTGTTCAGTGTTGCTGGTGCCATGTCCAACTCTAAGCCAGTCACAAATGGCATCCCACAGGTCTTGGTCCTGGGACCCCACCTGTTCAGTAGATACTGCTCAGAGGTACAGGCAAGCATGGGAGGTGTATGGCTGAACAGTTCTGCAGATGAATGTTAACTGTGGTCCATAATCAACTGTATGGCTAACACAGACATCCTCCAGAAGTGTCTTACAGAGACAGATACCTGATGTCAAAACAATGCCCTGAAGCTGAATACCAAAGAATGCATAGTCATCCCATTTGGGTACAACAAAGTGCACACAAATTACCACATAGGTGGTAATCCAGTATGTACGGAGAAAGTCATTATGGCCCTGGGGACACAGGTAGATAGTAAACTCCCCTTTGATGATCACATGGCCAAAGTGTTTAGACATTCCTTCAATGTAGTCCACCTAATGTCACCTAATGTAACACACTTTGTATAGTCTGATGATATCACCATCCTACAAATAAACCTGTGGAAAAGATAGCTCACAGTAATGTGTATAGCGTGGTGTGTAAATGCATACTTCTATAGTATCATAAAGTAGTTAGGTAGTGGTATGAATCCTGCACTTGACAAGTTTGTGTGTGGTCTCCTTGGGAAGGAACAAACGTTTTGGAGAGTAGTAAAACACCTTAAAAGTGTTAAACCAATCACCATCCTACATATATACCTGGGGAAAAGAGAACCCCCAGTAATGTGTATAACGCATTGTGTTAATGTGTACTTCTCTAATATCATGAAGTAGTTTGATAGGGGTTTGAATCCTGCACTTGACAACTGTGTTTGTGTGTGGTCTCCTTGGGAAGGATCAACCTTTTAGGAGAGTAGTAAAACACCTTAAAAGTGTTAAACCAATCTTTGTCAAGTCTGATGATGTCACCATCCTACAAATATACCTGTGGAAAAGAGACCCCCCCCCAGTAATGTGTATAGCACATCGTGTTAATGCGTATTCCTCTAGTGTCATGAAGCAGTTAGGTAGGGGTTTGAATCCTGCACTTAACAACTGTGTTTGTGTGTGGTTTCCTTGGGAAGGAGCAGCCTTTTAGGAGAGTAGTAAAACACCTTAAAAGTGTTAAACCATTCTTTGTCAAGTCTGATGATGTCACCATCCTACAAATATACCTGTGGAAAAGAGAACCCCCAGTACTGTGTATAGTGCATTGTGTTAATGCATACTCCTCTAGTATCATGAAGTAGTTAAGTAGGAGTTTGAATCCTGCACTTGACAGCTGTTTGTGTGTGGTCTCCTTGGGAAGGAGCAACCTTTTAGGAGAGTAGTAAAACACCTTAAAAGTGTTAAACCATTCTTTGATGATGTCACCATCCTACAAATATACCTCTGGAAAAGAGAACCCCCCAGTAATGTGTATAGCGCGTCGTGTTAATGCGTACTTCTCTAGTATCATGAAGTAGTTAGGTAGAGGTTTGAATCCTGCACTTGGGGAGTGTGTGGGCTCTATGTATGTGACAGTGTTGGCCAATGCATTGGGGGTTTTGCTTTTACCATCATATGACATATCAGTAGGCATTGCACATGTGAAGTAGCTGTGAGGCAAATACATATACGTACATGTTACCTCAATTATTGCATGTGTGTGAACTCTGCTTTATCCAAGTACACAGTTGTCATCTTTGCCAAACTGTGCTGCTGCTTCACAGACCTTAGGTCACATCTGTATGCTTGTGACAAGGTAAGCCAGTGCAGTGATGCCTGGCCTAGGTCATCCGTGTCACACACACTCATTACGGTTTCTATTGAATTGTGTGAGTGAGGGTTTATGGCCGAGGCATATGTTAGACCTGTTCAAATGCAGCAGAGTCTGTCAGTAATGACTATGCATTATAGGTGTCCAACAATCTTTGTCGACATGCATGCAGACCCCTTCTTGCTTATGTGATCCACCAAGGGATTTCAAAATACCTTAGGGAATGTGATTATCAAAGGAGAGATGACGTAACACTAGGTTGCATGTACACATCGGTACCTGTTCATCATGTTGGTGGCTACTACCTATGTGGTACTGTGGGGATACTATGTTCCATAAAGGTGGATGACTATGCTTAGTTTTGCCTATAGCTTTACAGCATGGGTTTGACAACAGGTATCTGTCTGTATGATACCCTTGTGGAGGATGTGTGTGTCACCTGGGGAATGCAGTATAGGCCATAGTATGCATTAGCACACATGGACAGACATATCCCTACTGTGATTGCTTGTACCTAAGAGAGCCATATGCCGAACAGGAGTGGTCTCAGTAATGGGTGCAGCTGAATACCTCTGGTTACTGGCATAGTATAGTACCTGAATGATCCAAATGTTGCTGTGTGTCCTACATCTGTGTGTCAGTTGTCAAGACATCATCTAACGATTGATTATGGTCAGGCTGTTGAAGTCATGTATACTACCAGAATGCAAAAAATGACAGATAGTAACAGTATCACCCACAGCACAGTGTCAAACCATGTCATACACACATGTGTAGTCAGGTTCCAAAATGTGTGTAGTACAATGCATACTGGCCACCAATAGAAACTATGGAGTGTTACTGTGTAATACAGAGCATGTCACCCTGCCCATGTGTCCACTATGCACGTACATGCAGACAGTGCACCTCCACCATTTCCACAACTGTACACCTGCAAATATGTGCTACACACATCCCACACATACTGTCCACTCTCTAACACATGCTGCCAATATTGCACACATCAGCCAAGTGGCAAGTGGGCGGACAATATACAATTGGAACTAACACTGGTGTAAACAACACTACAATGACAATCATAGCTTTAATGCATCATGCCTGCTCAGCTACACCTTCAAGCATATCATTACACTCTACTGCTGACTACATACTAACATTGCTATACTGCTATAAAGACACCCTGTGCATCAGCACCATGGTAGCCTGTTCCTGCATCAATGTTACAGATGACAGGAGGTGGCACAGGTTTCATCATATGCACAGGGTGTGTTGTTGGTCTGCCAGAGGCCTACAGTGAACCATCCAATTGACATGTATGCGTGTGTGAGTGTGTGAGGGGCAAGAATAATGGTATGGGCCAATGTTGATGTAATGTTTGCGGGTATGTGTTAGCCCTAGGTGTCTGGATTATGTCTGTGTGTGTGTGTGTCTGCATGCACACAGTTCCACCATGTGGCTGCCACATATAGTTACTTGTGGGACAGCCACAGACTGTACCTGCGAGGCTTTACAGATCACCATCTCTGGCCACGGATACGGTACCTGTGCCTGGCAGGGGTGCTACTGACACTATCAGGTAACAAATCAGACTGGGTACTATCCCCAGAGGTAGATGGATATACACTGGACCCAGGTCCCTGCTGGGACTGTCCAGAGCCACTTGCACGTGGTCTTCTAGGATGTTCTATGGACAGCCCACCCCAACATTGCTGGGGCTGGTACTGGCACTACGGGAACAGCTGTTGCTTGAGGGATGTCCCCAGTGACTGCCAGCTGCTGATGTTGCTGGCATATGTCCACGTCAATGACTCAACCATCCCGCACTGTCCTGACACATGGACATGACATTGCGGAGGACATCTAATGTCTCTCCCCAACGTCTATTGGTGACCTCAGTGTAATTATGGATGGCACCAGCTAGGTCACGGATACTGTCTATTATGGCAGTGTTATGTGCCCTCTGTGCCCTCAGTCCCTGTCTGGTGTACCGTTCCATACATGCCTGTGCCTCCATGACAGCCTGGAACATGCGTGAGGTTGTAAGACCTGTGTCACGTCTGCCAGTGGCATGATGGGCAGCAGTGCTCTGATGAGAACCCCAGAACATGTGCCTATGTGGTACCCTTCCAGACATATGGGTATGGCTGCCGTGTCGGGATGCATGTGCCATGGATACCACACTGTCCTGGCCAATGCCGACTCTACACTGTCCCTCTGCTAAGGGCATTGGTGATGGATGTATTGGCAGTATGACTGTGTGCATGGATGGGGTGGACACTTGTGCAGTGTCGATTGGTGGCCCAACAATAGACCCTGGCAAACATGCCTGTGCCTCAACACACCTATCATCATTATCATTATCATGCTCAGTGACATCAGTTTCCCTGCTGCATTGAACCAGCCCAGAATCAGCACCTGTGAGAGGGAGACAGGAAACACACTTTACAACCTGTACATGATGTCAGCACACATGCACACATGCACACATGTACATATGAACACATGCACACATGCACACATGAACACATGCACACATGAACACATACACACATGAACACATGAACACATGCACACATGCACACATGAACAGATGCACACATGCACACATGCACACATGCACACAAATACACTCCTCACTAGAACAGACACACACACACACACACACACACACACACACACACACACACACACACACACACACACACACGCACCACCAGCAATCCCGAACATACTCAATAGCGTGTGATGTTGGGGTACAGTATCACAAGCCAAACATTTATATCAAACGTGACAGCATGCAGGACGTGTGTTGCTCAACAGCATGCAGTGTGAGTGTAGACAGCCCTTGCTAATAACAGTATACATGGCCTTGATGCATGTGTGTTTTGTTCAGTGAATGGCCTCACCCTGGAATGCAATGTGTACATGGACACAACATTGCTGTGCAGGTATTAAAAGCCCTGCAATGTCCTGTGCACCATCAGTCACGGGTATGCATACCAAGGTTGGATGTGTATCAGTGTGTCACATAGATATCAATTTCTGATTAGAGCATCTGTGTCTTTAGCAGATAATTGTGGACACAGGTGTAGCACATGCATGCTATGTATACACACAGGATGAGTGGTGCATGTATACCTGATGGAATACCATTGCTCAACATAGCCATTGTACAGTGGTTATGGTTAGTGTAGGACATATTGTGGACATGCCAGTGCCAGCCATGACATGGCATGCTACCACACAACTGCAACATGAAACACCACACATACACAATGTGTGTCATGTGACCTATACACCCCATAGAATTACAAGACATATGTGTGTCACTTTCTACAAATGGTAATTGCTATGCATATTGTGTATAGGTGCATGTGTCTGCACACACACAACATTGAGGTGCATAGCAATTCATGATATGTGTAGTACTGTGGCCACTGTAACTGGATGGGGTGTAGTACCATGAGCCATCATCATGCAGCATCATGTGGTCACTCAAGGCTACTAATGTGTGCCAGACTGGCACATAGCATGCTGTACCTGAACTGCAGTACCATGGCTACATTCAACATTTCACGGCCAGTTGTTACATGGGTTTGTGAGGTGCCCAATAGGGGGCATTGCCTAACATGAATGGGTTATGTGTTGAAGAGTGTTGCACAGCCACATGTGAGGCATCTACCCCTCAGGTATATTATGTGTGCTGTGTGGATGAGGTTTGGGATACTGTAGTGTGACCTTACAGTGGGTGTCTGCATACGCCATGTGTAGTATGTTGATGTGTACTGCGTATGACAAAGGTGTGTATGCTGTGTGAATGTGTATCGACTCTGCCTAGCCAATGTCCACTACAGTGTTGCCACAATTGTGTGGGATGCTCTGTGTATTGTATGTGTTTTAGGCAGCTACCCATGTTACTAGGATGTGCATAGTCTCACAGCAAACATGTACAGCATGTCTTATGCATAGGTGTGTTACGTGTACATGGTCTACACCTCACCTATGACATGCACATTTAATTAGCAATATTAAAGGTATAACACACTCACCAGCATGGCTCTGCTGCCTTGCTGTCACACCAGAGGGACCTACAAGGATATCAGACACTTTGTCAGTGGCAACAACTGTGGCATTGCTACTGTGTGTTTGCAATCTTACAGTAGTACAACGGTTGACAGTCACAGGCCTTCAGATTATATTCCTAATTATTAGTATTGCACAACACTAGGCACCACATCGTCTAACTACACAGTACACATCTCACATAAGCATGCTCTACCAATAGAGGTAACAGTATTCTACAGCTATGCCATGTTACCTGCACGCTCCATGTCAACTTGCTGGGTGGCTCTGGCCTCCATGATGATACATGTTACTTGTTGTGGTTGTTGTTGGCCAGGAGCCACCTGGCTCAGGAGCAGCTCCTCCACTCTGGTGAGGGGGGATGGATGCCTACCCCCCCACCTGTGGCAAGCTGTTGTCTGTGGATATCAGACGCATGCTGCCGGACATGTCTAATTAAATCACTGCAGTGATGGCGTACCTGCTCACATGTCCGGTTATGCATGCCTATGTCATTTACCCTACGGACAAGATCTTGCCACAGCGCAGACCGCTCATGCTGGTCCTGGCTGGTTCTGGAGAACAGCAGCAAATAGTGCTGCATCAAGCTCGCTGTGATGGCTTCTTCCTCAGCCGTGTTATATGCAGGGTTACGATGGTGGGACATTACCCTGGAAGACAATGAAACAATATGTGTGAGCAAGTCATGTGGCACACGTAACATTCTAAAGTACAGATATCAATTAACTGCCATATATAGCAACCTATTGGCTGTCAGAAGATACACACTTTCAATACCACATATCAGTTCTCAACCCACAGATGCCTGACAGTGCCTGGCACACTCTATATATCAAACCATGTTTTGCACAGCAGCAAAGTTATAACAGTATGTAAGACTGTACAACAGTACATGACACACTGTATGTGACACAATGCACCACCTAGCCACAGGAGGTATATATCATGCTAATGCATCATGAAATATGTAATCCATTGCAATGATTGTAAAGTCCACTGACAGTATTACCAGTATACCACACTAGTCGTTGATGGCAGAGCCCTGCCTAACATATGTGCACATTTGTTAATATAGGTGGCATACTGCTGTACTAGACTATACATGTTGCTAGATAAGCAGTTATATCCTGTAACACACATATGACTGAGGCCATGACACAGGCATACCCACACACACACAGCAGACATACATAACAGACACAAAGGTATGGCAACCCAGGTAAACTTTACCTGTGTACCTTACAGTACTGTGTGTCAGTAGTTACCAGACCTTATGCCTGAGGTATGTAATCTGTGAGGACTACAGGGAACACACATAACAGTGGTTCCAATAAATGTGCATGTACACCATACTGTGCTGTTTAGGCATACAGCTTCAGGTAGTGCTACAGTTCATACAGGAGTTGGGTTCACCAGCAGTAACACCCAATAAGCATACATGTACTGCTTTAGCCTACAATGGGACACTCCAGTCGACAACAAGGGACTACGTCAGACCGTATGGCATACTGCTTTTTCTGCCGAGCAATTGCATACGCATCTTTTGCTGGGATCACAGCTAGGACACATAATACCATGACAGAAACAGTTTCCCACTAAGCTATCACACATATACCGAACTCTGACACATTCACCAACACATTCACCATCACACTCAGTCAACCTCACATATTGATTATTGCAACAAGTACATGTGGGTGTGTATCACTTCATTGGTAGGTAAAAGCCTATTGGCCCTAGGGCCTATAGAACTGTAGCCATACGCTACCCTGACCTCTGGCACACAGGTAATTACATTTCACGTGGCTCAGTCAAGCAGAGACACTGAGGTGATTGCCTGTGTGTATTCACTATCTCCCATACAATCTCCAGAATTATTTATGACGACCACTAATTAGGAGCTTTTTTTGCTATGGATAGTTGGTTTGTTCCAGAATATGAGATGTCTCTGAGATAGGAATCTATCCCTTCAGCATGTGATGTTTATTGTGGTCAAAGGGTTTGGGTCCCTAGACCGTGTAGCTCATACAGATTGTGATCTGTTTACGTGGAGCATGACCAACAGATCTGGGTTTGACATAGCTTAGTATGTCAGTCAGAGGTCACCTCTGGGTAGGAGGTATGCGACACAGTCTAGTTGTGGGTTTGTGGGACAGTCTGCATAGGGCATCTGTTTGATGCCGGTATTACTCTTTGTGAGTTATGTCTGTGTCCTTTCCAATTGCTGTAGATGTCTTGTGAGGTACATACCACATGGGGCATTGTACTCTATGGGGAACACTGACCTATTTTTCCCTGGATGACACACCTTTTGTGATGATGTGTGCTACGTAGATGGATTACATGACTAGTGTGGCACTGTGACTATCGAAGGGGAGACTACCGTCCACCTGTGTCCCATGGTCTCTTATCACACCTTCGGTGTTGACTACCACCAATGTGGTAGTTCATGGGTACTGAATCTTTGCAAGGAGGGATGCCAATGCAGTGTCAACATTGAGTTTGAGTCCATGGCTTTGTCGCAAGGCATCTGTTGCAGTAATTATGACCCTGTCTCTCTCTCTCTCTCTCTCTCTATATATATATATATATATATATATATATATATATATATATATATATACACACATACATATGAACATCCATTGGTGTACATATAGATATACATATAGGCACATATACAGTCCACCTGTCATGGTGGGAATATCAAGTATGGGAAGGTTGCGAGGTATACAGTTATGTCATAACATTGCACCGTGTTGTGTGGAATGCATTGAAGGTGTTCTCAGCCCATGTAGCTTTAACAAGTCTCACTGGCTGCAACACTGCAAACCTGACGAATCATACCCAGAGCGTTTAACCACCACATGTCATATACCAGCACTATATGCTGTCTGGTCTGCCACACACTACAACCTACATAGAAATATGCACATAACAACCTTCAACAACATATATATAGCCACCTTTCACAAACAGTTGCAGTATGTCCCTTGCTCAATGCACATGTACAGATGCTAATATATCTGACACGGACAGATCTCTCCGTATGTGTGTGCCATACACACACACAAGGACCACACTGTGGTAAGTACATGTACCTTACAGCTGACCTGTTGGGCCTTGCTGCAACATGAACAGGTGTCACATGTGAGCACACAGTAATATTAGAGGATGTATACATAGCTGCTAATGCTGAATTAGCATACTGGCCTGGTAAAGCTGTTGCCAGTGCTAAGCTACACATTAATATGACTATCATGCATTTGTTACTCTGTCACATACATGTTTGCATAACTGTATGGGCTACTACCCCAAACAGACATTGTACACACTACTGTACAGAACACTGATAACATGGATCAGATGTTTGACATTTAATGCTGAACTACATATGTCACTGTCACATCCCACTGCACACAGCTACACACTCATTTTCCCATGCCAGTAGTTATGCAGGGCATCTGTGCATCGATACATACTGCTGCCACATATGGATGATTCAAACTATGTAGAGTACTCTTCATAAACATCTACTACATTCCAGTAAATATATAGCTGTTACATATCTTTCCTTTGTATGTGTTCGTATTTGTTGTCGTATATCTTGGTATATTTGTTTTGCAATATATGTTTTTCTTTCAATATATCTTTTACTGTTCAAGATATTTTTTTTCAACAGAGTTTTATTTCAAAATATACTTCTTTTCAATATACTTCTTATTTCAATACATATTTTTTTCTAAATATTTTCTTTCAATATATATTTTTTCAATATATTTCTTTTTCAATATATTTTTTTTATATATATTTTATTTCAATATTTTTTTCAATATAGTTTTTGTTCAATATTTTTTTCAATATAATTTCTTTTATCAGTATATTAATTTGTTTTCAATATATTCTTTTTGTTATATTTCTTTACATTACATCACTTTTTCTTTTCTTTTTTTCTCTCTCTCCCTCCATACCTGCAATGGAATGACTGCATGTGTGGACAGCAAGTACAGACTGCTTTTATAGGTATCTGCACATGTGCATGTGATGGCCTCTGTACCAATTGGTGGCCACCATTTGGCAATTGCATGCAGCCTGATGTGTGGTACTTGCAGTACTCACTGTCATAGCAACCCAGTGCTATAAATTGCTAAGTCAGGTAGGTGTAGGCCTTTCAGAATTCCAAAGTAGGGACCATGCTTGTTTGCTGTGGACACCGTTGTGTAAGTCAGAAGGTTGGTATACTTATTCTAACTGTTGCTAATGGTGTAGCCAGTTATTTGTATGTTGTACTCAGACCTGAATGTTGCCACTTCCAGTACACAGTTGACAGTGTAGAATTATACTCACCCCTAGAAATGCTAACACAAGATACATGGGAGTATGGAGTTTCTTTACAACTTCTACAATTAGTTGCCATACATATGCAGTTATTGAGATGTTTTCATTTGGCACATGAACTGTTTGGGAACAGCTATACTGTGGATATTAATGTACTCACTTCTGCACTGTTTGTGCTTTTTATTTTGTTGACATTATCACAGGATGCTCACGAAAGTGGACAATTCCAGTACTGAGTATGCCTACCTACATCCTTGCTGTACCTTGAACACACTGGTATTTTGTACATTTGGGTGGGGATTGTCCTGCTATGATACTGTGTGGGGGTTGTGAAGTGCTGCTGTAACATTATTTACTGCTAGAATGTCTGGTTCTGTTATCACAGTCATGTAATGCAATTCCACAACAACTGCTGGTAAAGTTCCACAGAACAGGTTTTGTGTTATGGCATTCCTAGCTTTCCTTTACATTCACACATTCTGATGCATGATATATATATTTCAGCAACATCCTGCTGTATATCTACTGTGACCTAGTGGTACTTCATGCAGTCTAGTGTGTCCAAGGTCCGGGGTTCGAGACTGACAGTGGTGTTTTATTTTGCTGCTGAGCAGAACAAGGCCCCTCATATGCAGGGTGACTAAGGCACTTTTAAGCAGTTGTAAGCAGGTTTGCGTGACGCTTAGCAATACTTAGCTAAGCGCACACATGCGGACACTCGCTCAAACCCACTTACTACTGCTTAAAAGTGCTTACTCCCGCTAACCCCCACACTCATTTCTTTGAAAGAAAAGAAAATGGGGAGATAGGAAAGTGGTGAAAAAGGGGCACAAAGAGGGAAAGACAGTAGGGAAAACAGCTTGGGATGTGCAGGATGGGTGTAGGGAAGGTCCATAGCTGCCCATTTCTTTAATAGCAACAGCTGTGCATATACTAGTAATTTGGAGGGAATTTTGAAACCTTCCACCCCTGAGAGAGGGGTGAGGACAATGAAGTATGTTGTACTGCCAATTGAATTTCAGTTTCTGTGTCCAGAGGACATTTGTGGAAAATGGGCAGCTATGTATGGGGTGTATTTTTTTTGTGGGAGCAGATTGCCCGTTTTTTTTTTCAGGTGAGAGTGGAATGTGGGGTAGGGGAAGTAGGTATGTTTTGGGAGGTAGGTTGGGGAGGTAAACAGACAAGACAAACAAGATGCATACTGGGGTGGAATATGACACATGGGGTGGGTGAACACAATTGACGGGGAAGGATGTTTGGAAATCGCAAGCCCATGAGCCCACAGATGGTAACAGTGGAACTGAGATCCCCACCCATGGGCAATCACCACTGCACCTTCACAGTCCGGAAGGTGGCTGTGCTGGGGCCTGCGTAGGAGGGGCAAGTTCACCCATGAGTCGAGCCACTCTTGCCTCGAGCTGGCATAGGGGATCAGTGACTGAATGCTGGATCTCCCTACGCATCATAGCCCGGACCCTTCAGAGGGTGACAGGTGGCCCTCCTCCGGCCATGCTTGCACGGGGGGTGAGCCCCATCCCCTGCAGTGCTTCCACCCAAAGGAGGCACAGGGCCAACGGAGGAGGAGGTCCTGGGCTGGGTACTGGACCTGCTGTTGCCAGGTGCCATCGCCAGCTGAGGTGGGACAGGTGGGTCCGCTGGGACCGGCCTTCCCATACGTTCTGTGTTTAGGTGAATTTAATGACAATATAGCCAACAGCATTCCAAATTAGTTGTAACAGCATGCAGTAATATTCCCATTAACCCAACACACCAGAGTTCCAACAGTTGAACAGCAAGCATAACACATGCATATATTGAACGACAGTGGACATTCCAACAGCATGTAGGAATGATTGGTGGCAAGAGGCCACCAAGATTGTGGTGTATGAACAGGGCACATGCATCAAAGTTATGCAGATATTTATAAACCAGTAGGACATATGTCCCAACAAATGTTTTGAGATTACACATACCCATTCAGGTGTGGAATTGCATTGTTTATGCACATACAGTAGGGTGTAAAAAGATACCTCCATTAACAACTTATATGAACTTATACTTTACACTACATTTCTATTGACTGCAGGTATATATCACCTACATGTATTATTACACTAGGCAATGTCCATTACATTGTGGGATGTGTTTTGCTAGTTTCTTATGTACCTGACCTGTATCTAATATACAAACTGTCCAGGATGCAGATGTTACTGCTACGTATTTATATATTTTATTTATATTCATATGTCTACATATCTGGATGTGTTCAGGTGACATTATCAGTTATATTTTAACAGCCCCCTACATTTCTAGCAGCGCACTGACATTTCCGGTGCACACAATTGCAAGCTACTCATGTGCCAGATTTACCTATACATGCCAGACTTGAAACTACAGTTGAGGACTGTATATATGCTTAAGAGATACTGGCACTCCCTTCGTCCTCTTTCTATGGGCCTACCCAAGTGTGGGTTGACAGCGCTTAATACAACACTACTATTTCTATACTGCAAGAGTACATCAACATTTCAAAGAAAGTGACACGGACACACTACAGGTATTATACCTTTATTAATTAAATTACACACTTTTCTAGTGGCTCTCTCATTTATTTGTTATTACAGTGCATGCAGACATCTTATTCAGGATGTATTATACCTTCATTTATGATTTACAACACTCTTTTTCAGGCTCTCTCACTTATTCTGTATAAAAATACCTGCAGATAAATAATTCAGGGCTTATACCTTTATTAATGGGTTACAACACTCTTTTTCAGGCTCTCTCACTTATTTTACAAACAGTTCATGCAGAGAGGTTATTCAAGCCTTATTATACCTTTATTATTGGGCTAAGACACTTTTTGTCAGGCTCTCTCACTTATTTTATATAACAGTACATGCAGAAAAATTACTAAACTGCCTGGTGGCGCAGCCTTAGCAGCCTATCTGCATAGGTTTGCTGATTCGCAGCACGGACACCTGCAGCTGTGAAGTAAATGAAGTGATATTGAGACATATACCTATCCATACTATTGACTACACTAGCAATTTTTACATACTTCAGTCCATGGCTACCTACTCAGTAGTGGGACATTTTGCATCCCACATGCCTCCTGTATCCATTGGTTCAGTTGGTCCTGCTTGCATCTCTTCAGGTCTGCATGGTGATGTCTAACCTGCTCACCAGTCCAAGAGATGCCTGTGGCACTGGTCAGTTCATGTGCGAGACGTTTCCAGGCCTCTGCTTTGTATTCCATGCCCTGGAACTGGCCCTGCAGGAGTCTAGCATCATGATGATGGATGAGGAGCCAAACCATCACTTTTGACTCCTCAATGCCCCACCGTTGCGCTCGGAAGTGAGAGCCCTCTCCAACACCAGCCATTCCTGCCTGCAAGATGGGAGCTACAACCAGTTATGGCGAGTATTCCCACCTATGGAGCTTAAATATGCCTCATTTCCCACACTTATTTGTGATTGGCCGGATTTGAAAGTTCTCAGCTGAGTACACACCTGCTTAGCACTGGGTAAACTTTGATTCATATTTATATATGTGTTGACAGTCCATAAACATCAAATGCTGTCATGGCTTAGTGGCTCAGTACTGTGATTATGGTGCACACTATCCCGGGTTCGAGACCTGTCATTGCTTTTTTATTTTACTACTGACCTGACCGGTAGGGGGTGTGGCTGAGTTTAGCTGACTTTGCTCAACTTTGCCCAACGTTGCTCTATGTTTACAGATGTTGCCCAGTGTTGCCCGACGTTGTGCTAGTTAGCGCGGTGCGCACCTCCACGCAAACATGTTTGGTTTTTGCTAGGTGGCGTGATGCGCAGCTCCGCGCAAAGCTATTGCGCTAGTTAAACCAGTGCTTAGCTATGGGCAATTATTCTTAAATGTGCTTAATACTGGTAACCGTTGCTTAGCAGTGCTTCACATTGCTTAAGATAGGTTACTTATGCATTCATTAGTATGCATGACCATTTCACTTTCTTATATATATTTAAAATATCGTTCACTACTACATAGGCCATTTTGATGCATTTTAATAAAATTTAAAAGGTAAATGTCAGGAATTCTTTTTATGCATGGATTTCCTACAGAAAATGGAAAGAGGAGTGGTGGGACTCAAACCGGGAATGCCTCCTCTTTGTGCGAAGGCTCTACCACTACACTACTGCTATTTGGCTTAATTTGCATATAAGTGGTTTATTATCCTCTTCGATGTCTAAACTGCTAACTGTAACTAAGCAAGTGGCACACCCGCACACACACGTGCAAATATGTGCAGCTATATCTTGAATAATAAAAAAAAATGTTTTACATTTTATTTCATTTGTACAGGGCTTTTGAATGTGGGGGAATGTAGTGTTGGGGGTATACACATTTGAGTGGACTTGCTCATATCTGCTGACATTTGCAGATTTAAGCACTTGCAGGGGTGTGGATATTTGGACTGCTCGGCAGTCTGACATGCCCCCTGCACACCTACATGCTCTGTGTTAGCCTGGGAGTTGATTCAGCCTGCCCTCATGCATATGCATGACACTCTGACATCATACTCATTGACGGCAGTCTCTGAGTAGGACTTCGTTCGTCCTACACAGAGGATTGCTGAATTCCCCCCCATATGATCAATTTTCTGAAAAGTCGAACTTAAGAAAACTGTGTTTTTGTAGGGGAGCAAGTACCCCCTCCACCCCCACACACCCCAAAACTTATATATGCTAACTCTGATATTGCACTACAGTGGGGAAAAGGGTAAATTCCCTGATCACCACTGTACCGAGATCTCTATACTAATACTCTGACTTTTCAGAAAGTCATTCATATAGTTTTGACCACATGAAGTTCCACTTTTTGAAAAGTCAGTCTTCTGAATGAGACCCATATAGCTAGATAGATAGAAAAAGAGAGATAGAGATACAAATATATAGATATATATCTCTGTCCCTATCTCTATCCCTATCTCTATCTCTCTGTCTGTCTATAAAAGGCAACAGTTTGGTCAAACATTCAGAATTTTGAACATTTGTAATGTTGGCACAAGTGATTAAATAGTCATATGATCACAGAATACTGGCATTACTTAGTGGAGTATATGGTACAATAGGGGTTGGTAATTTGTTGCCCTTTCCCCACTGTTGTGTGATCTCAGAATTAGTATATGTAAGTAGCAGCAGTGTGTGGGGGGTACAACCATCTGCAAAACATTTTGTTTATGTTTTTTTCCTCTGTTTTGACTTTCAAGCTTTTTAGATTTTTAGACTTTTTAGATTCATTTAGGTTTAATATTATGTTTTTTTATTTTAAAGAGTTTTGTCATTCAAATAGATCTATAGCTATAGATACAAATATAGATATACTACATCTAGACAACTGTACACACACACAGACACACACACACAGACACACACACACACACACACACACACACACACACCAAAACACTGGTGTACTGAGCCACTATCAGTGTTCACAAAAAATACACCATAGAAGCTAATGGTCTTATCCTAGGATTCATAAAAAAAGCATGCTCACCACAATAATTCTAAGGTTACTGCGGTGATCCCAAGGTGCACAATGTGGCCAAAAAGCAACTATCAATTAACTATCCGGAATCTTAGATCCCAAGCTTCTAATAATGAATAAACCTGTCAAAGGGAAAAACTTCAAAGACCAATTCACGTTAGGTTCAGGTATGGCACCTTTTATTACTTGCAGCAAGGACACAAAAACATGCACATAAAGGATTTTGCCTAACTACTAACAGAAAGTATGCTCTTCTTATACTGTTCTACAAAATGTTGCTTTCTATAGTTGACGCAATTAAACACAACTTTCTGTATTGTTCTACAGCAGATGTTACTCAGATTTTCTGCTGACATGACTGGATTTATGAAAAACATTTGAGAAAAACAACCTGACCTTGGGGGCTTTAGCCCGCTACAAGCTTCTATTGTGTAGTTCTAATACATGTGTTACATTTCAAGGTACTTTTCTAGCTTAGACACAAGTAAACGCTGATTACAATTCTTATATTTTCAAGCAGTCTTTGTTCTTAGTCTTTGTTCTTATTATCAATAGCTTCTGCAGCTGTGTATTTTCTCACAGCATAAGCGGAACTCCTTGTCTAAATCTCATAACATTAATACAGGTGATACATCTATTTACTATTTTCCTGACACAAGCAGAAATTATCTGCTTCCCTGTAAATTTCCAGAGCATAAGCAAAGATTATAACTGCGCATATTTCATGACAATACAAGATTGGAAAGCTTCTGGAGTTTGTACAGATTTATGCAGTGTGAAATAGAATAAATGTGTTAACCCTTTTCATAGGTTCATAGGTTCATAGGTTTATACTAGGCTATCTGCCTTAAGGCATTTATAAGCCTAGCCCAAGGTTTTGTGGCTTACGCCACCCCTTATATGAAAAAATACTGTACCCATTAGTTTGTTGTGCCTCTGTCCAGCAGTGACACAGAGATGATTCCTGGGGTAAACCTACGATCTCCCATCCACAGGTCAAGATTTCTCTTGAACAGAGCCAGCGAGGTGCTCTGCCTCACATGGACCGGGATTTTATTCCACAGCATAGGGAGTCTCTGAGTGATAAATCTATCCCTCCAGCACGTCCTATTTATATCCGTGCTAAGGTTTAAGTCGCTTGCTCTAGTGGTTTTGTTGGATTTGGATTTTTTGAGGTGGAGCATGTCCATTAATTCCGGGTTGGACATGGCCTTGTATGTCAGGCACATGTCACCTCTGAGCAGACAATATGCGACTGAATAGAGCTGGAGTTTCTTCAATCTGGCAGCATATGACAGATTTTGGAGTCCCTTTATCCTTTTGGTGAGGAACTTTTGGGGTCTCTCCAATTGCTGCAGATGTCGAGTGAGATACATCCCGAATGGGGCATTGTACTCGATCATTGGTCTGATAAGTGAAGAGTACAGGGGAACAATGACCTCACTAGATCTGGATGTGAATCCCTTCATGATCAGGTGGGCAATGTAGAAGGTCTTTATAACCACTTTAGCAATGTGAGTGTCTAAAGAAAGGCCACTGTCAACCTGGGTCCCCAGGTCCCTGATAACCTCTTCTGTGCTTAGTGGATTGCCACCTATATGGTAGCTTGGGGTTACCTTGTTTTTCCCGAAGGGTATGACTATACATTTTTTGGCGTTTAACTTCAGGCCATGGCTCTGGCACCAGCTATCTGTTTCCGTGAGTCCCTTCTGAAGGATATCCATGTCCGATGCACTTTCCACTATGGCGCCCAGTTTGCAGTCGTCTGCAAACTTTGTCAGCCAAAGTCCTCCCATGTTGGCCTGTACTTCTGAGAAGTAGATGCCGAACAATAGGGGGCCAAGGACCGAGCCCTGTGGGACACCACTTGTGACCGGCTTGGAGTCTGACATAGCGCCAGCAACTCTAACCCTGTGGGTTCTGTCCTTAAGCCAGTTTGCAACCCATCTTGTGACATATGGGTTTACATTTAAGCTGGTAAGTTTTTCTACAATACCCGAGTGGGGTATTGTGTCGAAAGCCTTTGCAAGGTCAAGGTAGGCTGTATGGACTGCCTTTCCCTCATCAATGGCCTTGGTGACTGTTTCGAAGAAGTTGACCAAGTTCAAAAGGCATGTTCTGCCCTTGACGAAGCCAAACTGGGTCGGGTCCAATGTCTGCAAGTCCCCTATATCTTTGTTTATGAGCTCCATTATGATCCTCTCCATAGCTTTGCAAACTAGACATGTTAAGCTTATGGGGCGGTAATTACCAGGGTCCATAGAGGCACCGCCTTTGTGGAGTGGGACCACAGTTGCCGTACGCCACTCCTTGGGCACGTATCCTGTGGTAAGGCTGAGATTAAACAGCTGCCTTATGTGCGGGTTTAATTCCTCATTTAGCTCATGTAGCACACAGCCGGGGACACCATCCGGTCCCATTGATGAGGTGTTTTTAGCTTTAGAGAGAGCAGCTTTCACCTGCGCATTTGAGATGTCTGGGAGGCTACACTCCACTGGGATAGTTATCTCTCCTTTAGGGGGGAGGGGGTGAAGTTTGCACTGAACCTGTCTGCCAGTATGTTGGCAATGTCTGTGGGTTCAGTGATTTTTGTATCATTTTGGACTAATTCTGAGCATATCTGGGAGTTTCCACCCAGGTTCCTAACATAGCTGAAAAAGGCCTTATGATTGTCCTTTGAATCCATGGCAATTTTTCTCTCAAAATGGGCCTTAGTTGATTTTATGAGTGCTCGTATTTTTTACTAATAATGATCAGGGGTGACTTCCCTTTTATGGATTTTGTTCTATCATGTAATAGCTTTCTCCTCTTATTGTAAAGTTTGTTAATGGCTGGGGTCCACCAGACTGGACGTTTGCCCTTTGTGGAAAGAGTCTTGGTTTTATTTGGGATTGCCTGATCCATGCAGTCCTGGAGGTGTTCATAGAAGGCATTTGTAAGGGCTTCCGCAGCTTGGGTTGTGGTTTCCTCTGGCTCAGGGGCCTTGAAGGATACCACACCAGTCTTGAGTAGTGTGAAGTTTGCTTTAGAGAAGTTCTTCACTATGGTCTTTTTGTTTGGGGTGGGGCGGATGTGGATTTACAATGAGATTAGTTTATGATCAGATCTCACCAATGAGGGATATACTTCGGTGTGGAGCATTTTGTCCCCATGTTTGTGACAATGAGATCTAGTATATTTTCTCCTCTCATGGGAACAGTGACTAGCTGTTCCATGGCATTTGAATTTATGAACTCCAGGAACCGTTGGGCTAGAAAGTTAGGGCTTGAGTAATGTTCCCAGTCTATATTCGGGTAGTTGAAGTCACCCAATATGATGGTGTTTGGAGATACATTTATACCCTCCAGTGTCTTCAGGAAGGCTGTGTGGGGTTCCTGAGTTTGAGAGGGTGGCCTGTAGCATGCTACAATTTGTAGAGCAGTTTTGCCTATGGTTAGTTGCACCTGGATGGTTTCTGAAGCTTAGTGCGTTGCCACCAACCTGGAGGTGTGGGTATCCTTTATGAATATGGATACACCCCCTCCTTTTGTGGTGTGGTCCGGGTTTTGGGCCGGAACGCATGATATGAGGTAAAACCTAATAGTGCCGGGGTGCTCTCAGGAGCCTTGAACCAGGTTTCAGTTACAGCACAGACATCGATGTTCTCCATACTGAGAAGGGCCTCGAGTGCGTGCATTTTGAGATTTAGACTTCTGGCATTGAGCAGCATTACCCTCAGTTTCTTCCCATTTTTGTTTTCTAGGGTGGTAGGTTTAGAATTTGAGCCTTGCCTAAAAAAGGCACTATGGGGGTGGCAAGAGCCTTAGCCAATATCCGGAATCCCAGGGGTGACAGGTGCAAGCCATCCCTTGCAAAGCAGTGTGGCTTGTCAAGCATGTCATCCCAGGCAGACAGACACTGGATCCCCTTTGAATGACACCAGACATTAAGCCAATTGTTAAAACTGATCATCTTGTCTCTATATTGTGGCATCATTCTTGGTGAAGGAAGGATACTGCTCAGGGTCAGGGTCATACCTGCCTGGGCTACATAATCGGAGAGCTCCTCTATGTCTCTTTTCATGTAGTCCAGGGAGGTACGTCTCAGGTCGTTCACACCAGCATGGACAATGACTGTGTCATATTTGTACTTGCCGTGGAGTGACCCGAGTGCTTGTGTTATGTGGCGGATTCTAGCGCCCGATAGGCAGCTTACTGTGACCCTCTCCTTGTTCAGCCTGGTTAGTGGGACATCAGTGTGTCTGACTATGGAGTCACCTATGACAAGTATGTTTGGTGTTGTATTTGGCCTTAAGGGCTGTGACTGCTTTGCACACTGATTTTGTGGTTTATGTGTTGCTTGTGGGGTGTCTTGAGGTAGCAGTTGTTTGGGTGTCTGCTTTGGAGGCCTCTGCTGTTTAGGTAAATTTTTACTCAGAGCCTCTGAGTATGTCTTTGTGTGTTTATGTGTTTTATTCAGTGGTGTGGTAGCATTATGTGAGGCTGGTTTTGTGGTGTGTGTGTAGTTGCCTTCTCCTCCTGTCTGGTCTTGCCAGTCCTGAGTTGAGAGAGCTCAGCCTCCAGTTTGGCTAAATAGCTGCATCTCTCGCAAGTATTTGTGTTATGTGGGAGGAGGAGAGGGTTGTCTGTGTACATGAGGCAGTTATAACATTGCCTCAAGATTCCCAGATTCACCAGCTGGACCGGAGAGGAGATTGACAACTGACCTTTGGACATGCTAGAATAATATTGGGAATTCCTTAATAATTGAAAACAAGGGCCAGTGGGGAGTGAGGGTGTAGTGCTTTTAATTTTTAGTGCTGACTTATATAATTGCTTTAGTGAGCAAGTGCCAGGTAACTTGAGTGCACTGTGTTACAAGTAACAATGCAAAAACGACAAACAGTAACTTTCTTTCAAGTGAAACAAGGAAATAAGTACAGTAAGCAATGCAGATATCACTAGTGATCCACAGAAGCGCTGAGAAGCTGCGTATTAGGTGGAATTAGCGTTCCAGGGAAATAACAAGCAAACAAACAACAAGCATATAAACAAAGCTAGATTCAGCAGGCCTGGATCTAGTCTATGCTACAGCAAACAAGGTGTACCAATTTCAGTAAGATACAGTTCAAATATTCAGGCACTATAAACCTTTAACCAGAAATTCCCAGCTCAGAAGGGCAGAATCCAGCCTCTTCTCCCACAAGAGTGCAGACCACGAACCTTCTTAATGTAAAATAACTGGCCTGAAGCCCAAGTGCTTAAACCAGAACTAATACACTTGGACACTGGGCTCTCAATCAGCAGTTCCCAACTTAGAAGGATGAAAGCTACCTGTCCTGCCACCACAGTGCTTGCCACAAACCTTCCTAATGTAAAACAACTGGTCTGAAGCCCAAGTGCTTAATCCAAAAGACTTAGAATGATAGCTACACTTTAATCAAGTTACAACCAAGCAGTAATAAATACAATTGAATACTTTAGAGAATGTCTGGATTAGTGCTCAAGTTACACAAACAAAGCTAGATCCAGCAGGCCCGAATCCAGTCTATGCCACAGCAAACAAGGTGCACCAACTTCAGTAAGAAGCAGTTCAGATATGCATGCACTATAAGCCTTTAACCAGAAATTCCCAGCTCAGAAGGGCAGAGTCCAGCCTCTCCTCCCACAAGAGTGCAGACCACGAACCCTCTTAATGTAAAATAACTGGCCTGAAAGCCCAAGTGCTTAAACCAGAATTAATACACTTTTAGAATAACAGACACTGAGCCCTCAATCAGCAGTTCCCAACCTAGAAGGATGTAAGCTACCTGTTCTGCCACAACAGTGCAGACCACAAACCCTCTCAGTGCAAAACAACTGGTCCGAAGCCCAAGTGTTTAAACCAAAAGGCTTAGAATGAGTTACACCAAGCAGTAATAAATACAACTGAGTATTTTTAAGATGATGCAAAAGTAAAATGAAGTAGGTAGAAACACAAGCACAGTAAAAGCAGATGAAATTTTTTTTTTTTAATCTGAACAAGTGCTGAGATCAAAGAAACAGATTTGAGTGCTGAAACTAGAAAACTGGCTAGTTATAAGAAAAAAAAAACAAGCTAGAAAGCTTCCCTCAAACACAGAAGGGCTTGGGGGCTCAGAAGCCTACAAATAGTCTATACCACTTAACAGGAAAGGCAGGAAATAAGCTTTATTTATTTTTTTTTTTTGTCTGTTTCCCAGATGCTCTCTTTGTACACAGTAGGAGTGCCTGAATTCAAACCTTAAATGCATTAAGCATATTACTAATACATACACTAATACATATTTTTCTAACAAAACCCATTTGTGGAAATGGCAAAGTCAGTGGTAGGATATTGTTTCCCATGACTGGGACCAGAAAAACTGCAAAGACAAGTGATGAGCAAGTAGCACGTATATGTCTAAGACAGTATGCATGCGCTACATAGTGATAGTATAAGAATGACTAGAAGCCACTGCAAATGGCCTTCAGTGATCTGTACGTCTACTTTTATTACTTTAAAAGGGGACAAAATGGGTAGTTAGGAACGTTGGGAAAGGGATAAAGCAAACAAAGGAACATATGAATATACAAGGACAGAAGGAAGGTAAGAATAAGAGTGGGGAGGGGGAGGAAGGAGGGTATACTTTTTTGAAGGGAAGGCACCCTTTTTCTTTTTCTTTTTTAACAGAAGGTTAGAAAAGAGAGGAAGGATGTAAGGGAAAGGCAGGGGATGGAAACAAAGTACAGGTATGGAATCAGAGACACACATACAGACATAAAACATGGGTATGGAATTAGAAATATGCAAACTAACATAAAACATGGACAAATACCAACAGGAGAAGTGCCGATAGAAGGCAGCGGGTTGACAACAGATATATGGACATACAGACAGAGGGAGGATAAGTGGTGATGGGAAAGAGGAATCACAGGAGGGAGACAACATACAAGGAAGGAGAACTCCATGAAGGAGGATAGGGTTGGTATCCTTCTCTTGTTACCACATTGCTTAATCTGACTGCCCTCCCCACTGGGCCCTGTCTGAAGTGGAACTGATGGTAGAGCTAGACAGTAATGTGACTCTTAAAGCCATGCAAGGACCCTCTCCAGGCAGAAAATGTGGCCTCCAGCCAATAGTCAGTCAACATCCCTGTCACCTTTGCCAACTACGACTGGGTGAAAAACTGTGAACACATGACAGTGGCATCAGGATGAACAATGCCACCCCTCCCATAAGCAACCACCAGAGATCACCAGTGATGCAAGCTGCTCCCCATCTCATCCAAAATGGATGCAAGTCTGGAGCCAGTGAAGTGCTGCTGGAGAAGACCTTAGCAGATGGCAGAGTGGGGACCTACTCTGCACCACTGGAACAGCTGTGGCAGATACTGCAGAAAATGTTAACATAAATGGGCAGAAATAAAACAACTACCATAAAATAAAATGATAAAAAGAAGGATAGCAACAAAGAGAGACTGGGAGGGAACAAAAAGAAAAAATGTCATTAGTATTACATCTGCTGGAGATGACAACTCAGAGTGCTAATTAATGTTGCACTATACAAGCACTACATATTCTAGTACATTCTAGTACACCATCTAAAATAGTTTGCCTAGGTGCATAAAGCCCAAAGTTCTATTGTAGGATGTGTGGGCTGGTATGCAGTGTCACTGCTCCTATTCCCTGAGCTATGTGTGGAGATTTGGAGGCAATGGTGCTGGGATGGGAATTTTGGACATAAAATATCATTGGGGTGGGGGGGGGGGGGTAATGGTCCTGTAGACTTGACAGAAGGGACATGTTTAATAGAATGCCATTTGCACTTGCACAGTGGCAACACCTATGCATCCTAACATTCCCATGATCGCATTGTGCTGTACCATTAGCGGAGAAGCAGTTGTGCCCAACAGTCACAACTATAAGCAGGTGCTTTGAAAAGATTATAAGGTCATTTGTTATGTACCAAGACAGATAACATGACTGTATTAAAAAAGGCAGAGATATTTCAGGTCATCAACATCATCATCATCATCATCATCAACCCTCCTTTTTCCCATTTTCTAACATGGGGTCGGGTGTTGCTTCAACTAACACCTTTCTCAGTTAATTGCCACTCTCCTACCTTCATCAGCCATGACTAATTGCCAAAGGTCTTCTCTCACACAGTCCATCCATCTCTTTGTTGGATGCCCTCCTTTGGTTTTTGCCTTCATCATGTCTGTACCTAATCATCTTCACCCAATTGTCCTCTGTTTTTCTGCGCATGTGCACAGACCACTACAATCTGTTCTCTTTGACCTTCTCTACAATTGGACCTACTCGGGTATCTGATCGGATGCTGTCTTTTCTTCATCTGTCCCACAGACTGCATCCTACCTTCCATCTCAGGCACTTCATCTGTATCACATCTAGCTTCCTCAACTGCTCTGTCTTCACTGCCCATATTTATGCACCATACAGTTGTGCTGGTCACACCACTGTTCTGTAAACCTTACTTTTCAGCTTCTTTGGCATTCTTCTGTCATACACTAGCCCTGACACTGTGCCAATTGTCTACAGCCCCTCTAAATACAACTCCGTCCTCTTTATTCAGATTTTCCTTCTCCTCAACCACCCCTCCAAGATACTTGTACCTGTTAACCTTTTCCACTATTTTCCCTTCTGTCTCATTTCTCAGCTTCTTCTGATTCCCCATTTACTGCCATTACAAATGTATTATTTGCAGTCAGTTTTATCCTGTGTGTACCTTTTTTTGCATTCTTCCACTATCTTTTGCTGAAGTTTTTGTTCAAAGACAGCCTGTAATGCCACATCATCTACATGTGGCAACTTTGCTGATATGTCCCCTCAAAGCTGTTTGCTAAGTTAGCCACTCACAAGTAAGAGCAACATTGAATCTGAACCTGGATGCACTCTCTCTCCTATTGGAAACCCCTATATGAGTACAAACACTGTTAGTACTTGTGTTATTGGGTCCTTGTACCTAGCCTGCACTAATTCTACCAATGTTTCTGGGACTTTGAATTGTTAAAGGATTGCCCAAATCAGCATTTTTGGGACCTTGTTATATGCTTTACCCAAGTCTAAGAATATCCAGTTGGACTATGTCCTCATCTATGCTGGAAACATCAAGTCAGTTGTGCTGCACCCTGATTTGAATTCAAACTTCAGTGCTTAACTTCATAAAATACATGCATTCTTATGCCGTTTAAATAATGCAGCCAATAAAACAATTTAGAAAACAATTTAAAATAATTATCAACAATTTGAGTAGATAACTACCAGTTTTACCTTAAGAATGCTTGCTTACATTTTAATACAAGTTTCAAGCTGATACTTGCATTTATACTGGGAACTTTATCTTCACATAATAAAACTATCCAAGTGTACTCACACAATTCTAGTTCATTATCAGCATCTCCCCTCTTAATTTAAGATTCATTACATCAACTCTAAAAATACAATAATGCTCATCTCCATTCTCATGTCAGTGCTTGGCCAAAGCATTTGTTTGCATATTTCTACGAATATCTGAGTTATGCTCTATTATTCATTCTTTGAGCTTCCTATGAGACTTAAAAAGCATTAATTTTTTTTACAATTAGCAAGTTAAACAATATTAAAAGTATTACAAGTGTGAAGATATGTGAAGGCTGCCAGCCTAGCCAGATAGAATTCTGTAGATAATTCTGTCATCTGTAAATATTAATGTAAGCCACAGGCTTGTTCTCTTAAATGTGATATTGAACTGCAAAAATGTAACAACAGTGCACTCTGCTGCAACAAAGCTAATAAGTCAATTCTTTGATGTCAAAATTCGGAGTCGATATGTCTAGAGGGATGCATCCTGCCTATTGTTTTAAGACCAGAGTTAATGGCTAGAATTTGCATGTAAAAATGTCCTTTATTGCTCTTGTTTCTGACCAAGTGTAAAGAATGTAAATGCAGTTTCTGTTAGCCTGGGAACACCAGAGAAGTGTGAAGAATGATGTCATGTGAAGCAGCTCTGTGTTATCAATTTAAAGAGAGAGAATCGGAGAGCTCAGAGCATTTTTGTCTTGAGAACATCCAACATCACCAACACTGCTTTGCTCTTTATGTAAATTATTTAGAACTGTGTTTTCTCTTAGATATAGGTAGGAAATGGGAATATTAGACTAGTTTGTTTTTCTGTGATGTCAGAAAATTTGCTACTATATTATTTTAAGTATTTCTCTGTGATCTCTGAACCCTTGACTAGCACTGTGTAGTAAGAAGTATTGTCTTGTGTTTTTATTATTCATTATTAAATATTTTAAACCTTTCAACTGTGGCTGTTTTGTGTAGAGATAATCTAGGCTCAAAGAGTACATTGCATGTATATGGCGATACTGTACCAAGTCACTCTAATAAGCATTGACTGTTCAGTCAGACTTACCATTTGGATCATAATATTGCACAGTAATAATTGGACACCCTTTCAGAAGGGCCTTTGAGTAGCTGATATTAGTGGGTGGTGGCAGCTGGTACTACCTTTTAGACTGGGCAGAAAAGGGGCACAGCTTGAGAACCTGTGCTAGCCTTCCCCAGGAGTGCCTGTGTAGTTGTATATAATTCTTATCTCAAAGTGTGTGTGTCAGCTACTTGGGCAGAGACACAAAGCACTGGTTGGACAGAGAGTGTGCTGGAGGTTTTAGCTTGCCCACTAGGCTGAGATCTGGACCCTATAGCTGTGCCAGTGGGAGTCTTATTGGGGACCTGGAGGGAAAGGAGAGACCAGCCCCAGACTGATTGTGATCTCTGTGTGCTCTTAAGGGAAATTGTACTTTACCGTGTGTGTATTTATTATCCTTTCCCTATATGGATGCCCCTCACTGGTGTTAATGGTGAGGACTGGGGCTCCTTGATTGCTGGGTCAGGGTATGGGCATCATATATTAATTGTTGTCAGTGGTGGGATATCCACAACACATATTAATTGGTTGTCAAATACTAATTGACTTGTAGTGGTGTGGGTAGAGTGACTTCCTGTAGCATGTGTATAGTGATCACTGAAGGTGTTTTGTACTCTAAATCAGCCAAGCAGTGAATACTCAGAGTTCAGATCACAATTGTTTTCTTTTGTTAGCTTAGTTAGTCAGGGAGAGCAGGCATGTCAGCAGAGGAGTTATGGAAAGCTGACAAGGTGCCAGCTGGCTGAGATGTGCCAGGCTAGGGGACTGGTGAATTGAAACCTGACTAAGGCAGACATGATTGCAGCTTTGGTCACATCTGCTTCAGAAAGCAGCAACCAGGAGGATGATAAGACTGCAGTGGAGATGTACCACCCTGAGAGAATGGACAGCTAAACCTTTATGCAGAGAACTTAAAAATCCATCTGGAGCTAAAGAGACTTGAGTTGGAGGCCAGGCATTTGGAAACAGAAGAAGCTGAGAGACTGAAATGTCTGCAGGCTGAGGAGAATGAGAAACTGGTATGCCTGGAAGCTGAGGAAAAGGAGAGGCAGAGGCAGCATGAGAAGGAGATGATGACTCTTCACCAGAGTCATGGAGGTAATGGGGAAGGGAGTAACTGGACCCCAGAAGCACAAAAGGTCAGTAAATTTCTTTTGCAGTTTAAAGAGGGGGATAATTGTTTGATTCATATGTTTGAGAGGGTATGTAGACAGTATAATGTTGACCAAAGGCTCTGGGTACAGTTCCTGGCCCCCTTACTCCATGGTAAAGCTGTAACTCTGTTGTTTAAAATGTCTGATGTTGGCTGTTTTAATTAATTACACTGTTGTTAAGCATTGCTTGTTAGAATGTTTTAAGCTAACACCTGAAACTTTAGGAAAAAGTTTCATGAGCATAGGCGCAAGGCAGATGAAAGTGTGTATGAATATGTTACTGAAATGAGCACTTATTTTCATAGGTGGGTGAGTGGATGTCAGGTCACCACTTTTAAAGGGCTGGCAGACCTTTTGGTGAGGGAACAAGCTGTTAGCACTTTGCCTGAGGACATGAGGATCTGGTTAGCTGATAGACAATGTGCTACTTCAGATGAGTTGGAGAAAAAGGGAGACCTATACCTAGCAAGCAGGGCCTCCCTGCACAGGAAAGGGACCCCCCAGTACTGTTTATGGGTCTAAAGGAACCCATGGTAAGCAGCACAAACTGCCCCAACATAATCTTCCAGTAGCAGGGGAAGCCACTAGTCCAGGTACATGTCCAGGACCTAGGGTTAAATGCTTTGAATGCAACCAGTGGGGCCATGTGGCATGCAGATGTCCAAAGAGGCAAGCTGGGGAACAAAAGGTGAGAGACCCAGTAAGTGGGAAAGACAAAATGCCAATAGTAGGTTGTCTTGAGACAACCAGGGTAACAAACTACCATCCTGCAGATGTCCTGATAGGGAAGGATTTGGATGAGGCAGTACCTTATGCTTATGCAGTTACACGCAGTCAGGCTAAGAGACAAACATGTGGGTCTGGTAGCCTGGAGAGACACAGACAGACTTCATACTTGCAGCCAGGACTGATGAGGTGGTTACTTCAGGGAGGGAGCTACTCTGTAGCAGTGAAACTGAAGGTGAGGCAAAGCTGCTTGTGGGTACTGACGTTCCCTTGGACAGAGGGACTCCAAAGGTAGAGGTGAGTAGTAGTACCCAGGCTGACAGTGAGGCACCACTCTCAGAAGATGCCAGACTTCCTGTGGAAGGGGAGCTGGGAAGGGTTACCAAGAGAGAGTTGAGACAGGCTCAGCTCTCAGACCCTACATTGCAAGGCCTGAGGCAGGTAGCTAGTGAGGCACCTGATTCTCAAAGGAAGGGGGGATCTTTATATTGGGACAAAGGGTTATTGTATGGAGAGTGGACCCCTGAGGGAGGGCTAAAAAATGAGAGGGTACAGCAATTGGTAGTGCCTAGAGTCTACCATCTGGCACTTCTAGCCATAGCCCATGATATTCCCTTTGCAGATCACATGGGCATAAAACGTGCAAAGAGACATATTATGCAGAATTTCTATTGGCCTGGAATTTCTAGAGATGTAACAGGGTACTGCAGGACCTGTAAGCAATGCCAAAAGGTAGCAAGGCAGGAGACAAGGTGAGAGCTCCTTTGATGCCTTGGCCTGTGATTGAGGAGCCATTTCAAAGGGTAGCTATGGATATTGTGGGGCCTCTGAGCACCCCATGTTCCACAGGGGAAAAAGTATATCCTAGTGGTAGTGGATTATGCTAACTGAAACCCTGAGGCAGTGGCTCTGTCCTCCACTGAGGCAGAAAAAGTGGCAGATGCTTTGTTAGAGATTTTCAGCAGGGTAGGTTTCCCAAAAGAAATACTGACTGACAGAGGTGCCAATTCCATGTCAGACCTGCTGGCTTGTCTGTGGAAATACAGTGGAGTGAAGCACATGAAGACCACCCCCTACCATCCTCAGACTAATGGTCTTGTTGAGAGGTTAAACTCTACAATCAAGTCCATGCTACAGGTGTTTGCAGACCAGTTCAAGAGGAAGTGGGACAAATATGTGCCTCATCTGTTGTTTGCTTACAGAGAGGTTCCCCAGGAATCCACAGGTTTTTCACCCTTTGAGTTGGTGTATGGGCATAGGTTGAGGGAACCTCTAGATTTAATTTGAGATGAGTGGGAAGGTGAGTGTGAATCTCACAAGGAGTTTTTTGTGGCATATGTCCCAAACCTCAGGACAAGGCTCAGAGAACTCATGGGCTTGGCCCACCAGAACCTGGCAGAAGCCCAACAACAGAAAAAGGTGTGGTATGACAGGAATGCCCAAGCTAGAGAGTATGCTTTGGGGCAGCAGGTAATGGTTCTCATACCTGTCAGACACAGCAAGCTGCAGGCAGCTTGGGAGGGACCCTACAAGGTGGTAAGAAAGGTAAGTGATGTTAACTATATGGTGGAACTGCAAGGCAGAAGGCAGGGGCACAAATTGTACCATGTTAACATGATGAAACTTTACCATGCTAGGGATGCCCTTGTGCTGAGCATTTGCAGTGGATTGCAGGAGTCTGAGGGAGATCTGGTGACTGATCTCCTCAATGAGGCTCGGACTGACTCCTCAGTGTTAGGGGTAGTAATGCCCCATCAGCTATCTCCTACCCAAGTTCGAGAAATCCAAGCAGTATTACAGGAGTTTGGGGACATGTTCACTGGGAAACCAGGGTGCACCCACCTGGTGCAGCACCAGGTGGATACAGGACCCCAAAGGCCTATTTAGGCAGGTCCCTTATAGAGTGCCTGAGAGAGTCAAACAGACTCTGATGGAGGAGATATAGGAGATGTTGGAACTAGTGGGGATTCAAGAGTCCAACAGTCCCTGGGCCTCTCTAGTGGTGCTGGTGCCAAAGAAGGATGGCAGTACCAGGTTCTGTGTGGACTACAGGAAATTAAATAGTCCACAGAGTCAGATGGTTACCCTATGATTAGGATAGATGAGGCCCTAGAGCAGCTGGGTGGGGCTAAGTATCTTACAACCATTGATCTTACCAAGGGTTACTGGCAGGTGCCCTTGACTCCCAGTGCTAGAGAGAGGCCAGCCTTTGTGACTCCTTTTGGCTTGTATGAGTTCACAACGATGCCCTTTGGGATGAAAAATGCGACAGCAACTTTTCAGAGGCTGGTAGATCATATCCTAGCAGGAGCAGGAGGGTTTGCTCTTGCTTACCTAGATGATATTGCCATCTACAGCCATTCCTGACAAGAACACCTTCAACATGTCAGGGAGGTGCTGGGCAGACTACAGAGGGCAGGGTTGGCCATTAAGTCGAGCAAATATCAGGTGGGTATGGCAGAGGTCTCCTACCTGGAACATAGAGTGGGGAGTAGTAAGAGCAGGCTAGAACCTGCCAAAGTAGAAGTCATTCAGGCATGGCCTGCACCTGTTATCAAAAAGCATGTGATAGCATTCTTAGGGACAGCAGGGTACTACAGAAAGTTCATCTCCAGTTATAGTACCATAGCTGCTCCCCTCACAGACCTGATGAGGAAGAACAGGCCAGATAAGGTGGTGTGGACCCCAGCATGTGAGCAGGAATTCCATAAGCTTAAGGAAGCTTTGGGAGGACCCCCTGTGTTAGCCAGTTCAGATTGCAGCAAATGATTTGTTGTGCAGGTGGATGTTTCGAAACACGGGTGGGGGCTGTACTTAGCCAGATTTATTCAGAGGGAGAAAAGCACCCAGTGGTTTATCTCAGTCATAGGCTCCAATCTAGATAGGAATGCTATGCAGCTGTAGAAAAGGAATGTCTAGCCATAGTGTGGGCACTGCAGAAACTTCAGCCTTATCTGTATGGAAGAAAATTCACTATAGTGACAGATCACAACCCCTAACATGGTTAAACAGAGCCAGCCAGCAAAATGCCAAGTTGCTACGATGGAGCCTAGGGTTGCAAGCATATGATATGTCAGTGCAGCACCGCAGTGGGAATAGCAATGCAAATTCAGATAGTCTCTCAAGACAGGGAATGGGGTAATGTATACTAGATAGACCTAACCCTCTCAAGCAGCATTTCTCAAGGGTCACTTGAAAAACTAGCTTGAGTTCTTCATGGCAAGAGATGTGTGAAGATAAGTGAAGGCTGCCAGCCTAGCCAGATAGAATTCTGTAGATAATTCTACCATCTGTAAATATTAATGTAAGCCACCGGCTTGTTCTCTTAATTGTGAAAAGACTGCATTGGATATTTAACTGCAAAAATGTAACAACAGTGTACTCTGCTGTAAGAAAGCTAAGTCAAGCATTTCATGACTGTCTTTGATGTTAAAATTTGGAGCCGATATGTCTAGAGGGAGGCACCCTGCCTATTGTTTAAGACCAGAGTTAATGGCTAGAATTTGCATGTCTAAATGTCCTTTATTGCTCTGGTTTCTGACCAGGTGTAAATAATGTAAATGCAGTTTCTGTTAGCCTGGGAACACCAGAGAAGTGTGAAGAATGATGTCATGTGAAGCAGCTCTGTGTTATCAATTTAAAGAGAGAGAATCAGAGAGCTCAGAGCATTTTTGTCTTGAGAATGTCTGACATCACCAGCACTGCTTTGCTCTTTATGTAATTTATTTAGAACTGTATTTTCTCTTAGCTATAGCTAGGAAATAGGAAGATTAGACAAGTTTGTTTTTCTGTGATGTCAGAACTTTTGCTACTGTATTATTTTAAGTATTTCTCTGTTATCTCTGAACTCTTGACTACCACTGTGTAGTAACAATTATTGTCTTGTGTTTTTACGATTTATTATTAAATATTTTTAAACCTTTCAACTGTGACTGTTTTGTGTAGAGATAATTTAAGCTCAAAGAGTACATTGCATGTATGTAGTAATACTCTACCAAGTCACTTTAATAAGCCTTTACTCTTCAGTCAGACTTACCATTTGGATAATAATATTGCACAGTAATAACTGGACACCCTTTCAGAAGGGCCTTTGGGAAGCTGATATTAGTGGATGGTGGCAGCTGGTACTACCTTTTAGACTGGGCAGAAAAGGGGCACAGGTGGAGAACATGTGCCAGCCTTCCCCAGCAGTGTCTGTGTGGTTGTATATAACTCTTATCTCAAAGTGTGTGTGTGTGTGTGTGTGTGTGTGTGTGTGTGTGTGTGTGTGTGTGTGTGTGTGTGTGTGTGTGTGTGTGTCAGCTACTTGGGCAGGGACACAAAGCACTGGTTAGACAGAGAGGGTGCTGGAGGTTTTAGTTTGCACACTAGGCTGAGATCTGGACCCTATAGTTGTGCCAGTGGGGAGTCTTACTGGGGAATGGGAGAGACCAGCCCCAGACTGACTATGATCTCTGTGAGCTCTTATGGAAAATTGTACTTTACCGTGTGTGTATTTATTATCCTTTCCCTATATGGACGCCCCTCACTGGTGTTAGTGGTGAGGACTGAGGCTCTTTGATTGCTGGGCCAGGGTATGGACATCACAGCAAGTTGCTGAACAATTAAAAACAAACTCTCTATTTGTAGTGGGATGCTGGAATCTATTGTTGCTGCATATAAAATTACAGTAGCAACAATTATGACAGGTAAAAGTTCCCTGTTTATGTATCACACTTTTTACTGCCTGCTTTGTTTCCTTGTAACATAGTCGATTTTTCAAGTCTGAGCAATTCTTATAAGGGAAATATGGACTTTCGCCTATTAACTCACATATCACTGGCAAAGCCATTAAGATCCCCCAGTTGTTGCTAATAATGTCTTTAACGTACTTAGTCTGTAAATTGTAGCTAGTAATCTACCTCACTTTTCTTGCCTTATTTGACTGAGAGTTGCTATCTAATGATATTTGATCAGACATTGTATGCTTAAAGTAAGGTTGGCAAATAGTGTTCCTACTTTGCATTACATCACTTTTTATGCTGTTCAACATTGTTATGTCATATTCTCTTTCTCTAAAATCATTCATCATTTAGTCTAGTTGTTCATGACAAACCTCAGCATTCGTATTTAATCGACATGCCCGTTGGAACTGACCTTTAACTCTACCTTTGAATACATGTTGTCTGTGCATGCTTTTGTTATGTAATTAACAATTCGCATGTACTTCTTTTTTAAACATCCATCATTTACTGATATTAAAACAGCCAAAAATTCAGTTTGAGAGATGGAATACTTCATCTCAGATTTCAAAAATTCAGTAGACTGATTCAGTACCCCTTCTTTCAGTAAAAACTGCAATCTGGTTTTAACCTGCAATGTCAGTCCTTTGGAATAGCAATTGTACATACAGAAAATACTCAGAATGGTTTACTTTATTACAAAAAAAAGGTTCTTCATGATATGAACTATTTTCTAGTTGAGTGGGCAACTACCAGGTATCCCACTGAGAATCTGGAAAATCATTAGAGCAATATAAAAAAATAAAAAGGTAAAATCTGTACATATGGTTAGCAGGTTTTCTTTATTTCACTGTGTGTGTGTGTGTGTGTGTATGTATATATATATATATATATATATATATATATATATATATATATATATATATATATATATATATATATATATATATATATATATATATATATACAGTGGCGGCTGGTGACTTCAAATCACAGGGGGGCTGCAGGAGACGCTGAATGGGTGGGGTCAAAGGGAAGGGTGTGGTCAACCATAAAGGGGAGGAGCTATGCACAAAACCACAAAAAACTAACTTTAATTAAATACGCTGCCCTGGGTGGCAAACCATCATTATGAAAGTCCAATCAAGACAAAAATAAGTGTAGAAGAATAAAAATATTTCAATGCATTGGCTGCATGACAGCTTACTTAATATCTAGATGGAAACAAAAGGTTGTGAGGCATGAAAAAATAAATTACTTTTTAAATACATTACTGGAATGCCAGTCAAAATCAAGTATAAGAAAAACCAGAAGCACTCAACTCAAACCACTTCTCCTTGCACTGCAGTTCTAATTATAATATATTCAGCTTTATTAAAGTACCAAGCAACATGCTGAAAGTAGAAATCTATGTGATGCCCCCACTTGTAAAAATGTTTCTTATTCAAAAAAGACCTGCTGCCTGATAACTTGTTTCATGGGGAAAACATGATAAAAGTAAAAAATGAAAAACAAACAAGAAACAAGCTCAAGATACATTGCTTAAAGGATTACTGTACAGGTTATGGACCACACATGATTGGCATTCTGTTTAGTTTACGGGTAAAGTCTGTAGAGATGACTGGAAGTCTCCAACAAGTGTAATGAGCTTTTTAAAATAATGGAATCCTGTCCTTTAATGCCCAAGGCTTATACGTTATCTAGTCAAGTATTCTCTGCATGGCAACAACAGAAAGGCTTTCAATGTTGGCAATTCTTTAACAGTATGCTTATTAAAGCTTACTTGCATCTTACGATGTCAGACAAGCTTACCTTATGGTCATTAAAGCATTGCTACTTAAACACAGAGCAACAGGCACTTTGAGTAATAAGCATAAATCTGAGTAATAAGCATAAATCAACAGTACAAAAATATGACAGAAACCAGACCATTCTGCAAAATCAAGGACAGATGAAAAGCCACTGTAGTACTTATGCAGTGTGTCCTCCCCATCCAAGGTAGATACAACTACTCCTTGCCTTGCTTGGACACATCCAGAGTCACTACATGGGGGAGTGGGGTGCAACAAGCATGTCACAATTTGAAGTCTCTCTGGCTGATTGTGATGGCCCTGACACATTTGTCATACCTCTCAACCTCAAGAGCAAGAAATCTGGACAAAGCCATACACAGAAGTGGGACAAAGGCACAACAATAAGGGCAATTTTTAAATATTGCTCTAATAAACTTAGAAAGATAATAGAATAGGTCTTGCATTAGTATGAATTTTCTGAAGGGTATAAAATCTGAAACTCAAATGTCTGTCATTTTCTAACTTCAGTCTTTAGTGATTTGTCACTAATTTGCCAAAAACACAATTTTATGAAAAATGGACCAAAAATGTGATGCAAAAATATAAAATAGACACACAATACAGCTGCTACCTGTCAAAGAAGGGACACTTTAATATTAGTACTGCTACCTTGAGCAGCTGACAAAATAAAAGAATCTACATGCATTTCAAGTAATCTATAACTTTGATTATTACAGTTATTTCTTAATTGTAAACCCTCCATGTTTTCTTCCAAAATTGCTATTTTATGGAGGGATTATTAGGGGAAGAGCAACATTTTGAGCCAAAAATTGGGGACAGTTGAGAGGTTGGCTATGCCTAATTCTATAAAGCAATTTATTTGCATGTACCTCTCAACCTGTTAATGCAGTAAATCTGAACAAAGCCAAATATATTGGGGGCACATATAAACAGTACTAAAAATTGCTCTTGTATAAATTGAGACAGTTGATAGAACGGCTCTTACTTTAACATGCATTTTTATGAAGGTTATGAAGTCTGAAACTTATTATTTAGTGACTTCTGGTAAATCATTTAGGAATTAAAACTACAAATTTTATGAACAACAAACCAAAAATAAGAAGCAAAAATCTATTCATTCTTTGAAAATCTGGACAGTTGGGAGGTATAGTTCAGCTGGGCCTGTCTGAGTTTGCTGCCCACCACCCCACCCCACCCTGACAAAATAATGGTTGAATGGAGCCTCTGCAGCCATTCCAATGAGCCATTACTTGGCTATTTCACTCCATTTACCATAAACACTAATGTGCATACTGCTTTACTTCAATGATGAGTTGGACTTCATTTGAAAGTTTTATTTTGTATTTTACAGCACAAACATTAAGTCATCTGTTAAACAAAGCAATGCAGTCTCACAATGAAAACTTAGCATTAAAACTTCTCTGCCCTTGAAACTCACATTCATTGAAACAGCATTGAAACCCACATTCAAAGAAAATACATTTTGCCAGTGGCAGATAAAGATTAATTTTGGGCTGTTTTCGAATCATAGGCCCCTTGCATATGAAACATACATGTGCTCTTTGATACACCTTCCTCATTGTACTAAAATTATATTCCTTGTACAATACAGTACACTTGTTAGAGGGTGTTTTAAATTTGTTTTGAACATTTTTCCAGTAAGCAATGAAACAAAACATATACACCCATAATGGCAAAACTGCCCAGTTGAGAACATTTATCATAAAAAAGTCTACTCAGACTTCCACAGTCCACCATTATTAGTAAATATACACAATTCTACAGTCCACCATTATTAGTAAATATGCACAATTCCACAGTCCACCATTATTAGTAAATATGCACAATTCTACAGTCCACCATTATCAGTAAATATGCACAATTCTACAGTGCACCTTTATCAGTAAATATGCACAATTCTACAGTCCATATTCAGTGAATTCAGTTCTTGCCATAGCTGTCAACCTTAGCACAAAAACCTGGACAAAGCCAATAATAGGGGAATACAGTCCCAAAAATAGGGACAAATTTAAAATATTCATCTTATAAACTTAGAAAATTGCTAGAAAAAAAGTTGTGCTACTATGTATTCTGAAGAACATGAAGTTTGAAATTCAAATGCCGGTCAATTTTACTGCGGACAGAACAAAAACAATTTTCAGCAGAGGCATGAGGATTAATACTGCAGACACGTCTTTGTAAAATGGCAGGGCACCAGAGCAAATCCACACAAACACAGGGAGGAGATGCAGACTCCACACAGAAGCCACCCCAACCAAGAATCAAACCAGAAAACCTATAGCTGTGAGGCAACAATACTACCACTGCACCATCAAATCTGCAAGGAATTAAACATTCAGAAACCTGAAGTCTGAAATTCAAATGCCGGTCAATTTTACTGGACAGAACAAAACAATTTTCAGCAGAGGCAGGGATTAATACTGCAGACACGTCTTTGTAAAATGGCAGGGCACCAGAGCAAATCCACACAAATACAGGGAGGAGATGCAGACAGAAGCCACCCCAACCAAGAATCAAACCAGAAAACCTATAGCTGTGAGGCAACAATACTATCACTGCACCATCAATTATGCAAGGAATTAAACATTCAGAAACCTGCAGTCTGAAATTCAAATGCCTGTCAATTTTACTGCGGACAGAACAAAAACAATTTCCAGCAGAGACGCAGGGATTAAAACTGCAGACACATCTTTGTAAAATGGCAGGGCACCAGAGCAAATCCACACAAACACAGGCAGGAGATGCAGACTCCACACAGAAGCCACCCCAACCAAGAATCAAACCAGAAAACCTATAGCTGTGAGGCAACAATACTACCACCGCACCATCAATTATGCAAGGAATTAAACATTCAGAAACCTGAAGTCTGAAATTCAAATGCCTGTCAATTTTACTGCGGACAGAACAAAACCAATTTTCAGCAGGGATTAAAACTGCAGACACGTCTTTGTAAAATGGCAGGGCACCAGAGCAAGTCCACACAAACACATGGAAGAGATACAGACTCCACACAGAAGCCACCCCAACCAAGAATCAAACCAGAAAACCTATAGCTGTGAGGCAACAATACTACCACTGCACCATCAAATATGCAAGGAATTAAACATTCAGAAACCCTTAAGTCTGAAATTCAAATGCCTGTCAATTTTATTTAACATTTTTTAATCAGGACAGTCTGACTTGGAACAAATAAACAATTTTCAGCAGAGGCCCAGGAAGAAATAATGCAGACATGTCTTTGTAACATGGGAGGACACAAAAGCAAACCCACACAAACACAGGGAGAAGATACAGACCCCACAAAGAAGGAACCCCAGCCAAGAATCAAACCCAAGAACCTGCAGCTGTGAGGCAACAATGCTACTACTACACCATCAAATATCAAGCATTGCAACATTTACAAACCACAGATATTATGAGGAACAGATCAGATCGAATATGAGGCAAAAATCTGAAATTTTTTTACAAATGGTGGTGGGTAGGGAACTCAAGTCTTTAACACCTGCATACAGGGTACAGGGTTCAAGCCTGAGGCATTCCCTACCACACCACCATAAGCACCTGGGGCATTTTCACACACACACACACACACCCCCACCCCAGTAAAGCATAAGCGCCATACACAAATAAAGCATAAGCACCATACACAAACACACCAGTAAAGCATAAGCACCATACACAAATAAAGCATAAGCACCATACACAAACACACCAGTAAAGCATAAGCACCATACACAAACTCCAGTAAAGCATAAGCACCATACACAAATTAAAAGGCACCTTACCTGAATATATCCAGCTAACGTACATCCTTCCCGCGCAATACTGAAAGACCCGCGAGATCCTAATGCTCCTTCCCGACGAGATCCCTAATGCTCTGTCCCGAGTCCCTGCTGCCCGGACGCGACCCATAATCCTGGCGAGTCTGTGCACTGTAAAAGTGCACAGATGTCTCCTTGTGTCCCCCTATGGGGACGGCCGGACTGCCTTGAGCATGCGCATAGACCGACAGTAGTCGGGACTACTGCGCATTTTTTATTTTTCATTTTTCTTTCTCTTTTTTTTTTTTGAGGGGGCTGCAGTCCGGCAGCCCTATGCCACGAGCCGCCCTTGTATATATATATATGTGTGTGTGTGTGTGTGCATGTAGATTTATATTTGTATGTATATGTGTGTGTATGTGTATATATATAAATATATATATATATATATATATATATATATATATATATATATATATATATATCTATATCTATATCTTTATATAGATATATATATATATATATATATATATATATATATATATATATATATATATATATATATATATATAGTTTACTATCAAAATAATGAAATGCACCTTACCGTCTGTCAGAAGGTTGAATGGAAAGGTGCAAAAAGGCAAAACTGTGAACACAAACCCTGTTGACTACGAAACATTGACAAGTAGCTTGTGTTCGCAGTTTTGAGCATCGTTATTTTGAATTGGATCGCACGGCAGGGGGGATCGGGAAAATTACCTTTTTCCTCACTGTAGTGCGATCTTGGAGTTAGAATATATAATTTGCAAGGGGAGAGGCAAAACAGTAGAAATATATATGCCTTTAAGATGGTGTATTTTTCGGATGGTGAGCAGTCCAGTCACTGTCGAATGTTGATTCTTGCCTTCCAAACAAATCAACATTCTGAGTAATCGGCTTGTTCCGGTTTAGGGATGTGAACGTTCGTGGTTAGGGCTTTCAATATTTTGATAGTAAACCTACATATACATAATATATATATATATATATATATATATATATATATATATAGAGAGAGAGAGAGAGAGAGAGAGAGAGATATTAAGTAATAAAGTATTGTAGAGGTACCTATAACTGGGAGTTAGGCACCCCATCAATATTACTGGTAGTAACAAGGGAAACAGCTACCACAGTACCTTAAAAAGTCGGCTTACAGTGTGGCTTGCAGAAGGATAGCTGGCTGGAAAAATATTTTTAATACCTCAGTGTCAGCAAGCAAACTGTGCATTGTAGTTAGCATTCCTCAGTGGCACTGTAAGAAAAGCTTGCTAAAAGGGGCATTATCTCTCCAGATTAGATATATAGAAATATTTTAAAAGCATATAAAGTCTGGTAAACAGATGGACAGCTTGACAGATACATTGAACTGGTTTTCACTGACTTAATTACTGGTTTAAGGCTGTAATTACTAAAAATCTCTCCCATTTGCTGCAGTGAAATGACAGAGAAATACAACTGTTAATGAATCCTGACCACAAAGGTTAAAGCTATTACATCCTTTCAGTGAAGCATATCAAGGTGATACGCAGACCTTGTACAATTATTCATGTTCAAAAATATAACTATGTTCTGCACATAAGAATTCATAGCTACAGATGAAATGCACATATTGTGCTTAGTTCTATGCATTAAATAATTTGAACAATGAAACACAAGTGAGAATAAGTCAGTTTCAATGCCGACTATGAAACTAAGTGCCAAGTTTCAAGCAAATGTACCATAGTAATGACAAGCAACATAAAATATCAAATGTGATGTTTCCAGACTACATCTTAGTTCAATAAAAAAGGTTAACATAATTTTCAATGGATTTTAGCTAAACTACTTTCCATTTTGGCAGTGGCGGTAGTGTTGTCGCCTCACAGTAAGACGTTGTCCTGTTCGATTCTCAGCTAAAGCATCTTCTGTGTGGAGACATGCGTAAGTGGGCGTACCTTCGTTGAAGGTTGTACATCAGGGCTGGCAACTCGGAACGTAAAAATCTACTGCCAGTCATTAGCGGACCGGAGTTCCGCTGTGGCGACCCCTAACCGGGAAAAGCCGAAAGATACAACAACTTTCCATTTTGGTTAACAGTAGAGGTCAACTGTTAGGACACAAACACTAACAAAATGGTCAAAGAGAAAGTATATTATAAGCATATTATTCCTGTAAAAGTAGGATTTGCAGCAGACAATTACAAGGCAGCAATGGTAAATTTTAAGTAGTTGTCTAAAAGTTAGCCAAAGAACAACTGCTGAGAAAGAAGTACTTATGAGTTTAAAATTTCAAAGTGAATTAGAAAAGGTCAAGAAAAGGATGGTAAAGAAAATCTGCAATGACTGCTGAGAATTTTCTAACTGGCTGAGCTGGTTTGGCTAAAAAGTAATACCAATTTCCTCTGGGAAACATTGACAAGAATATGAGAAAGTTGTGTCTTTCACAAATATTAAGATTGTGGCTTGATTAACTGTCAAAATATTCAAACTGAAAAAAGGGTTCACAGGCAAAGCAACACCCTCAGAACAAGAAGCCTTTCAGAGCAGGAATGTGCATTGTTGTAAAGTAAGATAAAAACATGGCTACAGACAAAGCCTAACCACAATGTTATAACTATTTCCTTCCCCATCATTAATGCATATCAAGATGATACACAAGCATATCTCTCAACATCTTAGTGCATGAATTCTGGAGTAAGACAAAGGGGGGGGGGCATATTTTACATATTGCTCTTATAAACTTGGAAAGATGTTAGAGTAAAAGATTTCATGTTGCTATGCATTTTCTGAAGAATATGAAATCTGGGAAATTCAAATGTCTGTCATTATTTAGTGACTTCAATCCTCAACAATTTGCCGGAAAACAACAAATTGTATGAGGAGCATACAAAACATATGTGGCAAAAATCTGAATATTCCATAAAATACTGGACATTTTAGAGGTATGTACACAGACCTTGTCAAAATTAATTAAAATCATAAAGTTAATTATGGTTTAGAAATGTCAGTCATAGTCACAGATCAAATGCACATACTGTCCATAATTTTGCACATTAAGTGAGTTTAGCAGTAAAATATTTATCTCCAACTGCGGGGGTACGTCTGTGATTTTAAGAAAAGCTCAGCCAGAGCTAAACCAAGGGCTTGTTTGATCAACAGTGAGAAATAAGGGGGAAAAACTGAGTAAAAACTTTCTTTGGGGGTACAATATTGTTCCAGTACATCAGGGCATCAAGAGTATGTGGAGGTGGGTCATGTGTTTGCATTGCATTGCATTATTTAGCTATTATAGGTTCATAGGTTGGTACTAGGCTATCAGCCCTAGGGCCTATACAAGCCTAGCCATAACAATTCCCTGGTTATTTCTTCCCACACTATTTACTTCCCTGGACCCCTGTGTAGCAGGGTGACTGACGTGGCCCCCGGGGTGAATTTCCTTTCTCCCATCCAATCATCAAGGTTCCTTTTGAAGAGGACTAAAGAGGCACTCTGCTTGACATGTATGGGCAATCTATTTTGTTTGTTTACCAGGTTACCCTACTGGGGTTAAATCTATTTTGAGAGGTAACCCTGGAGAACAGCCCTTAAGAGACAACTTGGCATAACAAAGTACAAGTGACAAAGCAGTGCAATAACTTTAACAGAGATATTAACACAGCATATCTTTGTAAATGAGAAAGACACTTCAGGACGGAAGTGCTAACATTATGTACAGTTGCTTGTGGTATACTTGACAGATGCAGGGAGATATTGTCAGTTCACTGTAGAAGTATAAATACAACAGATTCAAATACCTCTCATATTCTTTGCTCAAGAATTTTGGGCAAAGGCCAAAGGAATGGGGTGGGGGTGCAGAGGATCAAAATCAGGGGCAACTTTTAAGTATTATTCCAAATAACTCAAAAATGTTAATAGAGCAACAGGATTAATTTCAACATAAATAAGAAGAATGAAACTTTAATGGCTGCTATTATTGAATGAATTTAATCCCCAGTGACGTACCAAACAACCAAAGGCACTTACGAAGGCCAGGTGAAAAATATGATGCAATATCAAGGACATTCTGTGAAATCAGGGACAGTTGACAGGTATGCAGATATAGAACTTAGCTGCTGGGTAAGTCTCTGTGGTTATGTAAAATTACATCTCATCCATTGCAATCTGGAATAGTTGGTAAGAATGATTTACATTTATTTTTTTGTGTCAGTGATGTTTTGCAACAATCTTATATGTAATGGATGACTATTCCATTTTTTGACAGAAAGATATTAGAGGCAGAGTCTGCTAGCCTGTTTAAGAAGAATTAGTTAGATGGCCTTTGTTGACTTCCGAGTTAGCAGGTTTTTGAGGACTGGATATTTGTTTCCATGCATATTATGTGTATAAATGCTGATTAGGTGAATTTATGCTTGATTTCCAGGAACATCCAACTTAGCATCTTTATAATGGGATAGTAGTGGAAGTGAGGTGGCTACCTAGCTGCAAATTTTGCTGTCTGATTAAATATAGATGCTAGTTTTTGAAGTTTCTTTAGGTTGTGGATACATGTAAGACTTCTGCTAGTGGCAGACTTTCAGCAAGTTTTTTTTTTGTCAGTCAGCAACAGAAGTCCCATTCTATACAAGGCACCCATCTTCTTGTGGATATGTTATATATATGGTTTTCAAAGATCAAAGTACTGGCTACTGTCAACCCTAAAAATTTCCAGCGTGGGACAGTTTATATAACTGTGCTGAACTAGTATATACAGTATGCTTAATATTTTAAGTAGTGCTTCAGTTGCAGGTGTTATATTACTTTAAATTAGTAAGCACAGTGGAGTAGATTATTGTTCTGCAATTAGTTTAATTGTTTTATTAATATATAATTAAGCATGGGAGGGGCATGCTTTATTTGTATTTAAACTTGGGAAAAGTTTGTATGGATGTATTCTGAAGAAGTCTTTCGGTGAAACCGTTAAGTAAAAGGTTTTTATGCTCATATCTTGGCTGGTTTTCTCTGGTGTTCCAGTGTTTGGTTCGTAGTTTCTTGTTCACTGGTGGCTGTCTTTTCTTAGTAGTTTTTTCTTGTGGATATGTTATATATATGGTTTTCAAAGATCAAATTACTGGCAACTGTCGACCCTAAAAGGCAACTGACAACCATAAAAATTTCCAGCATGGGACAGTTTATGTAACTGTGATGTCTCCTTTTAGATTAAGGCATGCTGAGCGTGCCTTAATTGTTTGCAGAAAATAAACATAGTTTTCTTTTCATTATCTGTTAGGTTATTTTGAGTAGTCTATGATTGCAGTTCTGATTCTAGTTGCTGGTAGTTAAGAGCGCTATGAAGCAAGATAGAAGCATCAAGCATATCAGAGTACAGTGACTATGCAAGTCACTGGTAAATATTCCCCAGAGAAGTGGTCCTAATATTGATTGCTGTGGTACTCCAAAACTGGTGATAGATAGAAAAGGCAAGGTATATTTATATCTGATTGTTAGGGGTCTGTTGCTAAGGAAGGTCCAAGTTGTCATTGCAGTTTTTCATCCAAGGGTCAGCAATTTACTGAAAAGCAATAGATGATTTACTATACCAATTGTCTTGGAAGAAACAAGAAAGACTGTGGCTGTTAGTCAACACAGGTTGATATTAGTGGTGACTTGTTGAAGCAACTCGAGAGTCTGAGTCTGAAGCCATGATATGCAGATATAAGTTGTCGGACTCGGTAGCCATATACACTGCTAATTTATTATGAATGTTTTTCCCAGTATTTTAACAGAGGACTCAGTCTATTGACAGGTCTGTAATTTTTGATGTTTTGACTTTCCCCATTTCTGAAGGGGGTTGAGCCTGGCATTTGACAAGCATTCATGGAATTGGTAAGCGCAAAATGTAAAATCTTTCCTATCAAAAAAGCTACCATGTGACTCCAAGATTAATAGAAGGAAACTAAACATTAGAAATGTTAGTATAATTGATGTATATAAGCACTCCTAATTTCCTAATCTCACCTACTTCATCTTGCCTTGCTGTAGTAAGTAACCAGGAAGTAATAATTCTTTAGATCAGTCAAGAAAATCTAGTGAGATTAGTTAAGTATTGTTTTTTTCTGTAATTGTGTGAACCTATCCAACTGTCTCATTTTTAATATTTCCTGTGATTGAAACTTTGGTGTTTGTTGTAAATAGATATTTAGCATTTTCATGTTCTTTTATTATTTATTATTAAATATATGTAAACTTTTCATTGGGGTTGGTCTTTTAGAGAATATTTTAATCTCTGAGAGTATTTATATATGTTTGGTGGCAGCTCTGGTCACTCCTGAAAGCCTTACTGCATTGGCCAAACACTAACATTTGTATTAATATTAATTTCACTCAGCATAATTGGGTACCCTTGCAAGAGCCTTAGAGTAGCTGGCTTTGGAATGTCTGGTGGCAGTGTAACTACCTTATAGTCTGGGCAGAAGGGGGCATAGCTAGTAATTATGTGCTAACCTTTCATGGGTAGGTGCCTCATCAAGGATTATTTCTCTGCTTCATACCTACTCTTACCGGGATAGGCTCCAGCTCCCTCTGCAATCCAGAATATGATTACAGTGCTATCAAGAAATGAATTAATGAAACAAACTTATTTCTGTTTGGTTAACATCTGCTAGATAAATTAATTTCTTTGCATGAGCAGGACTGATCTATGCGTGCATATATATGTGTGGGGGGGAGGGGTCTGTACAGGTGAGTTCAGGGACTCTCTTTTGTTGCTGACACTATCCTTTCTTCTCATCTACTGGTGGCCATTGATCATGAGTATATCAGAGTGTGCAGAAGTAAACAAGTTATACCAGTTTTAACAGTCAGCAGTTTGTTCTTGTTAAGGAAAGACACAAAACTTAGATTTTAGCAAAGCAAAAAAATGTCTTTGTTTAAAAACACGATCACAGGAAACCAAGTAAAATAAACCTGTGTCTTCCCAAGCTAACAGAGAGTTCATATTTTTATAGTAAAATCCCACAGTATGAATGAAATTATTATTATTTAATTTCAGCTGACCGACCAGGAAGAACAACATATGCTTTTATAAGATCATGCTGGCAGTCATCCTCATGCTTTCTTATCATAACCTTGACCATACTGAATAACTATTCATAATGTGGTATTAAAGTTGCTGAAAAACACTGGAAACATGAGCCACAAAGCATTATAGAAAATGAGGACGTTTATATCCCACTGGATCACCCATTACCAACAGTTAAAAAAGTAGATATGAGAAAAAACAGATATAGTAGTCCATGAAAAGAAGACAAAAGTAGCATTGATCATTAAAATATCTGCACCCAGTGACTACAGTCTCTTATGTACAGAGAGATACACAGAAATGAGGGCAATGTGGAAGAAGCATACTCAGACAGTTCCAGTAGTAGTAGTAGTAGTAGTAGTAGTAGTAGTAGTAGTAAAAGAGTATTAGTAGTAGTGGTAGTAGTAATAGTAGTAGTAGTAGTAGTAGTAGTAGTAGCAGTAGTAATAGGGGCAATGGGTTTTATAACAAAAAAAATTACAATCACACTTAGATATGTTACCTATACATGTAACTCCATATGAATTGCAGGAGTCATTACTGGGCACACTGTTGGTGCTGCGAAGTGACTTATAACTGGTGGTTAGAATTACCCAGGCTCAAACCCTGTACCTTAGATACGTCAGCCTGCATTCTCTACACACACCACCACTTGTGATTCAGGGAGCTCAGTCCATAGCTCTCAACTGTCTAGATTTTCACAGAATATTTGATTTATACTTTTGGTCTGTTCCTCTTAAAAGTTAAAATGTGTGGTTTTCTGGCAAATCTTTGGAAACACATGGTAACACAAAACACTATTTTAGCAACTTTCTAAGATTATACAAGCAATATTTAAAGTGTGTCCCTGGTTTTAGGCTTTTGCCCCCCCCCCCCAAATAAATGTTGACTTTTTCCAAATTTCTTCAGCTGTGAAATTGAGAGATTTAGTTGTGTCAAGTGGATGGTGAAGTAGTAGTGCTGTTTTCTCACAGCAAGAGGTTTTCTGGTTTGATTCTTGGCTGGGGTGCCTTCTGGGTGGAGTCTGTATGTCCTCCCTGTGTTTGTGGGTTTTGCTCTGGTTTCCTCCCATGTTACAAAGACATGTATCTGCAGCATTTCTCCCTGAGCCTCTGCTGAAAATTGGCTTTGTTCCAAGGCGGACTTTCTCAGTGAACAAATGTTAAATAAATAAAAACTCTGACAAAAAGTCGAGATCTTCAGAGAAAGAGAAGTTTAGTGCTGCTTATTCCAAGTCTGTTTGCATTGTTAGTTGCACAACAGGTAGTAGCCTTACTTTTGATGCAGAAGGTTGTGGGTTCTACTCCCACAGTATGCAAATGGATTGCTGATACTGTACTGTGTTGTACTTTAAAGGGAATGGATGCTGCAGTCTTGTGAATGTACTCCTTTGGAGGAGTTACCTAGTAACTAGGAACCTGTTATCAGTTTGCCATCCATTCCTTATTGCAATATTACTAGCTTATCATTTTTAATTTAACATAGGCAATTTATTCTTCAAGGGCAACAGACACTTTATTTGTAGACGAAACAATGAAATATAAAGTTGTTTCCTAGCAGCAACCTTTTCTTTAGTTAGATATCCCTTTAATGTGGAATTATTTAGATGACTTACTTTTGCAGACATTTTGCATATTTGTTGATATTGGTGGATTTTAATGACAGAAGTTTGAGTGGCCTTTTATGGCTGAAATTTTCTGAAATGGAGAGTTTTGTCTTTATTGGTTCATACATTTTATTTCATTGCTTACTAGAAGACTGTTCAAAACTACAAATTTAAAACACATTCTAACAACTGATGCTGTATTATACAAGGAATATAATTTAATACAATCAGGAAGGTGAATCAAAGAATGCATACATGTATGCATGGCCCTAAAAATGTGTCTGAAAACAGCCCAGAGGAAGGTGTGAAAGGTTCAAAATCATGGACAAATTTTAAGCCTTACTATTGTTACCAAAGCAATGGACGAAGGTAAAACAGTTCACACTACATTACCTTGACATGGCCAAGCCTTTTGACACAATCCCCTATTCGGGTATAATACAAAAGATGAATAATGTAGGAGCAAACACTTGCATCACTAGCTAGATTGCCAACTTGCTCACAGGATGCAGGAGATCAAAATAGGGGCAGAGAGCAGTCACCAATGGAGTCTCCCAGGGTTCGGTGCTGAGACTTTTTCTGTTTGGCATATACATCTCAAAAGTAGAAGGAAATACCAAAGGGCTTTGGCCAGCTAAGTTTGAGATGACTCCAAGCTAAGAGCAGTTATTGAATCCCCAAATGACTTAACCATCATGCAGGAAGGTTTGTGCCAAATAATAACTGATGTCAAAATCATGACAATGTCCTCTGAGAACTGACCCAATTGTCTGGCATTTGGGAACTTGTGTGTACAGTGACCTAAGTTTTAACCAACATGTGCCCAGAGTCATAAAAAAGCCTTTGCACAGCTTTTAAACAAATTGATTGTGACTAGATCTAGAGATGTTGTTGTCCCCCTTTACAAAGCTGTCATTAGATCAATCATTTTGTATGATGCCCACTTTGGCATGCATCTTTCCAGCCCCATGCAGCAATTGGAGTACCTTCAGAGATACCTTACTAGTAGGATACAAGTCCTAAACAATAGGTCTTGCATGGACCACCTCAAAGATTTATTACTATACTCAATATCCTACAGAGTGCTTAGAGGTGACATGTCTGGCATACAAGACATCCTCCGACCTAATACAGATGGACCTACTGAACATCGGGAAGTCAAATGGCATCTGAAATACTCATTCCAGTTATCTAAACTAAATATTGTGGAAAGATGGATATATATCACAGAGGCTACCACTGCTCCAGAACAGACTATCCATAAAAATAAAACAAAGCTCATCCGTCCATATACAAATGCAACTTGGATCTAAGGATGGGTAATAGAAAATGTACTCCAGGATTGCCCCTCATGACACTAATGGATGGAGGCAGTTCCTAGATGCTGCATCCCTTACATGGGTCCCCTCAGATTATCTATGGTATGATCACAGTTATTCTCACTAGGGCTAATATACAATTACCAGCCAAGGGGTAGGTAAGAGCAATCAGAAAATGTTAATTCAAGCACCAAAAGGGAATTGGCTAAGCTTAAAATATCCTCCAAGTGAACCTATGTTGTAGTAGCAAATAGTTATAAAAAATTGCCCTTTTTAGATCATTAAGTTCCCCTCACCCCCCCCCCCCCACAAGTCTTCAACAGCTTCCAGTGCCTATGATATGAGTATAAAGAGGCACAGTACACTTTTTCAATTGATCATAGGGGTAGTGTTTGATTATGATTCTGCAATGCATTGTGAGTGTGAGGACTTAGGCTAGTCTATTATTTATTTATTGACAGTTGATTGCTGGGAAAGTCCCACTTGGTAGGAACCAATTTTAAGCGAAGGCATGGGGAGAAAAGCTTCAAAGTATTACAAAACATTTTAAGGACAATAATTTTTCAATCTTCTAAAATAATATAAAAAAATTTTAAATGCAATATTTATATAAAAAGCTCCAAAATATTACAAAACATTTAAGAACAATAACTTTACAATCTACAAAACTAATACAAAAAAACATATTTACATGCAATATTTAATTTACAAAATTTATACACAATATTTATATACAAAACATAATATAACACAAACGGGAATTGCAATATGAAGTGAGAGAAAAGCAGGCTTATGGTATATTTAGAGAGAAAGCCAAGGGAGTGAGTGAAGAAGGGAGAGTAAGGAGATGTAAGGTATGAAAAGGTATTTGTTCACATTTAGGGATATAGTTTCTCCTGGTGTTGGCCAAGAAGAGAGACAGCTTTTGGCTAGGAAGTCTTTCAGAAAGGTTTTGAAAAATGGGAAGGAGGGTATTGACCTGATGGATAAAGATAAGGAGTTCCAAGCCTTGGCAATATGGTATGAGTATAGATGCCCAGCAGATTTGATAGGTTTGTAGACAGAAAGGAGTTTTTGGCCATTGGATCATGATGACCAACAGGGAACATTGTTGTATAGAATGTTATTTAGTACTGGGTAAGCAGATGGATGTTGGATAATTTCACAGGTGGCAAGAAGTTGTGTATATATTAGTTGATGTGTGGTAGTCGTAACCAATTTAGGCTTTTTAGTGCTATACAGTGGTGGGTTCTGAAAGAAGTATTTGCTACAAATTTAACAACTTTTTTATAGCATTATTCAGGTTTTGATTTTTGTAATGCCTGGAGGTTAGTAAGGATGGCAGCACCATAAAGAAGTCTGGGGAGGAGATAAGTAGTGGCAAGTGTAGCTT